>NC_091743.1:28803489-29112552 GCF_043380555.1 Nothobranchius furzeri
ACACATTTGTGGGCTTATAACTTGGCTTCTGAATGTCCTAGAGAGATCAGGTTTGTTTTAGTGTACTCCAATCAACAGCCCCTACAACCACAAAAAGGAATGGAGTCATTAGCACTTATGGTTTGTAAATGGCACCCAGAATTATGTTGCACGAAGCACAATTTCACATCATTCTGGGTCCATTTGTGTGAAAACAAAGTCCAATCAGGCTGAAACGTTACAAGAAGGTAGAATCTATTGAGTTGTAAGTGATCTGAACGTTTCATGATGATCGCACATTCCTATAGGGGGTCAAACAATGTCCCAAAGGTCACCGGGCCTGGTGTCACTTTAAAGAAGTAGTCCAGTTACACCTTTGTGGGCTTATAACTTGGCTTCTGAATGTCCTAGAGAGGTCAGGTTTGTTTTAGTGTACTCCAATCAACAGCCCCTACAACCACAAAAAGGAATGGAGTCATTAGCACTTATGGTTTGTAAATGGCACCCAGAATTATGTTGCACGAAGCACAATTTCACATCATTCTGGGTTCATTTGTGTGAAAACAAGGTCCAATCAGGCTGAAACGTTACAGGAAGGTAGAATCTATTGAGTTGTAAGTGATCTGAACGTTTCATGGTGATAGCACTTTCCTAAGGGGGTCAAACCATGTCCCAAAGCTCACCGGATCTGGTGTCAATTTAAAGAAGTAGTCGAGTTACACATTTGTGGGCTTATAACTTGGCTTCTGAATGTCCTAGAGAGATCAGGTTTGTTTAGTATACTCCAATCAAGAGCCCCTACAACCACAAAAAGGAATGGAGTCATTAGCACTTATGGTTTTTAAATGGCACCCAGAATTATGTTGCACGAAGCACAATTTCACATCATTCTGGGTTCATTTGTGTGAAAACAAGGTCCAATCAGGCTGAAACGTTACAAGAAGGTAGAATCTATTGAGTTGTAAGTGATCTGAACGTTTCATGATGATCACACTTTCGTAAGGGGGTCAAACCATGTCCCAAAGGTCACCGGGCCTGGTGTCACTTTAAAGAAGAAGTCCAGTTACACATTTGTGGGCTTATAACTTGGCTTCTGAATGTCCGGGAGCGATCAGGTTTGTTTTAGTGTACTCCAATCAACAGCCCCTACAACCACAAAAAGGAATGGAGTCATTAGCACTTATGGTTTGTAAATGGCACCCAGAATTATGTTGCACGAAGCACAATTTCACATCATTCTGGGTTCATTTGTGTGAAAACAAGGTCCAATCAGGCTGAAACGTTACAATAAGGTAGAATCTATTGAGTTGTAAGTGATCTGAACGTTTCATGATGATCACACATTCCTATAGGGGGTCAAACCATGTCCCAAAGGTCACCGGGCCTGGTGTCACTTTAAAGAAGAAGTCCAGTTACACATTTGTGGGCTTATAACTTGGCTTCTGAATGTCCTAGAGCGATCAGGTTTGTTTTAGTGTACTCCAATCAACAGCCTCTACAACCACAAAAAGGAATGGAGTCATTAGCACTTATGGTTTTTAAATGGCACCCAGAATTATGTTGCACGAAGCACAATTTCACATCATTCTGGGTTCATTTGTGTGAAAACAAGGTCCAATCAGGCTGAAACGTTACAGGAAGGTAGAATCTATTGAGTTGTAAGTGATCTGAACGTTTCATGATGATAGCACTTTCCTAAGGGGGTCAAACCATGTCCCAAAGGTCACCGGATCTGGTGTCAATTTAAAGAAGTAGTCCAGTTACACATTTGTGGGCTTATAACTTGGCTTCTGAATGTCCTAGAGAGATCAGGTTTGTTTAAGTGTACTCCAATCAACAGCCCCTACAACCACAAAAAGGAATGGAGTCATTAGCACTTATGGTTTGTAAATGGCACCCAGAATTATGTTGCACGAAGCACAATTTCACATCATTCTGGGTCAATTTGTGTGAAAACAAGGTCCAATCAGGCTGAAACTTTACAAGAAGGTAGAATCTATTGAGTTGTAAGTGATCTGAATGTTTCATGATGATCACACATTCCTCTAGGGGGTCAAACCATGTCCCAAAGGTCACCGGGCCTGGTGTCACTTTAAAGAAGTAGTCCAGTTACACCTTTGTGGGCTTATAACTTGGCTTCTGAATGTCCTAGAGAGGTCAGGTTTGTTTTAATGTACTCCAATCAACAGCCCCTACAACCACAAAAAGGAATGGAGTCATTAGCACTTATGGTTTGTAAATGGCACCCAGAATTATGTTGCACGAAGCACAATTTCACATCATTCTGGGTTCATTTGTGTGAAAACAAGGTCCAATCAGGCTGAAACGTTACAGGAAGGTAGAATCTATTGAGTTGTAAGTGATCTGAACGTTTCATGATGATAGCACTTTCCTAAGGGGGTCAAATCATGTCCCAAAGGTCACCGGATCTGGTGTCAATTTAAAGAAGTAGTCCAGTTACACATTTGTGGGCTTTTAACTTGGCTTCTGAATGTCCTAGAGAGATCAGGTTTGTTTTAGTGTACTCCAATCAACAGCCCCTACAACCACAAAAAGGAATGGAGTCATTAGCACTTATGGTTTGTAAATGGCACCCAGAATTATGTTGCACGAAGCACAATTTCACATCATTCTGGGTCCATTTGTGTGAAAACAAGGTCCAATCAGGCTGAAACG
This sequence comes from Nothobranchius furzeri, assembly GCF_043380555.1. Taxonomy (NCBI): domain Eukaryota; kingdom Metazoa; phylum Chordata; class Actinopteri; order Cyprinodontiformes; family Nothobranchiidae; genus Nothobranchius; species Nothobranchius furzeri. Next base: position 28,806,145 of record NC_091743.1, read on the forward strand.
TTACAAGAAGGTAGAATCTATTGAGTTGTAAGTGATCTGAACGTTTCATGATGATCGCACATTGCTATAGGGGGTCAAACCATGTCCCAAAGGTCACCGGGCCTGGTGTCACTTTAAAGAAGTAGTCCAGTTACATCTTTGTGGGCTTATAACTTGGCTTCTGAATGTCCTAGAGAGGTCAGGTTTGTTTTAGTGTACTCCAATCAACAGCCCCTACAACTTCAAAAAGGAATGGAGTCATTAGCACTTATGGTTTGTAAATGGCACCCAGAATTATGTTGCACGAAGCACAATTTCACATCATTCTGGGTTCATTTGTGTGAAAACAAGGTCCAATCAGGCTGAAACGTTACAGGAAGGTAGAATCTATTGAGTTGTAAGTGATCTGAACGTTTCATGGTGATAGCACTTTCCTAAGGGGGTCAAACCATGTCCCAAAGCTCACCGGATCTGGTGTCAATTTAAAGAAGTAGTCCAGTTACACATTTGTGGGCTTATAACTTGGCTTCTGAATGTCCTAGAGAGATCAGGTTTGTTTTCGTATACTCCAATCAAAAGCCCCTACAACCACAAAAAGGAATGGAGTCATTAGCACTTATGGTTTTTAAATGGCACCCAGAATTATGTTGCACGAAGCACAATTTCACATCATTCTGGGTTCATTTGTGTGAAAACAAGGTCCAATCAGGCTCAAACGTTACAGGAAGGTAGAATCTATTGAGTTGTAAGTGATCTGAACGTTTCATGATGATAGCACTTTCGTAAGGGGGTCAAACCATGTCCCAAAGGTCACCGGATCTGGTGTCAATTTAAAGAAGTAGTCCAGTTACACATTTGTGGGCTTATAACTTGGCTTCTGAATGTCCTAGAGAGATCAGGTTTGTTTTAATGTACTCCAATCAACAGCCCCTACAACCACAAAAAGGAATGGAGTCATTAGCACTTATGGTTTGTAAATGGCACCCAGAATTATGTTGAACGAAGCACAATTTCACATCATTCTGGGTTCATTTGTGTGAAAACAAGGTCCAATCAGGCTGAAATGTTACAGAAAGGTAGAATCTATTGAGTTGTAAGTGATCTGAACGTTTCATGATGATAGCACTTTCCTAAGGGGGTCAAACCATGTCCCAAATGTCACCGGATCTGGTGTCAATTTAAAGAAGTAGTCCAGTTACACATTTGTGGGCTTATAACTTGGCTTCTGAATGTCCTAGAGAGATCAGGTTTGTTTTAGTGTACTCCAATCAACACCCCCTACAACCACAAAAAGGAATGGAGTCATTAGCACTTATGGTTTGTAAATGGCACCCAGAATTATGTTGCACGAAGCACAATTTCACATCATTCTGGGTCCATTTGTGTGAAAACAAGGTCCAATCAGGCTGAAACGTTACAAGAAGGTAGAATCTATTGAGTTGTAAGTGATCTGAACGTTTCATGATGATCACACATTCCTATAGGGGGTCAAACCATGTCCCAAAGGTCACCGGGCCTGGTGTCACTTTAAAGAAGAAGTCCAGTTACACATTTGTGGGCTTATAACTTGGCTTCTGAATGTCCTAGAGCGATCAGGTTTGTTTTAGTGTACTCCAATCAACAGCCCCTACAACCACAAAAAGGAATGGAGTCATTAGCACTTATGGTTTTTAAATGGCACCCAGAATTATGTTGCACGAAGCACAATTTCACATCATTCTGGGTTCATTTGTGTGAAAACAAGGTCCAATCAGGCTGAAACGTTACAGGAAGGTATAATCTATTGAGTTGTAAGTGATCTGAACGTTTCATGATGATAGCACTTTCCTAAGGATGTCAAACCATCACCGGATCTGGTGTCAATTTAAAGAAGTAGTCCAGTTACACATTTGTGGGCTTATAACTTGGCTTCTGAATGTCCTAGAGAGATCAGGTTTGTTTTAGTGTACTCCAATCAACAGCCCCTACAACCACAAAAAGGAATGGAGTCATTAGCACTTATGGTTTGTAAATGGCACCCAGAATTATGTTGCACAAAGCACAATTTCACATCATTCTGGGTCCATTTGTGTGAAAACAAGGTCCAATCAGGCTGAAACGTTACAAGAAGGTAGAATCTATTGAGTTGTAAGTGATCTGAACGTTTCATGATGATAGCACTTTCGTAAGGGGGTCAATCCATGTCCCAAAGGTCACCGGATCTGGTGTCAATTTAAAGAAGTAGTCCAGTTACACATTTGTGGGCTTATAACTTGGCTTCTGAATGTCCTAGAGAGATCAGGTGTGTTTTAATGTACTCAAATCAACAGCCCCTACAACCACAAAAAGGAATGGAGTCATTAGCACTTATGGTTTGTAAATGGCACCCAGAATTATGTTGCACGAAGCACAATTTCACATCATTCTGGGTTCATTTGTGTGAAAACAAGTTCCAATCAGGCTGAAATGTTACAGGAAGGTAGAATCTATTGAGTTGTAAGTGATCTGAATGTTTCATGATGATAGCACTTTCCTAAGGGGGTCAAACCATGTCCCAAATGTCACCGGATCTGGTGTCAATTTAAAGAAGTAATCCAGTTACACATTTGTGGGCTTATAACTTGGCTTCTGAATGTCCTAGAGAGATCAGGTTTGTTTTAGTGTACTCCAATCAACAGCCCCTACAACCACAAAAAGGAATGGAGTCATTAGCACTTATGGTTTGTAAATGGCACCCAGAATTATGTTGCACGAAGCACAATTTCACTTCATTCTGGGTCCATTTGTGTGAAAACAAGGTCCAATCAGGCTGAAACGCTACAAGAAGGTAGAATCTATTGAGTTGTAAGTGATCTGAATGTTTCAAGATGATCGCACATTCCTATAGGGGGTAAAACCATGTCCCAAAGGTCACCGGGCCTGGTGTCACTTTAAAGAAGTAGTCCAGTTACATCTTTGTGGGCTTATAACTTGGCTTCTGAATGTCCTAAAGAGGTTAGGTTTGTTTTAGTGTACTCCAATCAACAGCCCCTACAACCACAAAAAGGAATGGAGTCATTAGCACTTATGGTTTGTAAATGGCACCCAGAATTATGTTGCACGAAGCACAATTTCACATCATTCTGGGTCCATTTGTGTTAAAACAAGGTCCAATCAGGCTGAAATGTTACAAGAAGGTAGAATCTATTGAGTTGTAAGTGATCTGAACGTTTCATGATGATCACACATTCGTATAGGGGGTCAAACCATGTCCCAAAGGTCACCGGGCCTGGTGTCACTTTAAAGAAGAAGTCCAGTTACACATTTGTGGGCTTATAACTTGGCTTCTGAATGCCCTAGAGCGATCAGGTTTGTTTTAGTGTACTCCAAGCAACAGCCCCTACAACCACAAAAAGGAATGGAGTCATTAGCACTTATGGTTTTTAAATGGCACCCAGAATTATGTTGCACGAAGCACAATTTCACATCATTCTGGGTTCATTTGTGTGAAAACAAGGTCCAATCAGGCAGAAACGTTACAGGAATGTAGAATCTATTGAGTTGTAAGTAATCTGAACGTTTCATGATGATAGCACTTTCCTATAGGGGGTCTAACCATGTCCCAAAGGTCACCGGGCCTGGTGTCACTTTAAAGAAGTAGTCCAGTTACACATTTGTGGGCTTATAACTTGGCTTCTGAATGTCCTAGAGAGGTCAGGTTTGTTTTAGTGTACTCCAATCAACAGCCCCTACAACCACAAAAAGGAATGGAGTCATTAGCACTTATGGTTTGTAAACGGCACCCAGAATTATGTTGCACGAAGCACAATTTCACATCATTCTGGGTCCATTTGTGTGAAAACAAGGTCCAATCAGGCTGAAACGTTACAGAAAGGTAGAATCTATTGAGTTGTAAGTGATCTGAACGTTTCAAGATGATCGCACATTCCTATAGGGGGTAAAACCATGTTCCAAAGGTCACCGGGCCTGGTGTCACTTTAAAGTAGTCCAGTTACATCTCTGTGGGCTTATAACTTGGCTTCTGAATGTCCTAGAGAGATCAGGTTTGTTTTAATGTACTCCAATCAACAGCCCCTACAACCACAAAAAGGAATGGAGTCATTAGCACTTATGGTTTGTAAATGGCACCCAGAATTATGTTGAACGAAGCACAATTTCACATCATTCTGGGTTCATTTGTGTGAAAACAAGGTCCAATCAGGCTGAAACGTTACAGGAAGGTAGAATCTATTGAGTTGTAAGTGATCTGAACGTTTCATGGTGATAGCACTTTCCTAAGGGGGTCAAACCATGTCCCAAAGCTCACCGGATCTGGTGTCACTTTAAAGAAGTAGTCCAGTTACACATTTGTGGGCTTATAACTTGGCTTCTGAATGTCCTAGAGAGATCAGGTTTGTTTTAGTGTACTCCAATCAACAGCCCCTACAACCACAAAAAGGAATGGAGTCATTAGCACTTATGGTTTGTAAATGGCACCCAGAATTATGTTGCACGAAGCACAATTTCACATCATTCTGGGTTCATTTGTGTGAAAACAAGGTCCAATCAGGCTGAAACGTTACAGGAAGGTAGAATCTATTGAGTTGTAAGGGATCTGAACATTTCATGATGATAGCACTTTCCTAAGGAGGTCAAACCATGTCCCAAAGGTCACCGGATCTGGTGTCAATTTAAAGAAGTAGTCCAGTTACACATTTGTGGGCTTATAACTTGGCTTCTGAATGTCCTAGAGAGATCAGGTTTGTTTTAGTGTACTCCAATCAAAAGCCCCTACAACCACAAAAAGGAATGGAGTCATTAGCACTTATTGTTTGTAAATGGCACCCAGAATTATGTTGCACGAAGCACAATTTCACATCAATCTGGGTCCATTTGTGTGAAAACAAGGTCCAATCAGGCTGAAACGCTACAAGAAGGTAGAATCTATTGAGTTGTAAGTGATCTGAACGTTTCATGATGATAGCACTTTCCTAAGGGGGTCAAACCATGTCCCAAAGGTCACCGGATCTGGTGTCAATTTAAAGAAGTAGTCCAGTTACACATTTGTGGGCTTATAACTTGGCTTCTGAATGTCCTAGAGAGATCAGGTTTGTTTTAGTATACGCCAATCAACAGCCCCTACAACCACAAAAAGGAATGGAGTCATTAGCACTTATGGTTTTTAAATGGCACCCAGAATTATGTTGCACGAAGCACAATTTCACATCATTCTGGGTTCATTTGTGTGAAAACAAGGTCCAATCAGGCTGAAACGTTACAGGAAGGTAGAATCTATTGAGTTGTAAGTGATCTGAACGTTTCATGATGATAGCACTTTCCTAAGGGGGTCAAACCATGTCCCAAAGGTCACCGGATCTGGTGTCAATTTAAAGAAGTAGTCCAGTTACACATTTGTGGTTTTATAACTTGGCTTCTGAATGTCCTAGAGAGATCAGGTTTGTTTTAGTGTACTCCAATCAACAGCCCCTACAACCACAAAAAGGAATGGAGTCATTAGCACTTATGGTTTGTAAATGGCACCCAGAATTATGTTGCACGAAGCACAATTTCACATCATTCTGGGTCCATTTGTGTGAAAACAAGGTCCAATCAGGCTGAAACGTTACAAGAAGGTAGAATCTATTGAGTTGTAAGTGATCTGAACGTTTCATGATGATCACACATTCCTATAGGGGGTCAAACCATGTCCCAAAGGTCACCGGGCCTGGTGTCACTTTAAAGAAGAAGTCCAGTTACACATTTGTGGGCTTATAACTTGGCTTCTGAATGTCCTAGAGCGATCAGGTTTGTTTTAGTGTACTCCAATCAACAGCCCCTACAACCACAAAAAGGAATGGAGTCATTAGCACTTATGGTTTTTAAATGGCACCCAGAATTATGTTGCACGAAGCACAATTTAACATCATTCTGGGTTCATTTGTGTGAAAACAAGGTCCAATCAGGCTGAAACGTTACTGGAATGTAGAATCTATTGAGTTGTAAGTGATCTGAACGTTTCATGATGATAGCACTTTCCTAAGGGGGTCAAACCATGTCCCAAAGGTCACCGGATCTGGTGTCAATTTAAAGAAGTAGTCCAGTTACACATTTGTGGGCTTATAACTTGGCTTCTGAATGTCCTAGAGCGATCAGGTTTGTTTTAATGTACTCCAATCAACAGCCCCTACAACCACAAAAAGGAATGGAGTCATTAGCACTTATTGTTTGTAAATGGCACCCAGAATTATGTTGCACGAAGCACAATTTCACATCATTCTGGGTTCATTTGTGTGAAAACAAGGTCCAATCAGGCTGAAATGTTACAGGAAGGTAGAATCTATTGAGTTGTAAGTGATTTGAACGTTTCATGATGATAGCACTTTCCTAAGGGGGTCAAACCATGTCCCAAATGTCACCGGATCTGGTGTCAATTTAAAGAAGTAGTCCAGTTACACATTTGTGGGCTTATAACTTGGCTTCTGAATGTCCTAGAGAGATCAAGTTTGTTTTAGTGTACTCCAATCAACAGCCCCTACAACCACAAAAAGGAATGGAGTCATTCGCACTTATGGTTTGTAAATGGCACCCAGAATTATGTTGCACGAAGCACAATTTCACATCATTCTGGGTCCATTTGTGTGAAAACAAGGTCCAATCAGGCTGAAACGTTAAAAGAAGGTAGAATCTATTGAGGTATAAGTGATCTGAACGTTTCATGATGATCACACATTCCTATAGGGGGTCAAACCATGTCCCAAAGGTCACCGGGCCTGGTGTCACTTTAAAGAAGAAGTCCAGTTACACATTTGTGGGCTTATAACTTGGCTTCTGAATGTCCTAGAGCGATCAGGTTTGTTTTAGTGTACTCCAATCAACATCCCTTACAACCACAAAAAGGAATGGAGTCATTAGCAGTTATGGTTTGTAAATGGCACCCAGAATTATGTTGCACAAAGCACAATTTCACATCATTCTGGGTTCATTTGTGTGAAAACAAGGTCCAATCAGGCTGAAACATTACAAGAAGGTAGAATCTATTGAGTTGTAAGTGATCTGAACGTTTCATGATGATCAGACATTCCTATAGGGGGTCAAACCATGTCCCAAAGGTCACCGGGCCTGGTGTCACTTTAAAGAAGAAGTCCAGTTACACATTTGTGGGCTTATAACTTGGCTTCTGAATGTCCTAGACCGATCAGGTTTGTTTTAGTGTACTCCAATCAACAGCCCCTAAACCACAAAAAGGAATGGAGTCATTAGCACTTATGGTTTTTAAATGGCACCCAGAATTATGTTGCACGAAGCACATTTTCACATCATTCTGGGTTCATTTGTGTGAAAACAAGGTCCAATCAGGCTGAAACGTTACAGGAAGGTAGAATCTATTGAGTTGTAAGTGATCTGAACGTTTCATGATGATAGCACTTTCCTAAGGGGGTCAAACCATGTCCCAAAGGTCACCGGATCTGGTGTCAATTTAAAGAAGTAGTCCAGTTACACCTTTGTGGGCTTATAACTTGGCTTCTGAATGTCCTAGAGAGGTCAGGTTTGTTTTAGTGTACTCCAATCAACAGCCCCTACAACCACAAAAAGGAATGGAGTCATTAGCACTTATGGTTTGTAAATGGCACCCAGAATTATGTTGCACGAAGCACAATTTCACATCATTCTGGGTTCATTTGTGTGAAAACAAGGTCCAATCAGGCTGAAACGTTACAGGAAGGTAGAATCTATTGAGTTGTAAGTGATCTGAACGTTTCATGGTGATAGCACTTTCCTAAGGCGGTCAAACCATGTCACAAAGCTCACCGGATCTGGTGTCAATTTAAAGAAGTAGTCCAGTTACACATTTGTGGGCTTATAACTTGGCTTCTGAATGTCCTAGAGAGATCAGGTTTGTTTTAGTATACTCCAATCAAGAGCCCCTACAACCACAAAAAGGAATGGAGTCATTAGCACTTATGGTTTTTAAATGGCACCCAGAATTATGTTGCACGAAGCACAATTTCACATCATTCTGGGTTCATTTGTGTGAAAACAAGGTCCAATCAGGCTGAAACGTTACAGGAAGGTAGAATCTATTGAGTTGTAAGTGATCTGAACGTTTCATGATGATAGCACTTTCCTAAGGGGGTCAAACCATGTCCCAAAGGTCACCGGATCTGGTGTCAATTTAAAGAAGTAGTCCAGTTACACATTTGTGGGCTTATAACTTGGCTTCTGAATGTCCTAGAGAGATCAGGTTTGTTTTAGTGTACTCCAATCAACAGCCCCTACAACCACAAAAAGGAATGGAGTCATTAGCACTTATGCTTTGTAAATGGCACCCAGAATTATGTTGCACGAAGCACAATTTCACATCATTCTGGGTCCATTTGTGTGAAAACAAGGTCCAATCAGGCTGAAACGTTACAGGAAGGTAGAATCTATTGAGTTGTAAGTGATCTGAACGTTTCATGATGATAGCACTTTCCTAAGGGGGTCAAACCATGTCCCAAAGGTCACCGGATCTGGTGTCAATTTAAAGAAGTAGTCCAGTTACACATTTGTGGGCTTATAACTTGGCTTCTGAATGTCCTAGAGAGATCAGGTTTGTTTTAGTGTACTCCAATCAACAGCCCCTACCACCACAAAAAGGAATGGAGTCATTAGCACTTATGGTTTGTAAATGGCACCCAGAATTATGTTGCACGAAGCACAATTTCACATCATTCTGGGTCCATTTGTGTGAAAACAAGGTCCAATCAGGCTGAAACGTTACAAGAAGGTAGAATCTATTGAGTTGTAAGTGATCTGAACGTTTCATGATGATCACACATTCCTATAGGGGGTCAAACCATGTCCCAAAGGTCACCGGGCCTGGTGTCACTTTAAAGAAGAAGTCCAGTTACACATTTGTGGGCTTATAACTTGGCTTCTGAATGTCCCAGAGCGATCAGGTTTGTTTTAGTGTACTCCAATCAACAGCCCCTACAACCACAAAAAGGAATGGAGTCATTAGCACTTATGGTTTTTAAATGGCACCCAGAATTATGTTGCACGAAGCACAATTTAACATCATTCTGGGTTCATTTGTGTGAAAACAAGGTCCAATCAGGCTGAAACGTTACAGGAATGTAGAATCTATTGAGTTGTAAGTGATCTGAACGTTTCATGATGATAGCACTTTCCTAAGGGGGTCAAACCATGTCCCAAAGGTCACCGGATCTGGTGTCAATTTAAAGAAGTAGTCCAGTTACACATTTGTGGGCTTATAACTTGGCTTCTGAATGTCCTAGAGAGATCAGGTTTGTTTTAATGTACTCCAATCAACAGCCCCTACAACCACAAAAAGGAATGGAGTCATTAGCACTTATTGTTTGTAAATGGCACCCAGAATTATGTTGCACGAAGCACAATTTCACATCATTCTGGGTTCATTTGTGTGAAAACAAGGTCCAATCAGGCTGAAATGTTACAGGAAGGTAGAATCTATTGAGTTGTAAGTGATCTGAACGTTTCATGATGATAGCACTTTCCTAAGGGGGTCAAACCATGTCCCAAATGTCACCGGATCTGGTGTCAATTTAAAGAAGTAGTCCAGTTACACATTTGTGGGCTTATAACTTGGCTTCTGAATGTCCTAGAGAGATCAAGTTTGTTTTAGTGTACTCCAATCAACAGCCCCTACAACCACAAAAAGGAATGGAGTCATTAGCACTTATGGTTTGTAAATGGCACCCAGAATTATGTTGCACGAAGCACAATTTCACATCATTCTGGGTCCATTTGTGTGAAAACAAGGTCCAATCAGGCTGAAACGTTAAAAGAAGGTAGAATCTATTGAGTTGTAAGTGATCTGAACGTTTCATGATGATCACACATTCCTATAGGGGGTCAAACCATGTCCCAAAGGTCACCGGGCCTGGTGTCACTTTAAAGAAGAAGTCCAGTTACACATTTGTGGGCTTATAACTTGGCTTCTGAATGTCCTAGACCGATCAGGTTTGTTTTAGTGTACTCCAATCAACAGCCCCTACAACCACAAAAAGGAACGGAGTCATTAGCACTTATGGTTTGTAAATGGCACCCAGAATTATGTTGCACGAAGCACAATTTCACATCATTCTGGGTTCATTTGTGTGAAAACAAGGTCCAATCAGGCTGAAACGTTACAGGAAGGTAGAATCTATTGAGTTGTAAGTGATCTGAACGTTTCATGGTGATAGCACTTTCCTAAGGGGGTCAAACCATGTCCCAAAGCTCACCGGATCTGGTGTCAATTTAAAGAAGTAGTCCAGTTACACATTTGTGGGCTTATAACTTGGCTTCTGAATGTCCTAGAGAGATCAGGTTTGTTTAGTATACTCCAATCAAGAGCCCCTACAACCACAAAAAGGAATGGAGTCATTAGCACTTATGGTTTTTAAATGGCACCCAGAATTATGTTGCACGAAGCACAATTTCACATCATTCTGGGTTCATTTGTGTGAAAACAAGGTCCAATCAGGCTGAAACGTTACAGGAAGGTAGAATCTATTGAGTTGTAAGTGATCTGAACTTTTCATGATGATAGCACTTTCGTAAGGGGGTCAAACCATGTCCCAAAGGTCACCGGATCTGGTGTCAATTTAAAGAAGTAGTCCAGTTACACATTTGTGGGCTTATAACTTGGCTTCTGAATGTCCTAGAGAGATCAGGTTTGTTTTAATGTACTCCAATCAACAGCCCCTACAACCACAAAAAGGAATGGAGTCATTAGCACTTATGGTTTGTAAATGGCACCCAGAATTATGTTGCACGAAGCACAATTTCACATCATTCTGGGTTCATTTGTGTGAAAACAAGGTCCAATCAGGCTGAAATGTTACAGGAAGGTAGAATCTATTGAGTTGTAAGTGATCTGAACGTTTCATGATGATAGCACTTTCCTAAGGGGGTCAAACCATGTCCCAAATGTCACCGGATCTGGTGTCAATTTAAAGAAGTAGTCCAGTTACACATTTGTGGGCTTATAACTTGGCTTCTGAATGTCCTAGAGAGATCAGGTTTGTTTCAGTGTACTCCAATCAACAGCCCCTACAACCACAAAAAGGAATGGAGTCATTAGCACTTATGGTTTGTAAATGGCACCCAGAATTATGTTGCACGAAGCACAATTTCACATCATTCTGGGTCCATTTGTGTGAAAACAAGGTCCAATCAGGCTGAAACGTTACAAGAAGGTAGGATCTATTGAGTTGTAAGTGATCTGAACGTTTCATGATGATCACACATTCCTATAGGGGGTCAAACCATGTCCCAAAGGTCACCGGGCCTGGTGTCACTTTAAAGAAGAAGTCCAGTTACACATTTGTGGGCTTATAACTTGGCTTCTGAATGTCCGGGAGCGATCAGGTTTGTTTTAGTGTACTCCAATCAACAGCCCCTACAACCACAAAAAGGAATGGAGTCATTAGCACTTATGGTTTGTAAATGGCACCCAGAATTATGTTGCACGAAGCACAATTTCACATCATTCTGGGTTCATTTGTGTGAAAACAAGGTCCAATCAGGCTGAAACGTTACAATAAGGTAGAATCTATTGAGTTGTAAGTGATCTGAACGTTTCATGATGATCACACATTCCTATAGGGGGTCAAACCATGTCCCAAAGGTCACCGGGCCTGGTGTCACTTTAAAGAAGAAGTCCAGTTACACATTTGTGGGCTTATAACTTGGCTTCTGAATGTCCTAGAGCGATCAGGTTTGTTTTAGTGTACTCCAATCAACAGCCCCTACAACCACAAAAAGGAATGGAGTCATTAGCACTTATGGTTTTTAAATGGCACCCAGAATTATGTTGCACGAAGCACAATTTCACATCATTCTGGGTTCATTTGTGTGAAAACAAGGTCCAATCAGGCTGAAACGTTACAGGAAGGTAGAATCTATTGAGTTGTAAGTGATGTGAACGTTTCATGATGATAGCACTTTCCTAAGGGGGTCAAACCATGTCCCAAAGGTCACCGGATCTGGTGTCAATTTAAAGGAGTAGTCAAGTTACACATTTGTGGGCTTATAACTTGGCTTCTGAATGTCCTAGAGAGATCAGGTTTGTTTAAGTGTACTCCAATCAACAGCCCCTACAACCACAAAAAGGAATGGAGTCATTAGCACTTATGGTTTGTAAATGGCACCCAGAATTATGTTGCACGAAGCACAATTTCACATCATTCTGGGTCCATTTGTGTGAAAACAAGGTGCAATCAGGCTGAAACGTTACAAGAAGGTAGAATCTATTGAGTTGTAAGTGATCTGAACGTTTCATGATGATCGCACATTCCTATAGGGGGTCAAACCATGTCCCAAAGGTCACCGGGCCTGGTGTCACTTTAAAGAAGTAGTCCAGTTACACCTTTGTGGGCTTATAACTTGGCTTCTGAATGTCCTAGAGAGGTCAGGTTTGTTTTAGTGTACTCCAATCAACAGCCCCTACAACCACAAAAAGGAATGGAGTCATTAGCACTTATGGTTTGTAAATGGCACCCAGAATTATGTTGCACGAAGCACAATTTCACATCATTCTGGGTTCATTTGTGTGAAAACAAGGTCCATTCAGGCTGAAACGTTACAGGAAGGTAGAATCTATTGAGTTGTAAGTGATCTGAACGTTTCATGGTGATAGCACTTTCCTAAGGGGGTCAAACCATGTCCCAAAGCTCACTGGATCTGGTGTCAATTTAAAGAAGTAGTCCAGTTACACATTTGTGGGCTTATAACTTGGCTTCTGAATGTCCTAGAGAGATCAGGTTTGTTTTAGTATACTCCAATCAAGAGCCCCTACAACCTCAAAAAGGAATGGAGTCATTAGCACTTATGGTTTTTAAATGGCACCCAGAATTATGTTGCACGAAGCACAATTTCACATCATTCTGGGTTCATTTGTGTGAAAACAAGGTCCAGTCAGGCTGAAACGTTACAGGAAGGTAGAATCTATTGAGTTGTAAGTGATCTGAACGTTTCATGATGATAGCACTTTCGTAAGGGGGTCAAACCATGTCCCAAAGGTCACCGGATCTGGTGTCAATTTAAAGAAGTAGTCCAGTTACACATTTGTGGGCTTATAACTTGGCTTCTGAATGTCCTAGAGAGATCAGGTTTGTTTTAATGTACTCCAATCAACAGCCCCTACAACCACAAAAAGGAATGGAGTCATTAGCACTTATGGTTTGTAAATGGCACCCAGAATTATGTTGCACGAAGCACAATTTCACATCATTCTGGGTTCATTTGTGTGAAAACAAGGTCTAATCAGGCTGAAATGTTACAGGAAGGTAGAATCTATTGAGTTGTAAGTGATCTGAATGTTTCATGATGATAGCACTTTCCTAAGGGGGTCAAACCATGTCCCAAATGTCACCGGATCTGGTGTCAATTTAAAGAAGTAGTCCAGTTACACATTTGTGGGCTTATAACTTGGCTTCTGAATGTCCTAGAGAGATCAGGTTTGTTTTAGTGTACTCCAATCAACAGCCCCTACAACCACAAAAAGGAATGGAGTCATTAGCACTTATGGTTTGTAAATGGCACCCAGAATTATGTTGCACGAAGCAAAATTTCACTTCATTCTGGGTCCATTTGTGTGAAAACAAGGTCCAATCAGGCTGAAACGCTACAAGAAGGTAGAATCTATTGAGTTGTAAGTGATCTGAACGTTTCATGGTGATAGCACTTTCCTAAGGGGGTCAAACCATGTCCCAAAGCTCACCGGATCTGGTGTCAATTTAAAGAAGTAGTCCAGTTACACATTTGTGGGCTTATAACTTGGCTTCTGAATGTCCTAGAGAGATCAGGTTTGTTTAGTATACTCCAATCAAGAGCCCCTACAACCACAAAAAGGAATGGAGTCATTAGCACTTATGGTTTGTAAATGGCACCCAGAATTATGTTGCACGAAGCACAATTTCACATCATTCTGGGTCCATTTGTGTGAAAACAAGGTCCAATCAGGCTGAAACGTTACAAGAAGGTAGGATCTATTGAGTTGTAAGTGATCTGAACGTTTCATGATGATCACACATTCCTATAGGGGGTCAAACCATGTCCCAAAGGTCACCGGGCCTGGTGTCACTTTAAAGAAGAAGTCCAGTTACACATTTGTGGGCTTATAACTTGGCTTCTGAATGTCCGGGAGCGATCAGGTTTGTTTTAGTGTACTCCAATCAACAGCCCCTACAACCACAAAAAGGAATGGAGTCATTAGCACTTATGGTTTGTAAATGGCACCCAGAATTATGTTGCACGAAGCACAATTTCACATCATTCTGGGTTCATTTGTGTGAAAACAAGGTCCAATCAGGCTGAAACGTTACAATAAGGTAGAATCTATTGAGTTGTAAGTGATCTGAACGTTTCATGATGATCACACATTCCTATAGGGGGTCAAACCATGTCCCAAAGGTCACCGGGCCTGGTGTCACTTTAAAGAAGAAGTCCAGTTACACATTTGTGGGCTTATAACTTGGCTTCTGAATGTCCTAGAGCGATCAGGTTTGTTTTAGTGTACTCCAATCAACAGCCCCTACAACCACAAAAAGGAATGGAGTCATTAGCACTTATGGTTTTTAAATGGCACCCAGAATTATGTTGCACGAAGCACAATTTCACATCATTCTGGGTTCATTTGTGTGAAAACAAGGTCCAATCAGGCTGAAACGTTACAGGAAGGTAGAATCTATTGAGTTGTAAGTGATGTGAACGTTTCATGATGATAGCACTTTCCTAAGGGGGTCAAACCATGTCCCAAAGGTCACCGGATCTGGTGTCAATTTAAAGGAGTAGTCAAGTTACACATTTGTGGGCTTATAACTTGGCTTCTGAATGTCCTAGAGAGATCAGGTTTGTTTAAGTGTACTCCAATCAACAGCCCCTACAACCACAAAAAGGAATGGAGTCATTAGCACTTATGGTTTGTAAATGGCACCCAGAATTATGTTGCACGAAGCACAATTTCACATCATTCTGGGTCCATTTGTGTGAAAACAAGGTGCAATCAGGCTGAAACGTTACAAGAAGGTAGAATCTATTGAGTTGTAAGTGATCTGAACGTTTCATGATGATCGCACATTCCTATAGGGGGTCAAACCATGTCCCAAAGGTCACCGGGCCTGGTGTCACTTTAAAGAAGTAGTCCAGTTACACCTTTGTGGGCTTATAACTTGGCTTCTGAATGTCCTAGAGAGGTCAGGTTTGTTTTAGTGTACTCCAATCAACAGCCCCTACAACCACAAAAAGGAATGGAGTCATTAGCACTTATGGTTTGTAAATGGCACCCAGAATTATGTTGCACGAAGCACAATTTCACATCATTCTGGGTTCATTTGTGTGAAAACAAGGTCCATTCAGGCTGAAACGTTACAGGAAGGTAGAATCTATTGAGTTGTAAGTGATCTGAACGTTTCATGGTGATAGCACTTTCCTAAGGGGGTCAAACCATGTCCCAAAGCTCACTGGATCTGGTGTCAATTTAAAGAAGTAGTCCAGTTACACATTTGTGGGCTTATAACTTGGCTTCTGAATGTCCTAGAGAGATCAGGTTTGTTTTAGTATACTCCAATCAAGAGCCCCTACAACCTCAAAAAGGAATGGAGTCATTAGCACTTATGGTTTTTAAATGGCACCCAGAATTATGTTGCACGAAGCACAATTTCACATCATTCTGGGTTCATTTGTGTGAAAACAAGGTCCAGTCAGGCTGAAACGTTACAGGAAGGTAGAATCTATTGAGTTGTAAGTGATCTGAACGTTTCATGATGATAGCACTTTCGTAAGGGGGTCAAACCATGTCCCAAAGGTCACCGGATCTGGTGTCAATTTAAAGAAGTAGTCCAGTTACACATTTGTGGGCTTATAACTTGGCTTCTGAATGTCCTAGAGAGATCAGGTTTGTTTTAATGTACTCCAATCAACAGCCCCTACAACCACAAAAAGGAATGGAGTCATTAGCACTTATGGTTTGTAAATGGCACCCAGAATTATGTTGCACGAAGCACAATTTCACATCATTCTGGGTTCATTTGTGTGAAAACAAGGTCTAATCAGGCTGAAATGTTACAGGAAGGTAGAATCTATTGAGTTGTAAGTGATCTGAATGTTTCATGATGATAGCACTTTCCTAAGGGGGTCAAACCATGTCCCAAATGTCACCGGATCTGGTGTCAATTTAAAGAAGTAGTCCAGTTACACATTTGTGGGCTTATAACTTGGCTTCTGAATGTCCTAGAGAGATCAGGTTTGTTTTAGTGTACTCCAATCAACAGCCCCTACAACCACAAAAAGGAATGGAGTCATTAGCACTTATGGTTTGTAAATGGCACCCAGAATTATGTTGCACGAAGCAAAATTTCACTTCATTCTGGGTCCATTTGTGTGAAAACAAGGTCCAATCAGGCTGAAACGCTACAAGAAGGTAGAATCTATTGAGTTGTAAGTGATCTGAACGTTTCAAGATGATCGCACATTCCTATAGGGGGTAAAACCATGTCCCAAAGGTCACCGGGCCTGGTGTCACTTTAAAGAAGTAGTCCAGTTACATCTTTGTGGGCTTATAACTTGGCTTCTGAATGTCCTAGAGAGGTTAGGTTTGTTTTAGTGTACTCCAATCAACAGCCCCTACAACCACAAAAAGGAATGGAGTCATTAGCACTTATGGTTTGTAAATGGCACCCAGAATTATGTTGCACGAAGCACAATTTCACATCATTCTGGGTTCATTTGTGTGAAAACAAGGTCCAATCAGGCTGAAACGTTACAAGAAGGTAGAATCTATTGAGTTGTAAGTGATCTGAACGTTTCATGATGATCGCACATTCCTATAGGGGGGTCAAACCATGTCCCAAAGGTCACCGGGCCTGGTGTCACTTTAAAGAAGTAGTCCAGTTACACATTTGTGGGCTTATAACTTGGCTTCTGAATGTCCTAGAGAGATCAGGTTTGTTTTAGTGTACTCCAATCAACAGCCCCTACAACCACCAAAAGGAATGGAGTCATTAGCACTTATGGTTTGTAAATGGCACCCAGAATTATGTTGCACGAAGCACAATTTCACATCATTCTGGGTTCATTTGTGTGAAAACAAGGTCCAATCAGGCTGAAACGTTACAGGAGGGTAGAATCTATTGAGTTGTAAGTGATCTGAACATTTCATGATGATAGCACTTTCCTAAGGAGGTCAAACCATGTCCCAAAGGTCACCGGATCTGGTGTCAATTTAAAGAAGTAGTCCAGTTACACATTTGTGGGCTTATAACTTGGCTTCTGAATGTCCTAGAGAGATCAGGTTTGTTTTAGTGTACTCCAATCAAAAGCCCCTACAACCACAAAAAGGAATGGAGTCATTAGCACTTATGGTTTGTAAATGGCACCCAGAATTATGTTGAACGAAGCACAATTTCACATCATTCTGGGTTCATTTGTGTGAAAACAAGGTCCAATCAGGCAGAAACGTTACAGGAAGGTAGAATCTATTGAGTTGTAAGTGATCTGAACGTTTCATGATGATAGCACTGTCCTTAGGGGGTCAAACCATGTCCCAAAGGTCACCGGATCTGGTGTCACTTTAAAGAAGTAGTCCAGTTACACATTTGTGGGCTTATAACTTGGCTTCTGAATGTCCTAGAGAGATCAGGTTTGTTTTAATGTACTCCAATCAACAGCCCCTACAACCACAAAAAGGAATGGAGTCATTAGCACTTATGGTTTTAAATGGCACCCAGAATTATGTTGCACGAAGCACAATTTCACATCATTCTGGGTCCATTTGTGTGAAAACAAGGTCCAATCAGGCTGAAACGTTACAAGAAGTTAGAATCTATTGAGCTGTAAGTGATCTGAACGTTTCATGATGATCACACATTCCTATAGGGGGTCAAACCATGTCCCAAAGGTCACCGGGCCTGGTGTCACTTTAAAGAAGTAGTCCAGTTACACATTTGTGGGCTTATAACTTGGCTTCTGAATGTCCTAGAGAGATCAGGTTTGTTTTAGTGTACTCCAATCAACAGCCCCTACAACCACAAAAAGGAATGGAGTCATTAGCACTTATGGTTTGTAAATGGCACCCAGAATTATGTTGCACGAAGCACAATTTCACATCATTCTGGGTTCATTTGTGTGAAAACAAGGTCCAATCAGGCTGAAACGTTACAGGAGGGTAGAATATATTGAGTTGTAAGTGATCTGAACATTTCATGATGATAGCACTTTCCTAAGGAGGTCAAACCATGTCCCAAATGTCACCGGATCTGGTGTCAATTTAAAGAAGTAGTCCAGTTACACATTTGTGGGCTTATAACTTGGCTTCTGAATGTCCTAGAGAGATCAGGTTTGTTTTAGTGTACTCCAATCAAAAGCCCCTACAACCACAAAAAGTAATGGAGTCATTAGCACTTATTGTTTGTAAATGGCACCCAGAATTATGTTGCACGAAGCACAATTTCACATCAATCTGGGTCCATTTGTGTGAAAACAAGGTCCAATCAGGCTGAAACGCTACAAGAAGGTAGAATCTATTGAGTTGTAAGTGATCTGAACGTTTCATCATGATAGCACTTTCCTAAGGGGGTCAAACCATGTCCCAAAGGTCACCGGATCTGGTGTCAATTTAAAGAAGTAGTCCAGTTACACATTTGTGGGCTTATAACTTGGCTTCTGAATGTCCTAGAGAGATCAGGTTTGTTTTAATGTACTCCAATCAACAGCCCCTACAACCACAAAAAGGAATGGAGTCATTAGCACTTATGGTTTGTAAATGGCACCCAGAATTATGTTGAACGAAGCACAATTTCACATCATTCTGGGTTCATTTGTGTGAAAACAAGGTCCAATCAGGCAGAAACGTTACAGGAAGGTAGAATCTATTGAGTTGTAAGTGATCTGAACGTTTCATGATGATAGCACTTTCCTTAGGGGGTCAAACCATGTCCCAAAGGTCACCGGATCTGGTGTCACTTTAAAGAAGTAGTCCAGTTACACATTTGTGGGCTTATAACTTGGCTTCTGAATGTCCTAGAGAGATCAGGTTTGTTTTAATGTACTCCAATCAACAGCCCCTACAACCACAAAAAGGAATGGAGTCATTAGCACTTATGGTTTGTAAATGGCACCCAGAATTATGTTGCACGAAGCACAATTTCACATCATTCTGGGTCCATTTGTGTGAAAACAAGGTCCAATCAGGCTGAAACGTTACAAGAAGTTAGAATCTATTGAGCTGTAAGTGATCTGAACGTTTCATGATGATCACACATTCCTATAGGGGGTCAAACCATGTCCCAAAGGTCACCGGGCCTGGTGTCACTTTAAAGAAGTAGTCCAGTTACATCTTTGTGGGC
This sequence comes from Nothobranchius furzeri, assembly GCF_043380555.1. Taxonomy (NCBI): domain Eukaryota; kingdom Metazoa; phylum Chordata; class Actinopteri; order Cyprinodontiformes; family Nothobranchiidae; genus Nothobranchius; species Nothobranchius furzeri. The sequence goes on from NC_091743.1 coordinate 28,825,434, forward strand.
TTATAACTTGGCTTCTGAATGTCCGAGAGAGGTTAGGTTTGTTTTAGTGTACTCCAATCAACAGCCCCTACAACCACAAAAAGGAATGGAGTCATTAGCACTTATGGTTTGTAAATGGCACCCAGAATTATGTTGCACGAAGCACAATTTCACATCATTCTGGGTTCATTTGTGTGAAAACAAGGTCCAATCAGGCTGAAACGTTACAAGAAGGTAGAATCTATTGAGTTGTAAGTGATCTGAACGTTTCATGATGATCGCACATTCCTATAGGGGGGTCAAACCATGTCCCAAAGGTCACCGGGCCTGGTGTCACTTTAAAGAAGTAGTCCAGTTACACATTTGTGGGCTTATAACTTGGCTTCTGAATGTCCTAGAGAGATCAGGTTTGTTTTAGTGTACTCCAATCAACAGCCCCTACAACCACAAAAAGGAATGGAGTCATTAGCACTTATGGTTTGTAAATGGCACCCAGAATTATGTTGCACGAAGCACAATTTCACATCATTCTGGGTTCATTTGTGTGAAAACAAGGTCCAATCAGGCTGAAACGTTACAGGAGGGTAGAATATATTGAGTTGTAAGTGATCTGAACATTTCATGATGATAGCACTTTCCTAAGGAGGTCAAACCATGTCCCAAAGGTCACCGGATCTGGTGTCAATTTAAAGAAGTAGTCCAGTTACACATTTGTGGGCTTATAACTTGGCTTCTGAATGTCCTAGAGAGATCAGGTTTGTTTTAGTGTACTCCAATCAAAAGCCCCTACAACCACAAAAAGGAATGGAGTCATTAGCACTTATTGTTTGTAAATGGCACCCAGAATTATGTTGCACGAAGCACAATTTCACATCAATCTGGGTCCATTTGTGTGAAAACAAGGTCCAATCAGGCTGAAACGCTACAAGAAGGTAGAATCTATTGAGTTGTAAGTGATCTGAACGTTTCATGATGATAGCACTTTCCTAAGGGGGTCAAACCATGTCCCAAAGGTCACCGGATCAGGTGTCAATTTAAAGAAGTAGTCCAGTTACACATTTGTGGGCTTATAACTTGGCTTCTGAATGTCCTTGAGAGATCAGGTTTGTTTTAATGTACTCCAATCAACAGCCCCTACAACCACAAAAAGGAATGGAGTCATTAGCACTTATGGTTTGTAAATGGCACCCAGAATTATGTTGAACGAAGCACAATTTCACATCATTCTGGGTTCATTTGTGTGAAAACAAGGTCCAATCAGGCAGAAACGTTACAGGAAGGTAGAATCTATTGAGTTGTAAGTGATCTGAACGTTTCATGATGATAGCACTTTCCTTAGGGGGTCAAACCATGTCCCAAAGGTCACCGGATCTGGTGTCACTTTAAAGAAGTAGTCCAGTTACACATTTGTGGGCTTATAACTTGGCTTCTGAATGTCCTAGAGAGATCAGGTTTGTTTTAGTGTACTCCAATCAACAGCCCCTACAACCACAAAAAGGAATGGAGTCATTAGCACTTATGGTTTGTAAATGGCACCCAGAATTATGTTGCACGAAGCACAATTTCACATCATTCTGGGTCCATTTGTGTGAAAACAAGGTCCAATCAGGCTGAAACGTTACAAGAAGTTAGAATCTATTGAGCTGTAAGTGATCTGAACGTTTCATGATGATCACACATTCCTATAGGGGGTCAAACCATGTCCCAAAGGTCACCGGGCCTGGTGTCACTTTAAAGAAGTAGTCCAATTACACCTTTGAGGGATTATAACTTGGTTTCTGAATGTCCTAGAGAGATCAGGTTTATTTTAATGTACTCCAACCAACATCCCCTACAACCACAAAAAGGAATGGAGTCATTAGCACTTATGGTTTGTAAATGGCACCCAGAATTATGTTGCACGAAGCACAATTTCACATCATTCTGGGTTCATTTGTGTGAAAACAAGGTCCAATCAGGCTGAAACGTTACAAGAAGGTAGAATCTATTGAGTTGTAAGTGATCTGAACGTTTCATGATGATCGCACATTCCTATAGGGGGGTCAAACCATGTCCCAAAGGTCACCGGGCCTGGTGTCACTTTAAAGAAGTAGTCCAGTTACACATTTGTGGGCTTATAACTTGGCTTCTGAATGTCCTAGAGAGATCAGGTTTGTTTTAGTGTACTCCAATCAACAGCCCCTACAACCACAAAAAGGAATGGAGTCATTAGCACTTATGGTTTGTAAATGGCACCCAGAATTATGTTGCACGAAGCACAATTTCACATCATTCTGGGTTCATTTGTGTGAAAACAAGGTCCAATCAGGCTGAAACGTTACAGGAGGGTAGAATATATTGAGTTGTAAGTGATCTGAACATTTCATGATGATAGCACTTTCCTAAGGAGGTCAAACCATGTCCCAAAGGTCACCGGATCTGGTGTCAATTTAAAGAAGTAGTCCAGTTACACATTTGTGGGCTTATAACTTGGCTTCTGAATGTCCTAGAGAGATCAGGTTTGTTTTAGTGTACTCCAATCAAAAGCCCCTACAACCACAAAAAGGAATGGAGTCATTAGCACTTATTGTTTGTAAATGGCACCCAGAATTATGTTGCACGAAGCACAATTTCACATCAATCTGGGTCCATTTGTGTGAAAACAAGGTCCAATCAGGCTGAAACGCTACAAGAAGGTAGAATCTATTGAGTTGTAAGTGATCTGAACGTTTCATGATGATAGCACTTTCCTAAGGGGGTCAAACCATGTCCCAAAGGTCACCGGATCTGGTGTCAATTTAAAGAAGTAGTCCAGTTACACATTTGTGGGCTTATAACTTGGCTTCTGAATGTCCTAGAGAGATCAGGTTTGTTTTAATGTACTCCAATCAACAGCCCCTACAACCACAAAAAGGAATGGAGTCATTAGCACTTATGGTTTGTAAATGGCACCCAGAAATATGTTGAACGAAGCACAATTTCACATCATTCTGGGTTCATTTGTGTGAAAACAAGGTCCAATCAGGCAGAAACGTTACAGGAAGGTAGAATCTATTGAGTTGTAAGTGATCTGAACGTTTCATGATGATAGCACTTTCCTTAGGGGGTCAAACCATGTCCCAAAGGTCACCGGATCTGGTGTCACTTTAAAGAAGTAGTCCAGTTACACATTTGTGGGCTTATAACTTGGCTTCTGAATGTCCTAGAGAGATCAGGTTTGTTTTAGTGTACTCCAATCAACAGCCCCTACAACCACAAAAAGGAATGGAGTCATTAGCACTTATGGTTTGTAAATGGCACCCAGAATTATGTTGCACGAAGCACAATTTCACATCATTCTGGGTCCATTTGTGTGAAAACAAGGTCCAATCAGGCTGAAACGTTACAAGAAGTTAGAATCTATTGAGCTGTAAGTGATCTGAACGTTTCATGATGATCACACATTCCTATAGGGGGTCAAACCATGTCCCAAAGGTCACCGGGCCTGGTGTCACTTTAAAGAAGTAGTCCAATTACACCTTTGAGGGATTATAACTTGGTTTCTGAATGTCCTAGAGAGATCAGGTTTATTTTAATGTACTCCAACCAACATCCCCTACAACCACAAAAAGGAATGGAGTCATTAGCACTTATGGTTTGTAAATGGCACCCAGAATTATGTTGCACGAAGCACAATTTCACATCATTCTGGGTTCATTTGTGTGAAAACAAGGTCCAATCAGGCTGAAATGTTACAAGAAGGTAGAATCTATTGAGTTGTAAGTGATCTGAACGTTTCATGATGATCGCACATTCCTATAGGGGGGTCAAACCATGTCCCAAAGGTCACCGGGCCTGGTGTCACTTTAAAGAAGTAGTTCAGTTACACATTTGTGGGCTTATAACTTGGCTTCTGAATGTCCTAGAGAGATCAGGTTTGTTTTAGTGTACTCCAATCAACAGCCCCTACAACCACAAAAAGGAATGGAGTCATTAGCACTTATGGTTTGTAAATGGCACCCAGAATTATGTTGCACGAAGCACAATTTCACATCATTCTGGGTTCATTTGTGTGAAAACAAGGTCCAATCAGGCTGAAACGTTACAGGAGGGTAGAATCTATTGAGTTGTAAGTCATCTGAACATTTCATGATGATAGCACTTTCCTAAGGAGGTCAAACCATGTCCCAAAGGTCACCGGATCTGGTGTCAATTTAAAGAAGTAGTCCAGTTACACATTTGTGGGCTTATAACTTGGCTTCTGAATGTCCTAGAGAGATCAGGTTTGTTTAGTGTACTCCAATCAAAAGCCCCTACAACCACAAAAAGGAAAGGAGTCATTAGCACTTATTGTTTGTAAATGGCACCCAGAATTATGTTGCACGAAGCACAATTTCACATCAATCTGGGTCCATTTGTGTGAAAACAAGGTCCAATCAGGCTGAAACGTTACAAGAAGGTAGAATCTATTGAGTTGTAAGTGATCTGAACGTTTCATGATGATCGCACATTCCTATAGGGGGGTCAAACCATGTCCCAAAGGTCACCGGGCCTGGTGTCACTTTAAAGAAGTAGTTCAGTTACACATTTGTGGGCTTATAACTTGGCTTCTGAATGTCCTAGAGAGATCAGGTTTGTTTTAGTGTACTCCAATCAACAGCCCCTACAACCACAAAAAGGAATGGAGTCATTAGCACTTATGGTTTGTAAATGGCACCCAGAATTATGTTGCACGAAGCACAATTTCACATCATTCTGGGTTCATTTGTGTGAAAACAAGGTCCAATCAGGCTGAAACGTTACAGGAGGGTAGAATCTATTGAGTTGTAAGTGATCTGAACATTTCATGATGATAGCACTTTCCTAAGGAGGTCAAACCATGTCCCAAAGGTCACCGGATCTGGTGTCAATTTAAAGAAGTAGTCCAGTTACACATTTGTGGGCTTATAACTTGGCTTCTGAATGTCCTAGAGAGATCAGGTTTGTTTTAGTGTACTCCAATCAAAAGCCCCTACAACCACAAAAAGGAATGGAGTCATTAGCACTTATTGTTTGTAAATGGCACCCAGAATTATGTTGCACGAAGCACAATTTCACATCAATCTGGGTCCATTTGTGTGAAAACAAGGTCCAATCAGGCTGAAACGCTACAAGAAGGTAGAATCTATTGAGTTGTAAGTGATCTGAACGTTTCATGATTATAGCACTTTCCTAAGGGGGGTCAAACCATGTCCCAAAGGTCACCGGGCCTGGTGTCACTTTAAAGAAGTAGTCCAGTTACACATTTGTGGGCTTATAACTTGGCTTCTGAATGTCCTAGAGAGATCAGGTTTGTTTTAGTGTACTCCAATCAACAGCCCCTACAACCACAAAAAGGAATGGAGTCATTAGCACTTATGGTTTGTAAATGGCACCCAGAATTATGTTGCACGAAGCACAATTTCACATCATTCTGGGTTCATTTGTGTGAAAACAAGGTCCAATCAGGCTGAAACGTTACAGGAGGGTAGAATATATTGAGTTGTAAGTGATCTGAACATTTCATGATGATAGCACTTTCCTAAGGAGGTCAAACCATGTCCCAAAGGTCACCGGATCTGGTGTCAATTTAAAGAAGTAGTCCAGTTACACATTTGTGGGCTTATAACTTGGCTTCTGAATGTCCTAGATAGATCAGGTTTGTTTTAGTGTACTCCAATCAAAAGCCCCTACAACCACAAAAAGGAATGGAGTCATTAGCACTTATTGTTTGTAAATGGCACCCAGAATTATGTTGCACGAAGCACAATTTCACATCAATCTGGGTCCATTTGTGTGAAAACAAGGTCCAATCAGGCTGAAACGCTACAAGAAGGTAGAATCTATTGAGTTGTAAGTGATCTGAACGTTTCATGATGATAGCACTTTCCTAAGGGGGTCAAACCATGTCCCAAAGGTCACCGGATCAGGTGTCAATTTAAAGAAGTAGTCCAGTTACACATTTGTGGGCTTATAACTTGGCTTCTGAATGTCCTAGAGAGATCAGGTTTGTTTTAATGTACTCCAATCAACAGCCCCTACAACCACAAAAAGGAATGGAGTCATTAGCACTTATGGTTTGTAAATGGCACCCAGAATTATGTTGAACGAAGCACAATTTCACATCATTCTGGGTTCATTTGTGTGAAAACAAGGTCCAATCAGGCAGAAACGTTACAGGAAGGTAGAATCTATTGAGTTGTAAGTGATCTGAACGTTTCATGATGATAGCACTTTCCTTAGGGGGTCAAACCATGTCCCAAAGGTCACCGGATCTGGTGTCACTTTAAAGAAGTAGTCCAGTTACACATTTGTGGGCTTATAACTTGGCTTCTGAATGTCCTAGAGAGATCAGGTTTGTTTTAGTGTACTCCAATCAACAGCCCCTACAACCACAAAAAGGAATGGAGTCATTAGCACTTATGGTTTGTAAATGGCACCCAGAATTATGTTGCACGAAGCACAATTTCACATCATTCTGGGTCCATTTGTGTGAAAACAAGGTCCAATCAGGCTGAAACGTTACAAGAAGTTAGAATCTATTGAGCTGTAAGTGATCTGAACGTTTCATGATGATCACACATTCCTATAGGGGGTCAAACCATGTCCCAAAGGTCACCGGGCCTGGTGTCACTTTAAAGAAGTAGTCCAATTACACCTTTGAGGGATTATAACTTGGTTTCTGAATGTCCTAGAGAGATCAGGTTTATTTTAATGTACTCCAACCAACATCCCCTACAACCACAAAAAGGAATGGAGTCATTAGCACTTATGGTTTGTAAATGGCACCCAGAATTATGTTGCACGAAGCACAATTTCACATCATTCTGGGTTCATTTGTGTGAAAACAAGGTCCAATCAGGCTGAAACGTTACAAGAAGGTAGAATCTATTGAGTTGTAAGTGATCTGAACGTTTCATGATGATCGCACATTCCTATAGGGGGGTCAAACCATGTCCCAAAGGTCACCGGGCCTGGTGTCACTTTAAAGAAGTAGTCCAGTTACACATTTGTGGGCTTATAACTTGGCTTCTGAATGTCCTAGAGAGATCAGGTTTGTTTTAGTGTACTCCAATCAACAGCCCCTACAACCACAAAAAGGAATGGAGTCATTAGCACTTATGGTTTGTAAATGGCACCCAGAATTATGTTGCACGAAGCACAATTTCACATCATTCTGGGTTCATTTGTGTGAAAAGAAGGTCCAATCAGGCTGAAACGTTACAGGAGGGTAGAATATATTGAGTTGTAAGTGATCTGAACATTTCATGATGATAGCACTTTCCTAAGGAGGTCAAACCATGTCCCAAAGGTCACCGGATCTGGTGTCAATTTAAAGAAGTAGTCCAGTTACACATTTGTGGGCTTATAACTTGGCTTCTGAATGTCCTAGAGAGATCAGGTTTGTTTTAGTGTACTCCAATCAAAAGTCCCTACAACCACAAAAAGGAATGGAGTCATTAGCACTTATTGTTTGTAAATGGCACCCAGAATTATGTTGCACGAAGCACAATTTCACATCAATCTGGGTCCATTTGTGTGAAAACAAGGTCCAATCAGGCTGAAACGCTACAAGAAGGTAGAATCTATTGAGTTGTAAGTGATCTGAACGTTTCATGATGATAGCACTTTCCTAAGGGGGTCAAACCATGTCCCAAAGGTCACCGGATCTGGTGTCAATTTAAAGAAGTAGTCCAGTTACACATTTGTGGGCTTATAACTTGGCTTCTGAATGTCCTAGAGAGATCAGGTTTGTTTTAATGTACTCCAATCAACAGCCCCTACAACCACAAAAAGGAATGGAGTCATTAGCACTTATGGTTTGTAAATGGCACCCAGAATTATGTTGAACGAAGCACAATTTCACATCATTCTGGGTTCATTTGTGTGAAAAAAAGGTCCAATCAGGCAGAAACGTTACAGGAAGGTAGAATCTATTGAGTTGTAAGTGATCTGAACGTTTCATGATGATAGCACTTTCCTTAGGGGGTCAAACCATGTCCCAAAGGTCACCGGATCTGGTGTCACTTTAAAGAAGTAGTCCAGTTACACATTTGTGGGCTTATAACTTGGCTTCTGAATGTCCTAGAGAGATCAGGTTTGTTTTAGTGTACTCCAATCAACAGCCCCTACAACCACAAAAAGGAATGGAGTCATTAGCACTTATGGTTTGTAAATGGCACCCAGAATTATGTTGCACGAAGCACAATTTCACATCATTCTGGGTCCATTTGTGTGAAAACAAGGTCCAATCAGGCTGAAACGTTACAAGAAGTTAGAATCTATTGAGCTGTAAGTGATCTGAACGTTTCATGATGATCACACATTCCTATAGGGGGTCAAACCATGTCCCAAAGGTCACCGGGCCTGGTGTCACTTTAAAGAAGTAGTCCAATTACACCTTTGAGGGATTATAACTTGGTTTCTGAATGTCCTAGAGAGATCAGGTTTATTTTAATGTACTCCAACCAACATCCCCTACAACCACAAAAAGGAATGGAGTCATTAGCACTTATGGTTTGTAAATGGCACCCAGAATTATGTTGCACGAAGCACAATTTCACATCATTCTGGGTTCATTTGTGTGAAAACAAGGTCCAATCAGGCTGAAACGTTACAAGAAGGTAGAATCTATTGAGTTGTAAGTGATCTGAACGTTTCATGATGATCGCACATTCCTATAGGGGGGTCAAACCATGTCCCAAAGGTCACCGGGCCTGGTGTCACTTTAAAGAAGTAGTTCAGTTACACATTTGTGGGCTTATAACTTGGCTTCTGAATGTCCTAGAGAGATCAGGTTTGTTTTAGTGTACTCCAATCAACAGCCCCTACAACCACAAAAAGGAATGGAGTCATTAGCACTTATGGTTTGTAAATGGCACCCAGAATTATGTTGCACGAAGCACAATTTCACATCATTCTGGGTTCATTTGTGTGAAAACAAGGTCCAATCAGGCTGAAACGTTACAGGAGGGTAGAATCTATTGAGTTGTAAGTGATCTGAACATTTCATGATGATAGCACTTTCCTAAGGAGGTCAAACCATGTCCCAAAGGTCACCGGATCTGGTGTCAATTTAAAGAAGTAGTCCAGTTACACATTTGTGGGCTTATAACTTGGCTTCTGAATGTCCTAGAGAGATCAGGTTTGTTTTAGTGTACTCCAATCAAAAGCCCCTACAACCACAAAAAGGAAAGGAGTCATTAGCACTTATTGTTTGTAAATGGCACCCAGAATTATGTTGCACGAAGCACAATTTCACATCAATCTGGGTCCATTTGTGTGAAAACAAGGTCCAATCAGGCTGAAACGTTACAAGAAGGTAGAATCTATTGAGTTGTAAGTGATCTGAACGTTTCATGATGATCGCACATTCCTATAGGGGGGTCAAACCATGTCCCAAAGGTCACCGGGCCTGGTGTCACTTTAAAGAAGTAGTTCAGTTACACATTTGTGGGCTTATAACTTGGCTTCTGAATGTCCTAGAGAGATCAGGTTTGTTTTAGTGTACTCCAATCAACAGCCCCTACAACCACAAAAAGGAATGGAGTCATTAGCACTTATGGTTTGTAAATGGCACCCAGAATTATGTTGCACGAAGCACAATTTCACATCATTCTGGGTTCATTTGTGTGAAAACAAGGTCCAATCAGGCTGAAACGTTACAGGAGGGTAGAATCTATTGAGTTGTAAGTGATCTGAACATTTCATGATGATAGCACTTTCCTAAGGAGGTCAAACCATGTCCCAAAGGTCACCGGATCTGGTGTCAATTTAAAGAAGTAGTCCAGTTACACATTTGTGGGCTTATAACTTGGCTTCTGAATGTCCTAGAGAGATCAGGTTTGTTTTAGTGTACTCCAATCAAAAGCCCCTACAACCACAAAAAGGAAAGGAGTCATTAGCACTTATTGTTTGTAAATGGCACCCAGAATTATGTTGCACGAAGCACAATTTCACATCAATCTGGGTCCATTTGTGTGAAAACAAGGTCCAATCAGGCTGAAACGCTACAGGAAGGTAGAATCTATTGAGTTGTAAGTGATCTGAACGTTTCATGATGATAGCACTTTCCTAAGGGGGTCAAACCATGTCCCAAATGTCACCGGATCTTGTGTCAATTTAAAGAAGTAGTCCAGTTACACATTTGTGGGCTTATAACTTGGCTTCTGAATGTCCTAGAGAGATCAGGTTTGTCTTAGTATACGCCAATCAACAGCCCCTACAACCACAAAAAGGAATGGAGTCATTAGCACTTATGGTTTTTAAATGGCACCCAGAATTATGTTGCACGAAGCACAATTTCACATCATTCTGGGTTCATTTGTGTGAAAACAAGGTCCAATCAGGCTGAAACGTTACAGGAAGGTAGAATCTATTGAGTTGTAAGTGATCTGAACGTTTCATGATGATAGCACTTTCCTAAGGGGGTCAAACCATGTCCCAAATGTCACCGGATCTTGTGTCAATTTAAAGAAGTAGTCCAGTTACACATTTGTGGGCTTATAACTTGGCTTCTGAATGTCCTAGAGAGGTCAGGTTTGTTTTAATGTACTCCAATCAACAGCCCCTACAACCACAAAAAGGAATGGAGTCATTAGCACTTATGGTTTGTAAATGGCACCCAGAATTATGTTGCACAAAGCACAAGTTCACATCATTCTGGGTTCATTAGTGTGAAAACAAGGACCAATCAGGCAGAAACGTTACAGGAAGGTAGAATCTATTGAGTTGTAAGTGATCTGAACGTTTCATGATGATAGCACTTTCCTATAGGGGGTCTAACCATGTCCCAAAGGTCACCGGGCCTGGTGTCACTTTAAAGAAGTAGTCCAGTTACACCTTTGTGGGCTTATAACTTGGCTTCTGAATGTCCTAGAGAGGTCAGTTTTGTTTTAGTGTACTCCAGTCAACAGCCCCTACAACCACAAAAAGGAATGGAGTCATTAGCACTTATGGTTTGTAAATGGCACCCAGAATTATGTTGCACGAAGCACAATTTCACATCATTCTGGGTCCATTTGTGTGAAAACAAGGTCCAATCAGGCTGAAACGTTACAGGAAGGTAGAATCTATTGAGTTGTAAGTGATCTGAACGTTTCAAGATGATCGCACATTCCTATAGGGGGTAAAACCATGTTCCAAAGGTCACCGGGCCTGGTGTCACTTTAAAGAAGTAGTCCAGTTACATCTCTGTGGGCTTATAACTTGGCATCTGAATGTCCTAGAGAGATCAGGTTTATTTTAATGTACTCCAACCAACATCCCCTACAACCACAAAAAGGAATGGAGTCATTAGCACTTATGGTTTGTAAATGGCACCCAGAATTATGTTGCACGAAGCACAATTTCACATCATTCTGGGTCCATTTGTGTGAAAACAAGGTCCAATCAGGCTGAAACGTTACAAGAAGGTAGAATCTATTGAGTTGTAAGTGATCTGAACGTTTCATGATGATTGCACATTCCTATAGGGGGTCAAACCATGTCCCAAAGGTCACCGGGCCTGGTGTCACTTTAAAGAAGTAGTCCAGTTACACCTTTGTGGGCTTATAACTTGGCTTCTGAATGTCCTAGAGAGGTCAGGTTTGTTTTAGTGTACTCCAATCAACAGCCCCTACAACCACAAAAAGGAATGGAGTCATTAGCACTTATGGTTTGTAACTGGCACCCAGAATTATGTTGCACGAAGCACAATTTCACATCATTCTGGGTTCATTTGTGTGAAAACAAGGTCCAATCAGGCTGAAACGTTACAGGAAGGTAGAATCTATTGAGTTGTAAGTGATCTGAACGTTTTATGGTGATAGCACTTTCCTAAGGGGGTCAAACCATGTCCCAAAGCTCACCGGATCTGGTGTCAATTTAAAGAAGTAGTCCAGTTACACATTTGTGGGCTTATAACTTGGCTTCTGAATGTCCTAGAGAGATCAGGTTTGTTTTAGTATACTCCAATCAAGAGCGCCTACAACCACAAAAAGGAATGGAGTCATTAGCACTTATGGTTTTTAAATGGCACCCAGAATTATGTTGCACGAAGCACAATTTCACATCGTTCTGGGTTCATTTGTGTGAAAACAAGGTCCAATCAGGCTGAAACGTTAAAGGAAGGTAGAATCTATTGAGTTGTAAGTGATCTGAACGTTTCATGATGATAGCACTTTCCTAAGGGGGTCAAACCATGTCCCAAATGTCACGGGATCTGGTGTCAATTTAAAGAAGTAGTCCAGTTACACATTTGTGGGCTTATAACTTGGCTTCTGAATGTCCTAGAGAGATCAGGTTTGTTTTAGTGTACTCCAATCAACAGCCCCTACAACCACAAAAAGGAATGGAGTCATTAGCACTTATGGTTTGTAAATGGCACCCAGAATTATGTTGCACGAAGCACAATTTCACATCATTCTGGGTTCATTTGTGTGAAAACAAGGTCCAATCAGGCTGAAACGTTACAAGAAGGTAGAATCTATTGAGTTGTAAGTGATCTGAACGTTTCATGATGATCACACATTCCTGTAGGGGGTCAAACCATGTCCCAAAGGTCACCGGGTCTGGTGTCAATTTAAAGAAGTAGTCCAGTTACACATTTGTGGGCTTATAACTTGGCTTCTGAATGTCCTAGAGAGATCAGGTTTGTTTTAGTATACTCCAATCAAGAGCGCCTACAACCACAAAAAGGAATGGAGTCATTAGCACTTATGGTTTTTAAATGGCACCCAGAATTATGTTGCACGAAGCACAATTTCACATCGTTCTGGGTTCATTTGTGTGAAAACAAGGTCCAATCAGGCTGAAACGTTAAAGGAAGGTAGAATCTATTTAGTTGTAAGTGATCTGAACGTTTCATGGTGATAGCACTTTCCTAAGGGGGTCAAACCATGTCCCAAAGCTCACCAGATCTGGTGTCAATTTAAAGAAGTAGTCCAGTTACACATTTGTGGGCTTATAACTTGGCTTCTGAATGTCCTAGAGAGATCAGGTTTGTTTTAGTATACTCCAATCAAGAGCGCCTACAACCACAAAAAGGAATGGAGTCATTAGCACTTATGGTTTTTAAATGGCACCCAGAATTATGTTGCACGAAGCACAATTTCACATCGTTCTGGGTTCATTTGTGTGAAAACAAGGTCCAATCAGGCTGAAACGTTAAAGGAAGGTAGAATCTATTGAGTTGTAAGTGATCTGAACGTTTCATGATGATAGCACTTTCCTAAGGGGGTCAAACCGTGTCCCAAATGTCACCGGATCTGGTGTCAATTTAAAGAAGTAGTCCAGTTACACATTTGTGGGCTTATAACTTGGCTTCTGAATGTCCTAGAGAGATCAGGTTTGTTTTAGTGTACTCCAATCAACAGCCCCTACAACCACAAAAAGGAATGGAGTCATTAGCACTTATGGTTTGTAAATGGCACCCAGAATTATGTTGCACGAAGCACAATTTCACATCATTCTGGGTTCATTTGTGTGAAAACAAGGTCCAATCAGGCTGAAACGTTACAAGAAGGTAGAATCTATTGAGTTGTAAGTGATCTGAACGTTTCATGATGATCACACATTCCTGTAGGGGGTCAAACCATGTCCCAAAGGTCACCGGGTCTGGTGTCAATTTAAAGAAGTAGTCCAGTTACACATTTGTGGGCTTATAACTTGGCTTCTGAATGTCCTAGAGAGATCAGGTTTGTTTTAGTATACTCCAATCAAGAGCGCCTACAACCACAAAAAGGAATGGAGTCATTAGCACTTATGGTTTTTAAATGGCACCCAGAATTATGTTGCACGAAGCACAATTTCACATCGTTCTGGGTTCATTTGTGTGAAAACAAGGTCCAATCAGGCTGAAACGTTAAAGGAAGGTAGAATCTATTGAGTTGTAAGTGATCTGAACGTTTCATGATGATAGCACTTTCCTAAGGGGGTCAAACCATGTCCCAAATGTCACCGGATCTGGTGTCAATTTAAAGAAGTAGTCCAGTTACACATTTGTGGGCTTATAACTTGGCTTCTGAATGTCCTAGAGAGATCAGGTTTGTTTTAGTGTACTCCAATCAACAGCCCCTACAACCACAAAAAGGAATGGAGTCATTAGCACTTATGGTTTGTAAATGGCACCCAGAATTATGTTGCACGAAGCACAATTTCACATCATTCTGGGTTCATTTGTGTGAAAACAAGGTCCAATCAGGCTGAAACGTTACAAGAAGGTAGAATCTATTGAGTTGTAAGTGATCTGAACGTTTCATGATGATCACACATTCCTGTAGGGGGTCAAACCATGTCCCAAAGGTCACCGGGTCTGGTGTCACTTTAAATAAGAAGTCCAGTTACACATTTGTGGGCTTATAACTTGACTTCTGAATGTCCTAGAGAGGTCAGGTTTGTTTTAGTGTACTCCAATCAACAGCCCCTACAACCACAAAAAGGAATGGAGTCATTAGCACTTATGGTTTGTAAATGGCACCCAGAATTATGTTGCACGAAGCACAATTTCACATCATTCTGGGTTCATTTGTGTGAAAACAAGGTCCAATCAGGCTGAAACGTTACAGGAAGGTAGAATCTATTGAGTTGTAAGTGATCTGAACGTTTCATGGTGATAGCACTTTCCTAAGGGGGTCAAACCATGTCCCAAAGCTCACCGGATCTGGTGTCAATTTAAAGAAGTAGTCCAGTTACACCTTTGTGGGCTTATAACTTGGCTTCTGAATGTCCTAGAGAGATCAGGTTTGTTTTAGTATACTCCAATCAAGAGCCCCTACAACCACAAAAAGGAATGGAGTCATTAGCACTTATGGTTTGTAAATGGCACCCAGAATTATGTTGCACGAAGCACAATTTCACATCATTCTGGGTTCATTTGTGTGAAAACAAGGTCCAATCAGGCTGAAACGTTACAGGAAGGTAGAATCTATTGAGTTGTAAGTGATCTGAACGTTTCATGATGATAGCACTTTCGTAAGGGGGTCAAACCATGTCCCAAATGTCACCGGATCTGGTGTCAATTTAAAGAAGTAGTCCAGTTACACATTTGTTGGCTTATAACTTGGCTTCTGAATGGCCTAGAGAGATCAGGTTTGTTTTAATGTACTCCAATCAACAGCCCCTACAACCACAAAAAGGAATGGAGTCATTAGCACTTATGGTTTGTAAATGGCACCCAGAATTATGTTGCACGAAGCACAATTTCACATCATTCTGGGTTCATTTGTGTGAAAACAAGGTCCAATCAGGCTGCAATGTTACAGGAAGGTAGAATCTATTGAGTTGTAAGTGATCTGAACATTTCATGATGATAGCACTTTCCTAAGGGGGTCAAACCATGTCCCAAATGTCATCGGATCTGGTGTCAATTTAAAGAAGTAGTCCAGTTACACAGTTGTGGGCTTATAACTTGGCTTCTGAATGTCCTAGAGAGATCAGGTTTGTTTTAGTGTACTCCTATCAACAGCCTCTACAACCACAAAAAGGAATGGAGTCATTAGCACTTATGGTTTGTAAATGGCACCCAGAATTATGTTGCACGAAGCACAATTTCACTTCATTCTGGGTCCATTTGTGTGAAAACAAGGTCCAATCAGGCTGAAACGCTACAAGAAGGTAGAATCTATTGAGTTGTAAGTGATCTGAACGTTTCAAGATGATCGCACATTCCTATAGGGGGTAAAACCATGTCCCAAAGGTCACCGGGCCTGGTGTCACTTTAAAGAAGTAGTCCAGTTACATCTTTGTGGGCTTATAACTTGGCTTCTGAATGTCCTAGAGAGGTTAGGTTTGTTTTAGTGTACTCCAATCAACAGCCCCTACAACCACAAAAAGGAATGGAGTCATTAGCACTTATGGTTTGTAAATGGCACCCAGAATTATGTTGCACGAAGCACAATTTCACATCATTCTGGGTCCATTTGTGTGAAAACAAGGTCCAATCAGGCTGAAACATTACAAGAAGGTAGAATCTATTGAGTTGTAAGTGATCTGAACGTTTCATGATGATCACATATTCCTATAGGGGGTCAAACCATGTCCCAAAGGTCACCGGGCCTGGTGTCACTTTAAAGAAGAAGTCCAGTTACACATTTGTGGGCTTATAACTTGGCTTCTGAATGTCCTAGAGCGATCAGGTTTGTTTTAGTGTACTCCAATCAACAGCCCCTACAACCACAAAAAGGAATGGAGTCATTAGCACTTATGGTTTGTAAATGGCACCCAGAATTATGTTGCACGAAGCACAATTTCACATCATTCTGGGTTCATTTGTGTGAAAACAAGGTCCAATCAGGCTGAAACGTTACATGAAGGTAGAATCTATTGAGTTGTAAGCGATCTGAACGTTTCATGATGATAGCACTTTCCTAAGGGGGTCAAACCATGTCCCAAAGGTCACCGGATCTGGTGTCAATTTAAAGAAGTAGTCCAGTTACACATTTGTGGGCTTATAACTTGGCTTCTGAATGTCCTAAAGAGATCAGGTTTGTTTTAGTGTACTCCAATCAACAGCCCCTACAACCACAAAAAGGAATGGAGTCATTAGCACTTATGGTTTGTAAATGGCACCCAGAATTATGTTGCACGAAGCACAATTTCACATCATTCTGGGTCCATTTGTGTGAAAACAAGGTCCAATCAGGCTGAAACGTTACAAGAAGGTAGAATCTATTGAGTTGTAAGTGATCTGAACGTTTCATGATGATCGCACATTCCTATAGGGGGTCAAACCATGTCCCAAAGGTCACCGGGCCTGGTGTCACTTTAAAGAAGTAGTCCAGTTACACCTTTGTGGGCTTATAACTTGGCTTCTGAATGTCCTAGAGAGGTCAGGTTTGTTTTAGTGTACTCCAATCAACAGCCCCTACAACCACAAAAAGGAATGGAGTCATTAGCACTTATGGTTTGTAAATGGCACCCAGAATTATGTTGCACGAAGCACAATTTCACATCATTCTGGGTTCATTTGTGTGAAAACAAGGTCCAATCAGGCTGAAACGTTACAGGAAGGTAGAATCTATTGAGTTGTAAGTGATCTGAACGTTTCATGGTGATAGCACTTTCCTAAGGGGGTCAAACCATGTCCCAAAGCTCACCGGATCTGGTGTCAATTTAAAGAAGTAGTCCAGTTACACATTTGTGGGCTTATAACTTGGCTTCTGAATGTCCTAGAGAGATCAGGTTTGTTTTAGTATACTCCAATCAAGAGCCCCTACAACCACAAAAAGGAATGGAGTCATTAGCACTTATGGTTTGTAAATGGCACCCAGAATTATGTTGCACGAAGCACAATTTCACATCATTCTGGGTTCATTTGTGTGAAAACAAGGTCCAATCAGGCTGAAACGTTATAGGAAGGTAGAATCTATTGAGTTGTAAGTGATCTGAACGTTTCATGATGATAGCACTTTCGTAAGGGGGTCAAACCATGTCCCAAATGTCACCGGATCTGGTGTCAATTTAAAGAAGTAGTCCAGTTACACATTTGTGGGCTTATAACTTGGCTTCTGAATGGCCTAGAGAGATCAGGTTTGTTTTAATGTACTCCAATCAACAGCCCCTACAACCACAAAAAGGAATGGAGTCATTAGCACTTATGGTTTGTAAATGGCACCCAGAATTATGTTGCACGAAGCACAATTTCACATCATTCTGGGTTCATTTGTGTGAAAACAAGGTCCAATCAGGCTGCAATGTTACAGGAAGGTAGAATCTATTGAGTTGTAAGTGATCTGAACGTTTCATGATGATAGCACTTTCCTAAGGGGGTCAAACCATGTCCCAAATGTCATCGGATCTGGTGTCAATTTAAAGAAGTAGTCCAGTTACACAGTTGTGGGCTTATAACTTGGCTTCTGAATGTCCTAGAGAGATCAGGTTTGTTTTAGTGTACTCCTATCAACAGCCCCTACAACCACAAAAAGGAATGTAGTCATTAGCACTTATGGTTTGTAAATGGCACCCAGAATTATGTTGCACGAAGCACAATTTCACTTCATTCTGGGTCCATTTGTGTGAAAACAAGGTCCAATCAGGCTGAAACGCTACAAGAAGGTAGAATCTATTGAGTTGTAAGTGATCTGAACGTTTCAAGATGATCCCACATTCCTATAGGGGGTAAAACCATGTCCCAAAGGTCACCGGGCCTGGTGTCACTTTAAAGAAGTAGTCCAGTTACATCTTTGTGGGCTTATAACTTGGCTTCTGAATGTCCTACAGAGGTTAGGTTTGTTTTAGTGTACTCCAATCAACAGCCCCTACAACCACAATAATGAATGGAGTCATTAGCACTTATGGTTTGTAAATGGCACCCAGAATTATGTTGCACGAAGCACAATTTCACATCATTCTGGGTTCATTTGTGTGAAAACAAGGTCCAATCAGGCTGAAACGTTACAAGAAGGTAGAATCTATTGAGTTGTAAGTGATCTGAACGTTTCATGATGATCGCACATTCCTATAGGGGGTCAAACCATGTCCCAAAGGTCACCGGGCCTGGTGTCACTTTAAAGAAGTAGTCCAGTTACATATTTGTGGGCTTATAACTTGGCTTCTGAATATCCTAGAGAGATCAGGTTTGTTTTAGTGTACTCCATTCAACAGCCCCTACAACCACAAAAAGGAATGGAGTCATTAGCACTTATGGTTTGTAAATGGCACCCAGAATTATTTTGCACGAAGCACAATTTCCCATCATTCTGGGTTCATTTGTGTGAAAACAAGGTCCAATCAGGCTGAAACGTTACAGGAAGGTAGAATCTATTGAGTTGTAAGTGATCTGAACATTTCATGATGATCGCACATTCCTATAGGGGGTCAAACCATGTCCCAAAGGTCACCGGATCTGGTGTCAATTTAAAGAAGTAGTCCAGTTACACATTTGTGGGCTTATAACTTGGCTTCTGAATGTCCTAGAGAGATCAGGTTTGTTTTAGTGTACTCCAATCAAAAGCCCCTACAACCACAAAAAGGAATGGAGTCATTAGCACTTATTGTTTGTAAATGGCACCCAGAATTATGTTGCACGAAGCACAATTTCACATCAATCTGGGTCCATTTGTGTGAAAACAAGGTCCAATCAGGCTGAAACGCTACAAGAAGGTAGAATCTATTGAGTTGTAAGTGATCTGAACGTTTCATGATGATCGCACATTCCTATAGGGGGTCAAACCATGTCCCAAAGGTCACCGGGCCTGGTGTCACTTTAAAGAAGTAGTCCAGTTACACCTTTGTGGGCTTATAACTTGGCTTCTGAATGTCCTAGAGAGGTCAGGTTTGTTTTAGTGTATTCCAATCAACAGCCCCTACAACCACAAAAAGGAATGGAGTCATTAGCACTTATGGTTTGTAAATGGCACCCAGAATTATGTTGCACGAAGCACAATTTCACATCATTCTGGGTTCATTTGTGTGAAAACAAGGTCCAATCAGGCTGAAACGTTACAGGAAGGTAGAATCTATTGAGTTGTAAGTGATCTGAATGTTTCATGATGATAGCACTTTCCTAAGGAGGTCAAACCATGTCCCAAAGGTCACCGGATCTGGTGTCAATTTAAAGAAGTAGTCCAGTTACACCTTTGTGGGCTTATAACTTGGCTTCTGAATGTCCTAGAGAGGTCAGGTTTGTTTTAGTGTATTCCAATCAACAGCCCCTACAACCACAAAAAGGAATGGAGTCATTAGCACTTATGGTTTGTAAATGGCACCCAGAATTATGTTGCACGAAGCACAATTTCACATCATTCTGGGTTCATTTGTGTGAAAACAAGGTCCAATCAGGCTAAAACGTTACAGGAAGGTATAATCTATTGAGTTGTAAGTGATCTGAACGTTTCATGATGATAACACTTTCCTAAGGAGTTCAAACCATGTCCCAAAGGTCACCGTATCTCGTGTCAATTTAAAAAAGTAGTCCAGTTACACATTTGTGGGCTTATAACTTGGCTTCTGAATGTCCTAGAGAGATCAGGTTTGTTTTAGTGTACTCCAATCAAAAGCCCCTACAACCACAAAAAGGAATTGAGTCATTAGCACTTATTGTTTGTAAATGGCACCCAGAATTATGTTGCACGAAGCACAATTTCACATCAATCTGGGACCATTTGTGTGAAAACAAGGTCCAATCAGGCTGAAACGCTACAAGAAGGTAGAATCTATTGAGTTGTAAGTTATCTGAACGTTTCATGATGATCGCACATTCCTATAGGGGGTCAAACCATGTCCCAAAGGTCACCGGGCCTGGTGTCACTTTAAAGAAGTAGTCCAGTTACACCTTTGTGGGCTTATAACTTGGCTTCTGAATGTCCTAGAGAGGTCATGTTTGTTTTAGTGTATTCCAATCAACAGCCCCTACAACCACAAAAAGGAATGGAGTCATTAGCACTTATGGTTTGTAAATGGCACCCAGAATTATGTTGCACGAAGCACAATTTCACATCATTCTGGGTTCATTTGTGTGAAAACAAGGTCCAATCAGGCTGAAACGTTACAGGAAGGTAGAATCTATTGAGTTGTAAGTGATCTGAACGTTTCATGATGATAGCACTTTCCTAAGGAGGTCAAACCATGTCCCAAAGGTCACCGGATCTGGTGTTAATTTAAAGAAGTAGTCCAGTTACACCTTTGTGGGCTTATAACTTGGCTTCTGAATGTCCTAGAGAGGTCAGGTTTGTTTTAGTGTATTCCAATCAACAGCCCCTACAACCACAAAAAGGAATGGAGTCATTAGCACTTATGGTTTGTAAATGGCACCCAGAATTATGTTGCACGAAGCACAATTTCACATCATTCTGGGTTCATTTGTGTGAAAACAAGGTCCAATCAGGCTAAAACGTTACAGGAAGGTAGAATCTATTGAGTTGTAAGTGATCTGAACGTTTCATGATGATAGCACTTTCCTAAGGAGTTCAAACCATGTCCCAAAGGTCACCGGATCTCGTGTCAATTTAAAGAAGTAGTCCAGTTACACATTTGTGGGCTTATAACTTGGCTTCTGAATGTCCTAGAGAGATCAGGTTTGTTTTAGTATACTCCAATCAACAGCCCCTACAACCACAAAAAGGAATGGAGTCATTAGCACTTATGGTTTTTAAATGGCACCCAGAATTATGTTGCACGAAGCACAATTTCACATCATTCTGGGATCATTTGTGTGAAAACAAGGACCAATCAGGCAGAAACGTTACAGGAAGGTAGAATCTATTCAGTTGTAAGTGATCTGAACGTTTCATGATGATAGCACTTTCCTATAGGGGGTCTAACCATGTCCCAAAGGTCACCGGGCCTGGTGTCACTTTAAAGAAGTAGTCCAGTTACACCTTTGTGGGCTTATAACTTGGCTTCTGAATGTCCTAGAGAGGTCAGGTTTGTTTTAGTGTACTCCAGTCAACAGCCCCTACAACCACAAAAAGGAATGGAGTCATTAGCACTTATGGTTTGTAAATGGCACCCAGAATTATGTTGCACGAAGCACAATTTCACATCATTCTGGGTCCATTTGTGTGAAAACAAGGTCCAATCAGGCTGAAACGTTACAGGAAGGTAGAATCTATTGAGTTGTAAGTGATCTGAACGTTTCAAGATGATCGCACATTCCTATAGGGGGTAAAACCATGTTCCAAAGGTCACCGGGCCTGGTGTCACTTTAAAGAAGTAGTCCAGTTACATCTCTGTGGGCTTATAACTTGGCATCTGAATGTCCTAGAGAGATCAGGTTTATTTTAATGTACTCCAACCAACATCCCCTACAACCACAAAAAGGAATGGAGTCATTAGCACTTATGGTTTGTAAATGGCACCCAGAATTATGTTGCACGAAGCACAATTTCACATCATTCTGGGTCCATTTGTGTGAAAACAAGGTCCAATCAGGCTGAAACGTTACAAGAAGGTAGAATCTATTGAGTTGTAAGTGATCTGAACGTTTCATGATGATTGCACATTCCTATAGGGGGTCAAACCATGTCCCAAAGGTCACCGGGCCTGGTGTCACTTTAAAGAAGTAGTCCAGTTACACCTTTGTGGGCTTATAACTTGGCTTCTGAATGTCCTAGAGAGGTCAGGTTTGTTTTAGTGTACTCCAATCAACAGCCCCTACAACCACAAAAAGGAATGGAGTCATTAGCACTTATGGTTTGTAAATGGCACCCAGAATTATGTTGCACGAAGCACAGTTTCACATCATTCTGGGTTCATTTGTGTGAAAACAAGGTCCAATCAGGCTGAAACGTTACAGGAAGGTAGAATCTATTGAGTTGTAAGTGATCTGAACGTTTCATGGTGATAGCACTTTCCTAAGGGGGTCAAACCATGTCCCAAAGCTCACCGGATCTGGTGTCAATTTAAAGAAGTAGTCCAGTTACACATTTGTGGGCTTATAACTTGGCTTCTGAATGTCCTAGAGAGATCAGGTTTGTTTTAGTATACTCCAATCAAGAGCGCCTACAACCACAAAAAGGAATGGAGTCATTAGCACTTATGGTTTTTAAATGGCACCCAGAATTATGTTGCACGAAGCACAATTTCACATCGTTCTGGGTTCATTTGTGTGAAAACAATGTCCAATCAGGCTGAAACGTTAAAGGAAGGTAGAATCTATTGAGTTGTAAGTGATCTGAACGTTTCATGATGATAGCACTTTCCTAAGGGGGTCAAACCATGTCCCAAATGTCACCGGATCTGGTGTCAATTTAAAGAAGTAGTCCAGTTACACATTTGTGGGCTTATAACTTGGCTTCTGAATGTCCTAGAGAGATCAGGTTTGTTTTAGTGTACTCCAATAAACAGCCCCTACAACCACAAAAAGGAATGGAGTCATTAGCACTTATGGTTTGTAAATGGCACCCAGAATTATGTTGCACGAAGCACAATTTCACATCATTCTGGGTTCATTTGTGTGAAAACAAGGTCCAATCAGGCTGAAACGTTACAAGAAGGTAGAATCTATTGAGTTGTAAGTGATCTGAACGTTTCATGATGATCACACATTCCTGTAGGGGGTCAAACCATGTCCCAAAGGTCACCGGGCCTGGTGTCACTTTAAATAAGAAGTCCAGTTACACATTTGTGGGCTTATAACTTGGCTTCTGAATGTCCTAGAGCGATCAGGTTTGTTTTAGTGTACTCCAATCAACAGCCCCTACAACCACAAAAAGGAATGGAGTCATTAGCACTCATGGTTTTTAAATGGCACCCAGAATTATGTTGCACGAAGCACATTTTCACATCATTCTGGGTTCATTTGTGTGAAAACAAGGTCCAATCAGGCTGAAACGTTACAGGAAGGTAGAATCTATTGAGTTGTAAGTGATCTGAACGTTTCATGATGATAGCACTTTCCTAAGGGGGTCAAACCATGTCCCAAAGGTCACCGGATCTGGTGTCAATTTAAAGAAGTAGTCCAGTTACACATTTGTGGGCTTATAACTTGGCTTCTGAATGTCCTAGAGAGATCAGGTTTGTTTTAGTGTACTCCAATCAACAGCCCCTACAACCACAAAAAGGAATGGAGTCATTAGCACTTATGGTTTGTAAATGGCACCCAGAATTATGTTGCACGAAGCACAATTTCACATCATTCTGGGTCCATTTGTGTGAAAACAAGGTCCAATCAGGCTGAAACGTTACAAGAAGGTAGAATCTATTGAGTTGTAAGTGATCTGAATGTTTCATGATGATCGCACATTCCTATAGGGGGTCAAACCATGTCCCAAAGGTCACCGGGCCTGGTGTCACTTTAAAGAAGTAGTCCAGTTACACCTTTGTGGGCTTATAACTTGGCTTCTGAATGTCCTAGAGAGGTCAGGTTTGTTTTAGTGTACTCCAATCAACAGCCCCTACAACCACAAAAAGGAATGGAGTCATTAGCACTTATGGTTTGTAAATGGCACCCAGAATTATGTTGCACGAAGCACAATTTCACATCATTCTGGGTTCATTTGTGTGAAAACAAGGTCCAATCAGGCTGAAACGTTACAGGAAGGTAGAATCTATTGAGTTGTAAGTGATCTGAACGTTTCATGGTGATAGTACTTTCCTAAGGGGGTCAAACCATGTCCCAAAGCTCACCGGATCTGGTGTCAATTTAAAGAAGTAGTCCAGTTACACCTTTGTGGGCTTATAACTTGGCTTCTGAATGTCCTAGAGAGATCAGGTTTGTTTTAGTATACTCCAATCAAGAGCCCCTACAACCACAAAAAGGAATGGAGTCATTAGCACTTATGGTTTGTAAATGGCACCCAGAATTATGTTGCACGAAGCACAATTTCACATCATTCTGGGTTCATTTGTGTGAAAACAAGGTCCAATCAGGCTGAAACGTTACAGGAAGGTAGAATCTATTGAGTTGTAAGTGATCTGAACGTTTCATGATGATAGCACTTTCGTAAGGGGGTCAAACCATGTCCCAAATGTCACCGGATCTGGTGTCAATTTAAAGAAGTAGTCCAGTTACACATTTGTTGGCTTATAACTTGGCTTCTGAATGGCCTAGAGAGATCAGGTTTGTTTTAATGTACTCCAATCAACAGCCCCTACAACCACAAAAAGGAATGGAGTCATTAGCACTTATGGTTTGTAAATGGCACCCAGAATTATGTTGCACGAAGCACAATTTCACATCATTCTGGGTTCATTTGTGTGAAAACAAGGTCCAATCAGGCTGCAATGTTACAGGAAGGTAGAATCTATTGAGTTGTAAGTGATCTGAACATTTCATGATGATAGCACTTTCCTAAGGGGGTCAAACCATGTCCCAAATGTCATCGGATCTGGTGTCAATTTAAAGAAGTAGTCCAGTTACACAGTTGTGGGCTTATAACTTGGCTTCTGAATGTCCTAGAGAGATCAGGTTTGTTTTAGTGTACTCCTATCAACAGCCTCTACAACCACAAAAAGGAATGGAGTCATTAGCACTTATGGTTTGTAAATGGCACCCAGAATTATGTTGCACGAAGCACAATTTCACTTCATTCTGGGTCCATTTGTGTGAAAACAAGGTCCAATCAGGCTGAAACGCTACAAGAAGGTAGAATCTATTGAGTTGTAAGTGATCTGAACGTTTCAAGATGATCGCACATTCCTATAGGGGGTAAAACCATGTCCCAAAGGTCACCGGGCCTGGTGTCACTTTAAAGAAGTAGTCCAGTTACATCTTTGTGGGCTTATAACTTGGCTTCTGAATGTCCTAGAGAGGTTAGGTTTGTTTTAGTGTACTCCAATCAACAGCCCCTACAACCACAAAAAGGAATGGAGTCATTAGCACTTATGGTTTGTAAATGGCACCCAGAATTATGTTGCACGAAGCACAATTTCACATCATTCTGGGTCCATTTGTGTGAAAACAAGGTCCAATCAGGCTGAAACATTACAAGAAGGTAGAATCTATTGAGTTGTAAGTGATCTGAACGTTTCATGATGATCACATATTCCTATAGGGGGTCAAACCATGTCCCAAAGGTCACCGGGCCTGGTGTCACTTTAAAGAAGAAGTCCAGTTACACATTTGTGGGCTTATAACTTGGCTTCTGAATGTCCTAGAGCGATCAGGTTTGTTTTAGTGTACTCCAATCAACAGCCCCTACAACCACAAAAAGGAATGGAGTCATTAGCACTTATGGTTTGTAAATGGCACCCAGAATTATGTTGCACGAAGCACAATTTCACATCATTCTGGGTTCATTTGTGTGAAAACAAGGTCCAATCAGGCTGAAACGTTACATGAAGGTAGAATCTATTGAGTTGTAAGCGATCTGAACGTTTCATGATGATAGCACTTTCCTAAGGGGGTCAAACCATGTCCCAAAGGTCACCGGATCTGGTGTCAATTTAAAGAAGTAGTCCAGTTACACATTTGTGGGCTTATAACTTGGCTTCTGAATGTCCTAAAGAGATCAGGTTTGTTTTAGTGTACTCCAATCAACAGCCCCTACAACCACAAAAAGGAATGGAGTCATTAGCACTTATGGTTTGTAAATGGCACCCAGAATTATGTTGCACGAAGCACAATTTCACATCATTCTGGGTCCATTTGTGTGAAAACAAGGTCCAATCAGGCTGAAACGTTACAAGAAGGTAGAATCTATTGAGTTGTAAGTGATCTGAACGTTTCATGATGATCGCACATTCCTATAGGGGGTCAAACCATGTCCCAAAGGTCACCGGGCCTGGTGTCACTTTAAAGAAGTAGTCCAGTTACACCTTTGTGGGCTTATAACTTGGCTTCTGAATGTCCTAGAGAGGTCAGGTTTGTTTTAGTGTACTCCAATCAACAGCCCCTACAACCACAAAAAGGAATGGAGTCATTAGCACTTATGGTTTGTAAATGGCACCCAGAATTATGTTGCACGAAGCACAATTTCACATCATTCTGGGTTCATTTGTGTGAAAACAAGGTCCAATCAGGCTGAAACGTTACAGGAAGGTAGAATCTATTGAGTTGTAAGTGATCTGAACGTTTCATGGTGATAGCACTTTCCTAAGGGGGTCAAACCATGTCCCAAAGCTCACCGGATCTGGTGTCAATTTAAAGAAGTAGTCCAGTTACACATTTGTGGGCTTATAACTTGGCTTCTGAATGTCCTAGAGAGATCAGGTTTGTTTTAGTATACTCCAATCAAGAGCCCCTACAACCACAAAAAGGAATGGAGTCATTAGCACTTATGGTTTGTAAATGGCACCCAGAATTATGTTGCACGAAGCACAATTTCACATCATTCTGGGTTCATTTGTGTGAAAACAAGGTCCAATCAGGCTGAAACGTTACAGGAAGGTAGAATCTATTGAGTTGTAAGTGATCTGAACGTTTCATGATGATAGCACTTTCGTAAGGGGGTCAAACCATGTCCCAAATGTCACCGGATCTGGTGTCAATTTAAAGAAGTAGTCCAGTTACACATTTGTGGGCTTATAACTTGGCTTCTGAATGGCCTAGAGAGATCAGGTTTGTTTTAATGTACTCCAATCAACAGCCCCTACAACCACAAAAAGGAATGGAGTCATTAGCACTTATGGTTTGTAAATGGCACCCAGAATTATGTTGCACGAAGCACAATTTCACATCATTCTGGGTTCATTTGTGTGAAAACAAGGTCCAATCAGGCTGCAATGTTACAGGAAGGTAGAATCTATTGAGTTGTAAGTGATCTGAACGTTTCATGATGATAGCACTTTCCTAAGGGGGTCAAACCATGTCCCAAATGTCATCGGATCTGGTGTCAATTTAAAGAAGTAGTCCAGTTACACAGTTGTGGGCTTATAACTTGGCTTCTGAATGTCCTAGAGAGATCAGGTTTGTTTTAGTGTACTCCTATCAACAGCCCCTACAACCACAAAAAGGAATGTAGTCATTAGCACTTATGGTTTGTAAATGGCACCCAGAATTATGTTGCACGAAGCACAATTTCACTTCATTCTGGGTCCATTTGTGTGAAAACAAGGTCCAATCAGGCTGAAACGCTACAAGAAGGTAGAATCTATTGAGTTGTAAGTGATCTGAACGTTTCAAGATGATCGCACTTTCCTATAGGGGGTCAAACCATGTCCCAAAGGTCACCGGGCCTGGTGTCACTTTAAAGAAGTAGTCCAGTTACATATTTGTGGGCTTATAACTTGGCTTCTGAATATCCTAGAGAGATCAGGTTTGTTTTAGTGTACTCCATTCAACAGCCCCTACAACCACAAAAAGGAATGGAGTCATTAGCACTTATGGTTAGTAAATGGCACCCAGAATTATTTTGCACGAAGCACAATTTCCCATCATTCTGGGTTCATTTGTGTGAAAACAAGGTCCAATCAGGCTGAAACGTTACAGGAAGGTAGAATCTATTGAGTTGTAAGTGATCTGAACATTTCATGATGATCGCACATTCCTATAGGGGGTCAAACCATGTCCCAAAGGTCACCGGATCTGGTGTCAATTTAAAGAAGTAGTCCAGTTACACATTTGTGGGCTTATAACTTGGCTTCTGAATGTCCTAGAGAGATCAGGTTTGTTTTAGTGTACTCCAATCAAAAGCCCCTACAACCACAAAAAGGAATGGAGTCATTAGCACTTATTGTTTGTAAATGGCACCCAGAATTATGTTGCACGAAGCACAATTTCACATCAATCTGGGTCCATTTGTGTGAAAACAAGGTCCAATCAGGCTGAAACGCTACAAGAAGGTAGAATCTATTGAGTTGTAAGTGATTTGAACGTTTCATGATGATCGCACATTCCTATAGGGGGTCAAACAAAGTCCCAAAGGTCACCGGGCCTGGTGTCACTTTAAAGAAGTAGTCCAGTTACACCTTTGTGGGCTTATAACTTGGCTTCTGAATGTCCTAGAGAGGTCAGGTTTGTTTTAGTGTATTCCAATCAACAGCCCCTACAACCACAAAAAGGAATGGAGTCATTAGCACTTATGGTTTGTAAATGGCACCCAGAATTATGTTGCACGAAGCACAATTTCACATCATTCTGGGTTCATTTGTGTGAAAACAAGGTCCAATAAAGCTGAAACGTTACAGGAAGGTAGAATCTATTGAGTTGTAAGTGATCTGAATGTTTCATGATGATAGCACTTTCCTAAGGAGGTCAAACCATGTCCCAAAGGTCACCGGATCTGGTGTCAATTTAAAGAAGTAGTCCAGTTACACCTTTGTGGGCTTATAACTTGGCTTCTGAATGTCCTAGAGAGGTCAGGTTTGTTTTAGTGTATTCCAATCAACAGCCCCTACAACCACAAAAAGGAATGGAGTCATTAGCACTTATGGTTTGTAAATGGCACCCAGAATTATGTTGCACGAAGCACAATTTCACATCATTCTGGGTTCATTTGTGTGAAAACAAGGTCCAATCAGGCTAAAACGTTACAGGAAGGTAGAATCTATTGAGTTGTAAGTGATCTGAACGTTTCATGATGATAACACTTTCCTAAGGAGTTCAAACCATGTCCCAAAGGTCACCGGATCTCGTGTCAATTTAAAAAAGTAGTCCAGTTACACATTTGTGGGCTTATAACTTGGCTTCTGAATGTCCTAGAGAGATCAGGTTTGTTTTAGTATACTCCAATCAACAGCCCCTACAACCACAAAAAGGAATGGAGTCATTAGCACTTATGGTTTTTAAATGGCATCCAGAATTATGTTGCACGAAGCACAATTTCACATCATTCTTGGTTCATTTGTGTGAAAACAAGGTCCAATCAGGCTGAAACGTTACAGGAAGGTAGAATCTATTGAGTTGTAAGTGATCTGAACGTTTCATGATGATAGCACTTTCCTAAGGGGGTCAAACCATGTCCCAAAGGTCACCGGATCTGGTGTCAATTTAAAGAAGTAGTCCAGTTACACATTTGTGGGCTTATAACTTGGCTTCTGAATGTCCTAGAGAGATCAGGTTTGTTTTAGTGTACTCCAATCAAAAGCCCCTACAACCACAAAAAGGAATTGAGTCATTAGCACTTATTGTTTGTAAATGGCACCCAGAATTATGTTGCACGAAGCACAATTTCACATCAATCTGGGTCCATTTGTGTGAAAACAAGGTCCAATCAGGCTGAAACGCTACAAGAAGGTAGAATCTATTGAGTTGTAAGTTATCTGAACGTTTCATGATGATCGCACATTCCTATAGGGGGTCAAACCATGTCCCAAAGGTCACCGGGCCTGGTGTCACTTTAAAGAAGTAGTCCAGTTACACCTTTGTGGGCTTATAACTTGGCTTCTGAATGTCCTAGAGAGGTCATGTTTGTTTTAGTGTATTCCAATCAACAGCCCCTACAACCACAAAAAGGAATGGAGTCATTAGCACTTATGGTTTGTAAATGGCACCCAGAATTATGTTGCACGAAGCACAATTTCACATCATTCTGGGTTCATTTGTGTGAAAACAAGGTCCAATCAGGCTGAAACGTTACAGGAAGGTAGAATCTATTGAGTTGTAAGTGATCTGAACGTTTCATGATGATAGCACTTTCCTAAGGAGGTCAAACCATGTCCCAAAGGTCACCGGATCTGGTGTTAATTTAAAGAAGTAGTCCAGTTACACCTTTGTGGGCTTATAACTTGGCTTCTGAATGTCCTAGAGAGGTCAGGTTTGTTTTAGTGTATTCCAATCAACAGCCCCTACAACCACAAAAAGGAATGGAGTCATTAGCACTTATGGTTTGTAAATGGCACCCAGAATTATGTTGCACGAAGCACAATTTCACATCATTCTGGGTTCATTTGTGTGAAAACAAGGTCCAATCAGGCTAAAACGTTACAGGAAGGTAGAATCTATTGAGTTGTAAGTGATCTGAACGTTTCATGATGATAGCACTTTCCTAAGGAGTTCAAACCATGTCCCAAAGGTCACCGGATCTCGTGTCAATTTAAAGAAGTAGTCCAGTTACACATTTGTGGGCTTATAACTTGGCTTCTGAATGTCCTAGAGAGATCAGGTTTGTTTTAGTATACTCCAATCAACAGCCCCTACAACCACAAAAAGGAATGGAGTCATTAGCACTTATGGTTTTTAAATGGCACCCAGAATTATGTTGCACGAAGCACAATTTCACATCATTCTGGGATCATTTGTGTGAAAACAAGGTCCAATCAGGCTGAAACGTTAAAGGAAGGTCGAATCTATTGAGTTGTAAGTGATCTGAACGTTTCATGATGATAGCACTTTCCTAAGGGGGTAAAACCATGTCCCAAAGGTCACCGGATCTGGTGTCAATTTAAAGAAGTAGTCCAGTTACACATTTGTGGGCTTATAACTTGGCTTCTGAATGTCCTAGAGAGATCAGGTTTTTTTTAGTGTACTCCAATCAAAAGCCCCTACAACCACAAAAAGGAATGGAGTCATTAGCACTTATGGTTTGTAAATGGCACCCAGAATTATGTTGCACGAAGCACAATTTCACATAATTCTGGGTTCATTTGTGTGAAAACAAGGTCCAATCAGGCTGAAACGTTACAGGAAGGTAGAATCTATTGCGTTGTAAGTGATCTGAACATTTCATGGTGATAGCACTTTCCTAAGGGGGTCAAACCATGTCCCAAAGGTCACCGGACCTGGTGTCAATTTAAAGAAGTAGTCCAGTTACACATTTGTGGGCTTATAACTTGGCTTCTGAATGTCCTAGAGAGATCAGGATTGTTTTAGTATACTCCAATCAACAGCCCCTACAACCACAAAAAGGAATGGAGTCATTAGCACTTATGGTTTGTAAATGGCACCCAGAATTATGTTGCACGAAGCACAATTTCACATCATTCTGGGTTCATTTGT
Source organism: Nothobranchius furzeri (assembly GCF_043380555.1). Lineage (NCBI taxonomy): Eukaryota > Metazoa > Chordata > Actinopteri > Cyprinodontiformes > Nothobranchiidae > Nothobranchius > Nothobranchius furzeri. The sequence goes on from NC_091743.1 coordinate 28,856,623, forward strand.
GTGAAAACAAGGTCCAATCAGGCTAAAACGTTACAGGAAGGTAGAATCTATTGAGTTGTAAGTGATCTGAACGTTTCATGATGATAGCACTTTCCTAAGGAGTTCAAACCATGTCCCAAAGGTCACCGGATCTCGTGTCAATTTAAAGAAGTAGTCCAGTTACACATTTGTGGGCTTATAACTTGGCTTCTGAATGTCCTAGAGAGATCAGGTTTGTTTTAGTATACTCCAATCAACAGCCCCTACAACCACAAAAAGGAATGGAGTCATTAGCACTTATGGTTTTTAAATGGCACTCAGAATTATGTTGCACGAAGCACAATTTCACATCATTCTGGGTTCATTTGTGTGAAAACAAGGTCCAATCAGGCTGAAACGTTAAAGGAAGGTCGAATCTATTGTGTTGTAAGTGATCTGAACGTTTCATGATGATAGCACTTTCCTAAGGGGGTAAAACCATGTCCCAAAGGTCACCGGATCTGGTGTCAATTTAAAGAAGTAGTCCAGTTACACATTTGTGGGCTTATAACTTGGCTTCTGAATGTCCTAGAGAGATCAGGTTTTTTTAGTGTACTCCAATCAAAAGCCCCTACAACCACAAAAAGGAATGGAGTCATTAGCACTTATGGTTTGTAAATGGCACCCAGAATTATGTTGCACGAAGCACAATTTCACATCATTCTGGGTTCATTTGTGTGAAAACAAGGTCCAATCAGGCTGAAACGTTACAGGAAGGTAGAATCTATTGCGTTGTAAGTGATCTGAACATTTCATGGTGATAGCACTTTCCTAAGGGGGTCAAACCATGTCCCAAAGGTCACCGGACCTGGTGTCAATTTAAAGAAGTAGTCCAGTTACACATTTGTGGGCTTATAACTTGGCTTCTGAATGTCCTAGAGAGATCAGGATTGTTTTAGTATACTCCAATCAACAGCCCCTACAACCACAAAAAGGAATGGAGTCATTAGCACTTATGGTTTTTAAATGGCACCCAGAATTATGTTGCACGAAGCACAATTTCATGTCATTCTGGGTTCATTTGTGTGAAAACAAGGTCCAATCAGGCAGAAACGTTACAGGAAGGTAGAATCTATTGAGTTGTAAGTGATCTGAACGTTTCATGATGATAGCACTTTCGTAAGGGGTTCAAACCATGTCCCAAAGGTCACCGGATCTGGTGTCAATTTAAAGAAGTAGTCCAGTTACACATTTGTGGGCTTATAACTTGGCTTCTGAATGTCCTAGAGAGATCAGGTTTGTTTTAATTTACTCCACTCAACAGCCCCTACAACCACAAAAAGGAATGGAGTCATTAGCACTTGTGGTTTGTAAATGGCACCCAGAATTATGTTGCACGAAGCGCAATTTCACTTCATTCTGGGTCCATTTGTGTGAAAACAAGGTCCAATCAGGCTGAAACGCTACAAGAAGGTAGAATCTATTGAGTTGTAAGTGATCTGAACGTTTCAAGATGATCGCACATTCCTATAGGGGGTAAAACCATGTCCCAAAGGTCACCGGGCCTGGTGTCACTTTAAAGAAGTAGTCCAGTTACATCTTTGTGGGCTTATAACTGGGCTTCTGAATGTCCTAGAGAGGTTAGGTTTGTTTTAGTGTACTCCAATCAACAGCCCCTACAACCACAAAAAGGAATGGAGTCATTAGCACTTATGGTTTGTAAATGGCACCCAGAATTATGTTGCACGAAGCACAATTTCACATCATTCTGGGTTCATTTGTGTGAAATCAAGGTCCAATCAGGCTGAAACGTTACAAGAAGGTAGAATCTATTGAGTTGTAAGTGATCTGAACGTTTCATGATGATCGCACATTCCTAAGGGGGTCAAACCATGTCCCAAAGGTCACCGGATCTGGTGTCAATTTAAAGAAGTAGTCCAGTTACACATGTGTGGGCTTATAACTTGGCTTCTGAATGTCCTAGAGAGATCAGGTTTGTTTTAGTGTACTCCAATCAAAAGCCCCTACAACCACAAAAAGGAATGGAGTCATTAGCATTTATTGTTTGTAAATGGCACCCAGAATTATGTTGCACGAAGCACAATTTCACATCATTCTGCGTCCATTTGTGTGAAAACAAGGTCCAATCAGGCTGAAACGCTACAAGAAGGTAGAATCTATTGAGTTGTAAGTTATCTGAACGTTTCATGATGATAGCACTTTCCTAAGGAGTTCAAACCATGTCCCAAAGGTCACCGGATCTCGTGTCAATTTAAAGAAGTAGTCCAGTTACACATTTGTGGGCTTATAACTTGGCTTCTGAATGTCCTAGAGAGATCAGGTTTGTTTTAGTATACTCCAATCAACAGCCCCTACAACCACAAAAAGGAATGGAGTCATTAGCACTTATGGTTTTTAAATGGCACTCAGAATTATGTTGCACGAAGCACAATTTCACATCATTCTGGGTTCATTTGTGTGAAAACAAGGTCCAATCAGGCTGAAACGTTAAAGGAAGGTCGAATCTATTGAGTTGTAAGTGATCTGAACGTTTCATGATGATAGCACTTTCCTAAGGGGGTAAAACCATGTCCCAAAGGTCACCGGATCTGGTGTCAATTTAAAGAAGTAGTCCAGTTACACATTTGTGGGCTTATAACTTGGCTTCTGAATGTCCTAGAGAGATCAGGTTTTTTTAGTGTACTCCAATCAAAAGCCCCTACAACCACAAAAAGGAATGGAGTCATTAGCACTTATGGTTTGTAAATGGCACCCAGAATTATGTTGCACGAAGCACAATTTCACATCATTCTGGGTTCATTTGTGTGAAAACAAGGTCCAATCAGGCTGAAACGTTACAGGAAGGTAGAATCTATTGCGTTGTAAGTGATCTGAACATTTCATGGTGATAGCACTTTCCTAAGGGGGTCAAACCATGTCCCAAAGGTCACCGGACCTGGTGTCAATTTAAAGAAGTAGTCCAGTTACACATTTGTGGGCTTATAACTTGGCTTCTGAATGTCCTAGAGAGATCAGGATTGTTTTAGTATACTCCAATCAACAGCCCCTACAACCACAAAAAGGAATGGAGTCATTAGCACTTATGGTTTTTAAATGGCACCCAGAATTATGTTGCACGAAGCACAATTTCATGTCATTCTGGGTTCATTTGTGTGAAAACAAGGTCCAATCAGGCAGAAACGTTACAGGAAGGTAGAATCTATTGAGTTGTAAGTGATCTGAACGTTTCATGATGATAGCACTTTCGTAAGGGGTTCAAACCATGTCCCAAAGGTCACCGGATCTGGTGTCAATTTAAAGAAGTAGTCCAGTTACACATTTGTGGGCTTATAACTTGGCTTCTGAATGTCCTAGAGAGATCAGGTTTGTTTTAATTTACTCCACTCAACAGCCCCTACAACCACAAAAAGGAATGGAGTCATTAGCACTTGTGGTTTGTAAATGGCACCCAGAATTATGTTGCACGAAGCGCAATTTCACTTCATTCTGGGTCCATTTGTGTGAAAACAAGGTCCAATCAGGCTGAAACGCTACAAGAAGGTAGAATCTATTGAGTTGTAAGTGATCTGAACGTTTCAAGATGATCGCACATTCCTATAGGGGGTAAAACCATGTCCCAAAGGTCACCGGGCCTGGTGTCACTTTAAAGAAGTAGTCCAGTTACATCTTTGTGGGCTTATAACTGGGCTTCTGAATGTCCTAGAGAGGTTAGGTTTGTTTTAGTGTACTCCAATCAACAGCCCCTACAACCACAAAAAGGAATGGAGTCATTAGCACTTATGGTTTGTAAATGGCACCCAGAATTATGTTGCACGAAGCACAATTTCACATCATTCTGGGTTCATTTGTGTGAAATCAAGGTCCAATCAGGCTGAAACGTTACAAGAAGGTAGAATCTATTGAGTTGGTAGAATCTATTGAGTTGTAAGTGATCTGAACGTTTCATGATGATCGCACATTCCTAAGGGGGTCAAACCATGTCCCAAAGGTCACCGGATCTGGTGTCAATTTAAAGAAGTAGTCCAGTTACACATGTGTGGGCTTATAACTTGGCTTCTGAATGTCCTAGAGAGATCAGGTTTGTTTTAGTGTACTCCAATCAAAAGCCCCTACAACCACAAAAAGGAATGGAGTCATTAGCATTTATTGTTTGTAAATGGCACCCAGAATTATGTTGCACGAAGCACAATTTCACATCATTCTGCGTCCATTTGTGTGAAAACAAGGTCCAATCAGGCTGAAACGCTACAAGAAGGTAGAATCTATTGAGTTGTAAGTTATCTGAACGTTTCATGATGATCGCACATTCCTATAGGGGGTCAAACCATGTCCCAAAGGTCACCGGTCCTGGTGTCACTTTAAAGAAGTAGTCCATTTACACCTTTGTGGGCTTATAACTTGGCTTCTGAATGTCCTAGAGAGGTCAGGTTTGTTTTAGTGTATTCCAATCAACAGCCCCTACAACCACAAAAAGGAATGGAGTCATTAGCACTTATGGTTTGTAAATGGCACCCAGAATTATGTTGCACGAAGCACAATTTCACATCATTCTGGGTTCATTTGTGTGAAAACAAGGTCCAATCAGGCTGAAACGTTACAGGAAGGTAGAATCTATTGAGTTGTAAGTGATCTGAACGTTTCATGATGATAGCACTTTCCTAAGGAGGTCAAACCATGTCCCAAAGGTCACCGGATCCGGTGTCAATTTAAAGAAGTAGTCCAGTTACACATTTGTGGGCTTATAACTTGGCTTCTGAATGTCCTACAGAGATCAGGTTTGTTTTAGTATACTCCAATCAACAGCCCCTACAACCACAAAAAGGAATGGAGTCATTAGCACTTATGCTTTTGAAATGGCACCCAGAATTATGTTGCACGAAGAACAATTTCACATAATTCTGGGTTCATTTGTGTGAAAACAAGGTCCAATCAGGCTGAAACGTTACAGGAAGGTAGAATCTATTGAGTTGTAAGCGATCTGAACGTTTCATGATGATAGCACTTTCCTAAGGGGGTCAAACCATGTCCCAAAGGTCACCGGATCTGGTGTCAATTTAAAGAAGTAGTCCAGTTACACATTTGTGGGCTTATAACTTGGCTTCTGAATGTCCTAGAGAGATCAGGTTTGTTTTAGTGTACTCCAATCAAAAGCCCCTACAACCACAAAAAGGAATGGAGTCATTAGCACTTATGGTTTGTAAATGGCACCCAGAATTATGTTGCACGAAGCACAATTTCACATCAATCTGGGTTCATTTGTGTGAAAACAAGGTCCAATCAGGCTGAAACGTTACAGGAAGATAGAATCTATTGAGTTGTAAGTGATCTGAACGTTTCATGATGATAGCACTTTCCTAAGGGGGTCAAACCATGTCCCAAAGGTCACCGGATCTGGTGTCAATTTAAAGAAGTAGTCCAGTTACACATTTGTGGGCTTATAACTTGGCTTCTGAATGTCCTAGAGAGATCAGGTTTGTTTTAGTGTACTCCAATCAAAAGCCCCTACAACCACAAAAAGGAATGGAGTCATTAGTACTTATGGTTTGTAAATGGCACCCAGAATTATGTTGCACGAAGCACAATTTCACATCATTCTGGGTTCATTTGTGTGAAAACAAGGTCCAATCAGGCTGAAACGTTACAGAAAGGTAGAATCTATTGAGTTGTAAGTGATCTGAACGTTTCATGGTGATAGCACTTTCCTAAGGGGGTCAAACCATGTCCCAAAGGTCACCGGATCTGGTGTCAATTTAAAGAAGTATTCCAGTTACACATTTGTGGGCTTATAACTTGGCTTCTGAATGTCCTAGAGAGATCAGGTTTGTTTTACTATACTCCAATCAACAGCCCCTACAACCACTAAAAGGAATGGAGTCATTAGCACTTATGGTTTGTAAATGGCACCCAGAATTATGTTGCACGAAGCACAATTTCACTTCATTCTGGGTCCATTTGTGTGAAAACAAGGTCCAATCAGGCTGAAACGCTACAAGAAGGTAGAATCTATTGAGTTGTAAGTGATCTGAACGTTTCAAGATGATCCCACATTCCTATAGGGGGTAAAACCATGTCCCAAAGGTCACCGGGCCTGGTGTCAATTTAAAGAAGTAGTCCAGTTACACATTTGTGGGCTTATAACTTGGCTTCTGAATGTCCTAGAGAGATCAGGATTGTTTTAGTATACTCCAATCAACAGCCCCTACAACCACAAAAAGGAATGGAGTCATTAGCACTTATGGTTTTTAAATGGCACCCAGAATTATGTTGCACGAAGCACAATTTCATGTCATTCTGGGTTCATTTGTGTGAAAACAAGGTCCAATCAGGCAGAAACGTTACAGGAAGGTAGAATCTATTGAGTTGTAAGTGATCTGAACGTTTCATGATGATAGCACTTTCGTAAGGGGTTCAAACCATGTCCCAAAGGTCACCGGATCTGGTGTCAATTTAAAGAAGTAGTCCAGTTACACATTTGTGGGCTTATAACTTGGCTTCTGAATGTCCTAGAGAGATCAGGTTTGTTTTAATTTACTCCACTCAACAGCCCCTACAACCACAAAAAGGAATGGAGTCATTAGCACTTGTGGTTTGTAAATGGCACCCAGAATTATGTTGCACGAAGCGCAATTTCACTTCATTCTGGGTCCATTTGTGTGAAAACAAGGTCCAATCAGGCTGAAACGCTACAAGAAGGTAGAATCTATTGAGTTGTAAGTGATCTGAACGTTTCATGATGATCGCACATTCCTATAGGGGGTCAAACCATGTCCCAAAGGTCACCGGGCCTGGTGTCACTTTAAAGAAGTAGTCCAGTTACACCTTTGTGGGCTTATAACTTGGCTTCTGAATGTCCTAGAGAGGTCAGGTTTGTTTTAGTGTATTCCAATCAACAGCCCCTACAACCACAAAAAGGAATGGAGTCATTAGCACTTATGGTTTGTAAATGGCACCCAGAATTATGTTGCACGAAGCACAATTTCACATCATTCTGGGTTCATTTGTGTGAAAACAAGGTCCAATCAGGCTGAAACGTTACAGGAAGGTAGAATCTATTGAGTTGTAAGTGATCTGAACGTTTCATGATGATAGCACTTTCCTAAGGAGGTCAAACCATGTCCCAAAGGTCACCGGATCTGGTGTTAATTTAAAGAAGTAGTCCAGTTACACCTTTGTGGGCTTATAACTTGGCTTCTGAATGTCCTAGAGAGGTCAGGTTTGTTTTAGTGTATTCCAATCAACAGCCCCTACAACCACAAAAAGGAATGGAGTCATTAGCACTTATGGTTTGTAAATGGCACCCAGAATTATGTTGCACGAAGCACAATTTCACATCATTCTGGGTTCATTTGTGTGAAAACAAGGTCCAATCAGGCTAAAACGTTACAGGAAGGTAGAATCTATTGAGTTGTAAGTGATCTGAACGTTTCATGATGATAGCACTTTCCTAAGGAGTTCAAACCATGTCCCAAAGGTCACCGGATCTCGTGTCAATTTAAAGAAGTAGTCCAGTTACACATTTGTGGGCTTATAACTTGGCTTCTGAATGTCCTAGAGAGATCAGGTTTGTTTTAGTGTACTCCAATCAAAAGCCCCTACAACCACAAAAAGGAATGGAGTCATTAGCACTTATGGTTTGTAAATGGCACCCAGAATTATGTTGCACGAAGCACAATTTCACATCATTCTGGGTTCATTTGTGTGAAAACAAGGTCCAATCAGGCTGAAAGGTTACAGGAAGGTAGAATCTATTGAGTTGTAAGTGATCTGAACGTTTCATGATGATAGCACTTTCCTAAGGAGTTCAAACCATGTCCCAAAGGTCACCGGATCTCGTGTCAATTTAAAGAAGTAGTCCAGTTACACATTTGTGGGCTTATAACTTGGCTTCTGAATGTCCTAGAGAGATCAGGTTTGTTTTAGTGTACTCCAATCAAAAGCCCCTACAACCACAAAAAGGAATGGAGTCATTAGCACTTATGGTTTGTAAATGGCACCCAGAATTATGTTGCACGAAGCACAATTTCACATCATTCTGGGTTCATTTGTGTGAAAACAAGGTCCAATCAGGCTGAAACGTTACAGGAAGGTAGAATCTATTGAGTTGTAAGTGATCTGAACGTTTCATGATGATAGCACTTTCCTAAGGGGGTCAAACCATGTCCCAAAGGTCACCGGATCTGGTGTCAATTTAAAGAAGTAGTCCAGTTACACATTTGTGGGCTTATAACTTGGCTTCTGAATGTCCTAGAGAGATCAGGTTTGTTTTAGTGTACTCCAATCAAAAGCCCCTACAACCACAAAAAGGAATGGAGTCATTAGTACTTATGGTTTGTAAATGGCACCCAGAATTATGTTGCACGAAGCACAATTTCACATCATTCTGGGTTCATTTGTGTGAAAACAAGGTCCAATCAGGCTGAAACGTTACAGAAAGGTAGAATCTATTGAGTTGTAAGTGATTTGAACGTTTCATGGTGATAGCACTTTCCTAAGGGGGTCAAACCATGTCCCAAAGGTCACCGGATCTGGTGTCAATTTAAAGAAGTAGTCCAGTTACACATTTGTGGGCTTATAACTTGGCTTCTGAATGTCCTAGAGAGATCAGGTTTGTTTTACTATACTCCAATCAACAGCCCCTACAACCACTAAAAGGAATGGAGTCATTAGCACTTATGGTTTGTAAATGGCACCCAGAATTATGTTGCACGAAGCACAATTTCACTTCATTCTGGGTCCATTTGTGTGAAAACAAGGTCCAATCAGGCTGAAACGCTACAAGAAGGTAGAATCTATTGAGTTGTAAGTGATCTGAACGTTTCAAGATGATCCCACATTCCTATAGGGGGTAAAACCATGTCCCAAAGGTCACCGGGCCTGGTGTCACTTTAAAGAAGTAGTCCAGTTACATCTTTGTGGGCTTATAACTTGGCTTCTGAATGTCCTAGAGAGGTTAGGTTTGTTTTAGTGTACTCCAATCAACAGACCATACAACCACAATAAGGAATGGAGTCATTAGCACTTATGGTTTGTAAATGGCACCCAGAATTATGTTGCACGAAGCACAATTTCACATCATTCTGGGTTCATTTGTGTGAAAACAAGGTCCAATCAGGCTGAAACGTTACAAGAAGGTAGAATCTATTGAGTTGTAAGTGATCTGAACGTTTCATGATGATCGCACATTCCTATAGGGGGTCAAACCATGTCCCAAAGGTCACCGGGCCTGGTGTCACTTTAAAGAAGTAGTCCAGTTACATATTTGTGGGCTTATAACTTGGCTTCTGAATATCCTAGAGAGATCAGGTTTGTTTTAGTGTACTCCATTCAACAGCCCCTACAACCACAAAAAGGAATGGAGTCATTAGCACTTATGGTTTGTAAATGGCACCCAGAATTATTTTTGCACGAAGCACAATTTCCCATCATTCTGGGTTAATTTGTGTGAAAACAAGGTCCAATCAGGCTGAAACGTTACAGGAAGGTAGAATCTATTGAGTTGTAAGTGATCTGAACGTTTCATGATGATAGCACTTTCCTAAGGAGGTCAAACCATGTCCCAAAGGTCACCGGATCTGGTGTCAATTTAAAGAAGTAGTCCAGTTACACATTTGTGGGCTTATAACTTGGCTTCTGAATGTCCTAGAGAGATCAGGTTTGTTTTAGTGTACTCCAATCAAAAGCCCCTACAACCACAAAAAGGAATTGAGTCATTAGCACTTATTGTTTGTAAATGGCACCCAGAATTATGTTGCACGAAGCACAATTTCACATCAATCTGGGTCCATTTGTGTGAAAACAAGGTCCAATCAGGCTGAAACGCTACAAGAAGGTAGAATCTATTGAGTTGTAAGTGATCTGAACGTTTCATGATGATCGCACATTCCTATAGGGGGTCAAACCATGTCCCAAAGGTCACCGGGCCTGGTGTCACTTTAAAGAAGTAGTCCAGTTACACCTTTGTGGGCTTATAACTTGGCTTCTGAATGTCCTAGAGAGGTCAGGTTTGTTTTAGTGTATTCCAATCAACAGCCCCTACAACCACAAAAAGGAATGGAGTCATTAGCACTTATGGTTTGTAAATGGCACCCAGAATTATGTTGCACGAAGCACAATTTCACATCATTCTGGGTTCATTTGTGTGAAAACAAGGTCCAATCAGGCTGAAACGTTACAGGAAGGTAGAATCTATTGAGTTGTAAGTGATCTGAACGTTTCATGATGATAGCACTTTCCTAAGGAGGTCAAACCATGTCCCAAAGGTCACCGGATCTGGTGTTAATTTAAAGAAGTAGTCCAGTTACACCTTTGTGGGCTTATAACTTGGCTTCTGAATGTCCTAGAGAGGTCAGGTTTGTTTTAGTGTATTCCAATCAACAGCCCCTACAACCACAAAAAGGAATGGAGTCATTAGCACTTATGGTTTGTAAATGGCACCCAGAATTATGTTGCACGAAGCACAATTTCACATCATTCTGGGTTCATTTGTGTGAAAACAAGGTCCAATCAGGCTAAAACGTTACAGGAAGGTAGAATCTATTGAGTTGTAAGTGATCTGAACGTTTCATGATGATAGCACTTTCCTAAGGAGTTCAAACCATGTCCCAAAGGTCACCGGATCTCGTGTCAATTTAAAGAAGTAGTCCAGTTACACATTTGTGGGCTTATAACTTGGCTTCTGAATGTCCTAGAGAGATCAGGTTTGTTTTAGTGTACTCCAATCAAAAGCCCCTACAACCACAAAAAGGAATGGAGTCATTAGCACTTATGGTTTGTAAATGGCACCCAGAATTATGTTGCACGAAGCACAATTTCACATCATTCTGGGTTCATTTGTGTGAAAACAAGGTCCAATCAGGCTGAAACGTTACAGGAAGGTAGAATCTATTGAGTTGTAAGTGATCTGAACGTTTCATGATGATAGCACTTTCCTAAGGAGTTCAAACCATGTCCCAAAGGTCACCGGATCTCGTGTCAATTTAAAGAAGTAGTCCAGTTACACATTTGTGGGCTTATAACTTGGCTTCTGAATGTCCTAGAGAGATCAGGTTTGTTTTAGTGTACTCCAATCAAAAGCCCCTACAACCACAAAAAGGAATGGAGTCATTAGCACTTATGGTTTGTAAATGGCACCCAGAATTATGTTGCACGAAGCACAATTTCACATCATTCTGGGTTCATTTGTGTGAAAACAAGGTCCAATCAGGCTGAAACGTTACAGGAAGGTAGAATCTATTGAGTTGTAAGTGATCTGAACGTTTCATGATGATAGCACTTTCCTAAGGGGGTCAAACCATGTCCCAAAGGTCACCGGATCTGGTGTCAATTTAAAGAAGTAGTCCAGTTACACATTTGTGGGCTTATAACTTGGCTTCTGAATGTCCTAGAGAGATCAGGTTTGTTTTAGTGTACTCCAATCAAAAGCCCCTACAACCACAAAAAGGAATGGAGTCATTAGTACTTATGGTTTGTAAATGGCACCCAGAATTATGTTGCACGAAGCACAATTTCACATCATTCTGGGTTCATTTGTGTGAAAACAAGGTCCAATCAGGCTGAAACGTTACAGAAAGGTAGAATCTATTGAGTTGTAAGTGATCTGAACGTTTCATGGTGATAGCACTTTCCTAAGGGGGTCAAACCATGTCCCAAAGGTCACCGGATCTGGTGTCAATTTAAAGAAGTAGTCCAGTTACACATTTGTGGGCTTATAACTTGGCTTCTGAATGTCCTAGAGAGATCAGGTTTGTTTTACTATACTCCAATCAACAGCCCCTACAACCACAAAAAGGAATGGAGTCATTAGCACTTATGGTTTGTAAATGGCACCCAGAATTATGTTGCACGAAGCACAATTTCACTTCATTCTGGGTCCATTTGTGTGAAAACAAGGTCCAATCAGGCTGAAACGCTACAAGAAGGTAGAATCTATTGAGTTGTAAGTGATCTGAACGTTTCAAGATGATCCCACATTCCTATAGGGGGTAAAACCATGTCCCAAAGGTCACCGGGCCTGGTGTCACTTTAAAGAAGTAGTCCAGTTACATCTTTGTGGGCTTATAACTTGGCTTCTGAATGTCCTAGAGAGGTTAGGTTTGTTTTAGTGTACTCCAATCAACAGACCATACAACCACAATAAGGAATGGAGTCATTAGCACTTATGGTTTGTAAATGGCACCCAGAATTATGTTGCACGAAGCACAATTTCACATCATTCTGGGTTCATTTGTGTGAAAACAAGGTCCAATCAGGCTGAAACGTTACAAGAAGGTAGAATCTATTGAGTTGTAAGTGATCTGAACGTTTCATGATGATCGCACATTCCTATAGGGGGTCAAACCATGTCCCAAAGGTCACCGGGCCTGGTGTCACTTTAAAGAAGTAGTCCAGTTACATATTTGTGGGCTTATAACTTGGCTTCTGAATATCCTAGAGAGATCAGGTTTGTTTTAGTGTACTCCATTCAACAGCCCCTACAACCACAAAAAGGAATGGAGTCATTAGCACTTATGGTTTGTAAATGGCACCCAGAATTATTTTTGCACGAAGCACAATTTCCCATCATTCTGGGTTCATTTGTGTGAAAACAAGGTCCAATCAGGCTGAAACGTTACAGGAAGGTAGAATCTATTGAGTTGTAAGTGATCTGAACGTTTCATGATGATAGCACTTTCCTAAGGAGGTCAAACCATGTCCCAAAGGTCACCGGATCTGGTGTCAATTTAAAGAAGTAGTCCAGTTACACATTTGTGGGCTTATAACTTGGCTTCTGAATGTCCTAGAGAGATCAGGTTTGTTTTAGTGTACTCCAATCAAAAGCCCCTACAACCACAAAAAGGAATTGAGTCATTAGCACTTATTGTTTGTAAATGGCACCCAGAATTATGTTGCACGAAGCACAATTTCACATCAATCTGGGTCCATTTGTGTGAAAACAAGGTCCAATCAGGCTGAAACGCTACAAGAAGGTAGAATCTATTGAGTTGTAAGTGATCTGAACGTTTCATGATGATCGCACATTCCTATAGGGGGTCAAACCATGTCCCAAAGGTCACCGGGCCTGGTGTCACTTTAAAGAAGTAGTCCAGTTACACCTTTGTGGGCTTATAACTTGGCTTGTGAATGTCCTAGAGAGGTCAGGTTTGTTTTAGTGTATTCCAATCAACAGCCCCTACAACCACAAAAAGGAATGGAGTCATTAGCACTTATGGTTTGTAAATGGCACCCAGAATTATGTTGCACGAAGCACAATTTCACATCATTCTGGGTTCATTTGTGTGAAAACAAGGTCCAATCAGGCTGAAACGTTACAGGAAGGTAGAATCTATTGAGTTGTAAGTGATCTGAACGTTTCATGATGATAGCACTTTCCTAAGGAGGTCAAACCATGTCCCAAAGGTCACCGGATCTGGTGTTAATTTAAAGAAGTAGTCCAGTTACACCTTTGTGGGCTTATAACTTGGCTTCTGAATGTCCTAGAGAGGTCAGGTTTGTTTTAGTGTATTCCAATCAACAGCCCCTACAACCACAAAAAGGAATGGAGTCATTAGCACTTATGGTTTGTAAATGGCACCCAGAATTATGTTGCACGAAGCACAATTTCACATCATTCTGGGTTCATTTGTGTGAAAACAAGGTCCAATCAGGCTAAAACGTTACAGGAAGGTAGAATCTATTGAGTTGTAAGTGATCTGAACGTTTCATGATGATAGCACTTTCCTAAGGAGTTCAAACCATGTCCCAAAGGTCACCGGATCTCGTGTCAATTTAAAGAAGTAGTCCAGTTACACATTTGTGGGCTTATAACTTGGCTTCTGAATGTCCTAGAGAGATCAGGTTTGTTTTGGTATACTCCAATCAACAGCCCCTACAACCACAAAAAGGAATGGAGTCATTAGCACTTATGGTTTTTAAATGGCACCCAGAATTATGTTGCACGAAGCACAATTTCACATCATTCTGGGTTCATTTGTGTGAAAACAAGGTCCAATCAGGCTGAAACGTTAAAGGAAGGTCGAATCTATTGAGTTGTAAGTGATCTGAACGTTTCATGATGATAGCACTTTCCTAAGGGGGTAAAACCATGTCCCAAAGGTCACCGGATCTGGTGTCAATTTAAAGAAGTAGTCCAGTTACACATTTGTGGGCTTATAACTTGGCTTCTGAATGTCCTAGAGAGATCAGGTTTTTTTTAGTGTACTCCAATCAAAAGCCCCTACAACCACAAAAAGGAATGGAGTCATTAGCACTTATGGTTTGTAAATGGCACCCAGAATTATGTTGCACGAAGCACAATTTCACATCATTCTGGGTTCATTTGTGTGAAAACAAGGTCCAATCAGGCTGAAACGTTACAGGAAGGTAGAATCTATTGCGTTGTAAGTGATCTGAACATTTCATGGTGATAGCACTTTCCTAAGGGGGTCAAACCATGTCCAAAAGCTCACCGGACCTGGTGTCAATTTAAAGAAGTAGTCCAGTTACACATTTGTGGGCTTATAACTTGGCTTCTGAATGTCCTAGAGAGATCAGGATTGTTTTAGTATACTCCAATCAACAGCCCCTACAACCACAAAAAGGAATGGAGTCATTAGCACTTATGGTTTGTAAATGGCACCCAGAATTATGTTGCACGAAGCACAATTTCACATCATTCTGGGTTCATTTGTGTGAAAACAAGGTCCAATCAGGCTAAAACGTTACAGGAAGGTAGAATCTATTGAGTTGTAAGTGATCTGAACGTTTCATGATGATCGCACATTCCTATAGGGGGTCAAACCATGTCCCAAAGGTCACCGGATTTGGTGTCAATTTAAAGAAGTAGTCCAGTTACACCTTTGTGGGCTTATAACTTGGCTTCTGAATGTCCTAGAGAGGTCAGGTTTGTTTTAGTGTATTCCACTCAACAGCCCCTACAACCACAAAAAGGAATGGAGTCATTAGCACTTGTGGTTTGTAAATGGCACCCAGAATTATGTTGCACGAAGCGCAATTTCACTTCATTCTGGGTCCATTTGTGTGAAAACAAGGTCCAATCAGGCTGAAACGCTACAAGAAGGTAGAATCTATTGAGTTGTAAGTGATCTGAACGTTTCAAGATGATCGCACATTCCTATAGGGGGTAAAACCATGTCCCAAAGGTCACCGGGCCTGGTGTCACTTTAAAGAAGTAGTCCAGTTACATCTTTGTGGGCTTATAACTTGGCTTCTGAATGTCCTAGAGAGGTTAGGTTTGTTTTAGTTTACTCCAATCAACAGCCCCTACAACCACAAAAAGGAATGGAGTCATTAGCACTTATGGTTTGTAAATGGCACCCAGAATTATGTTGCACGAAGCACAATTTCACATCATTCTGGGTTCATTCGTGTGAAATCAAGGTCCAATCAGGCTGAAACGTTACAAGAAGGTAGAATCTATTGAGTTGTAAGTGATCTGAACGTTTCATGATGATCGCACATTCCTAAGGGGGTCAAACCATGTCCCAAAGGTCACCGGATCTGGTGTCAATTTTAAAAAGTAGTCCAGTTACACATGTGTGGGCTTATAACTTGGCTTCTGAATGTCCTAGAGAGATCAGGTTTGTTTTAGTGTACTCCAATCAAAAGCCCCTAAAACCACAAAAAGGAATGGAGTCATTAGCATTTATTGTTTGTAAATGGCACCCAGAATTATGTTGCACGAAGCACAATTTCACATCATTCTGGGTCCATTTGTGTGAAAACAAGGTCCAATCAGGCTGAAACGCTACAAGAAGGTAGAATCTATTGAGTTGTAAGTGATCTGAACGTTTCATGATGATCGCACATTCCTATAGGGGGTCAAACCATGTCCCAAAGGTCACCGGGCCTGGTGTCACTTTAAAGAAGTAGTCCAGTTACACCTTTGTGGGCTTATAACTTGGCTTCTGAATGTCCTAGAGAGGTCAGGTTTGTTTTAGTGTATTCCAATCAACAGCCCCTACAACCACAAAAAGGAATGGAGTCATTAGCACTTATGGTTTGTAAATGGCACCCAGAATTATGTTGCACGAAGCACAATTTCACATCATTCTGGGTTCATTTGTGTGAAAACAAGGTCCAATCAGGCTGAAACGTTACAGGAAGGTAGAATCTATTGAGTTGTAAGTGATCTGAACGTTTCATGATGATAGCACTTTCCTAAGGAGGTCAAACCATGTCCCAAAGGTCACCGGATCCGGTGTCAATTTAAAGAAGTAGTCCAGTTACACATTTGTGGGCTTATAACTTGGCTTCTGAATGTCCTACAGAGATCAGGTTTGTTTTAGTATACTCCAATCAACAGCCCCTACAACCACAAAAAGGAATGGAGTCATTAGCACTTATGCTTTTTAAATGGCACCCAGAATTATGTTGCACGAAGAACAATTTCACATAATTCTGGGTTCATTTGTGTGAAAACAAGGTCCAATCAGGCTGAAACGTTACAGGAAGGTAGAATCTATTAAGTTGTAAGCGATCTGAACGTTTCATGATGATAGCACTTTCCTAAGCGGGTCAAACCATGTCCCAAAGGTCACCGGATCTGGTGTCAATTTAAAGAAGTAGTCCAGTTACACATTTGTGGGCTTATAACTTGGCTTCTGAATGTCCTAGAGAGATCAGGTTTGTTTTAGTGTACTCCAATCAAAAGCCCCTACAACCACAAAAAGGAATGGAGTCATTAGCACTTATGGTTTGTAAATGGCACCCAGAATTATGTTGCACGAAGCACAATTTCACATCATTCTGGGTTCATTTGTGTGAAAACAAGGTCCAATCAGGCTGAAACGTTACAGGAAGGTAGAATCTATTGAGTTGTAAGTGATCTGAACGTTTCATGATGATAGCACTTTCCTAAGGGGGTCAAACCATGTCCCAAAGGTCACCGGATCTGGTGTCAATTTAAAGAAGTAGTCCAGTTACACATTTGTGGGCTTATAACTTGGCTTCTGAATGTCCTAGAGAGATCAGGTTTGTTTTAGTGTACTCCAATCAAAAGCCCCTACAACCACAAAAAGGAATGGAGTCATTAGTACTTATGGTTTGTAAATGGCACCCAGAATTATGTTGCACGAAGCACAATTTCACATCATTCTGGGTTCATTTGTGTGAAAACAAGGTCCAATCAGGCTGAAACGTTACAGAAAGATAGAATCTATTGAGTTGTAAGTGATCTGAACGTTTCATGGTGATAGCACTTTCCTAAGGGGGTCAAACCATGTCCCAAAGGTCACCGGATCTGGTGTCAATTTAAAGAAGTAGTCCAGTTACACATTTGTGGGCTTATAACTTGGCTTCTGAATGTCCTAGAGAGATCAGGTTTGTTTTACTATACTCCAATCAACAGCCCCTACAACCACAAAAAGGAATGGAGTCATTAGCACTTATGGTTTGTAAATGGCACCCAGAATTATGTTGCACGAAGCACAATTTCATATCATTCTGGGTTCATTTGTGTGAAAACAAGGTCCAATCAGGCTGAAACGTTACAGGAAGGTAGAATCTATTGAGTTGAAAGTGATCTGAACGTTTCATGATGATCGCACATTCCTATAGGGGGTCAAACCATGTCCCAAAGGTCACCGGGCCTGGTGTCACTTTAAAGAAGTAGTCCAGTTACACCTTTGTGGGCTTATAACTTGGCTTCTGAATGTCCTAGAGAGGTCAGGTTTGTTTTAGTGTATTCCAATCAACAGCCCCTACAACCACAAAAAAGAATGGAGTCATTAGCACTTATGGTTTGTAAATGGCACCCAGAATTATGTTGCACGAAGCACAATTTCACATCATTCTGGGTTCATTTGTGTGAAAACAAGGTCCAATCAGGCTGAAACGTTACAGGAAGGTAGAATCTATTGAGTTGTAAGTGATCTGAACGTTTCATGATGATAGCACTTTCCTAAGGAGGTCAAACCATGTCCCAAAGGTCACCGGATCCGGTGTCAATTTAAAGAAGTAGTCCAGCTACACATTTGTGGGCTTATAACTTGGCTTCTGAATGTCCTACAGAGATCAGGTTTGTTTTAGTATACTCCAATCAACAGCCCCTACAACCACAAAAAGGAATGGAGTCATTAGCACTTATGCTTTTTAAATGGCACCCAGAATTATGTTGCACGAAGAACAATTTCACATAATTCTGGGTTCATTTGTGTGAAAACAAGGTCCAATCAGGCTGAAACGTTACAGGAAGGTAGAGTCTATTGAGTTGTAAGCGATCTGAACGTTTCATGATGATAGCACTTTCCTAAGGGGGTCAAACCATGTCCCAAAGGTCACCGGATCTGGTGTCAATTTAAAGAAGTAGTCCAGTTACACATTTGTGGGCTTATAACTTGGCTTCTGAATGTCCTAGAGAGATCAGGTTTGTTTTAGTGTACTCCAATCAAAAGCCCCTACAACCACAAAAAGGAATGGAGTCATTAGCACTTATGGTTTCTAAATGGCACCCAGAATTATGTTGCACGAAGCACAATTTCACATCATTCTGGGTTCATTTGTGTGAAAACAAGGTCCAATCAGGCTGAAACGTTACAGAAAGGTAGAATCTATTGAGTTGTAAGTGATCTGAACGTTTCATGGTGATAGCACTTTCCTAAGGGGGTCAAACCATGTCCCAAAGGTCACCGGATCTGGTGTCAATTTAAAGAAGTAGTCCAGTTACACATTTGTGGGCTTATAATTTGGCTTCTGAATGTCCTAGAGAGATCAGGTTTGTTTTACTATACTCCAATCAACAGCCCCTACAACCACAAAAAGGAATGGAGTCATTAGCACTTATGGTTTTTAAATGGCACCCAGAATTATGTTGCACGAAGCACAATTTCATATCATTCTGGGTTCATTTGTGTGAAAACAAGGTCCAATCAGGCTGAAACGTTACAGGAAGGTAGAATCTATTGAGTTGTAAGTGATCTGAACGTTTCATGATGATAGCACTTTCCTAAGGGGGTCAAACCATGTCCCAAAGGTCACCGGATCTGGTGTCAATTTAAAGAAGTAGTCCAGTTACACATTTGTGGGCTTATAACTTGGCTTCTGAATGTCCTACAGAGATCAGGTTTGTTTTAGTATACTCCAATCAACAGCCCCTACAACCACAAAAAGGAATGGAGTCATTAGCACTTATGGTTTATGGCACCCAGAATTATGTTGCACGAAGCACAATTTCATATCATTCTGGGTTCATTTGTGTGAAAACAAGGTCCAATCAGGCTGAAACGTTACAGGAAGGTAGAATCTATTGAGTTGTAAGTGATCTGAACGTTTCATGATGATAGCACTTTCGTAAGGGGGTCAAACCATGTCCCAAAGGTCACCGGATCTGGTGTCAATTTAAAGAAGTAGTCCAGTTACACATTTGTGGGCTTATAACTTGGCTTCTGAATGTCCTAGAGAGATCAGGTTTGTTTTAGTATACTCCAATCAACAGCCCCTACAACCACAAAAAGGAATGGAGTCATTAGCACTTATGGTTTTTAAATGGCACCCAGAATTATGTTGCACGAAGCACAATTTCACATCATTCTGGGTTCATTTGTGTGAAAACAAGGTCCAATCAGGCTGAAACGTTACAGGAAGGTAGAATCTATTGAGTTGTAAGTGATCTGAACGTTTCATGATGATAGCACTTTCCTAAGGGGGTCAAACCATGTCCCGAAGGTCACCGGATCTGGTGTCAATTTAAAGAAGTAGTCCAGTTACACATGTGTGGGCTTATAACTTGGCTTCTGAATGTCCTAGAGAGATCAGGTTTGTTTTAGTGTACTCCAATCAAAAGCCCCTACAACCACAAAAAGGAATGGAGTCATTAGCATTTATTGTTTGTAAATGGCACCCAGAATTATGTTGCACGAAGCACAATTTCACATCATTCTGGGTCCATTTGTGTGAAAACAAGGTCCAATCAGGCTGAAACGCTACAAGAAGGTAGAATCTATTGAGTTGTAAGTGATCTGAACGTTTCATGATGATCGCACATTCCTATAGGGGGTCAAACCATGTCCCAAAGGTCACCGGGCCTGGTGTCACTTTAAAGAAGTAGTCCAGTTACACCTTTGTGGGCTTATAACTTGGCTTCTGAATGTCCTAGAGAGGTCAGGTTTGTTTTAGTGTATTCCAATCAACAGCCCCTACAACCACAAAAAGGAATGGAGTCATTAGCACTTATGGTTTGTAAATGGCACCCAGAATTATGTTGCACGAAGCACAATTTCACATCATTCTGGGTTCATTTGTGTGAAAACAAGGTCCAATCAGGCTGAAACATTACAGGAAGGTAGAATCTATTGAGTTGTAAGTGATCTGAACGTTTCATGATGATAGCACTTTCCTAAGGAGGTCAAACCATGTCCCAAAGGTCACCGGATCTGGTGTCAATTTAAAGAAGTAGTCCAGTTACACATTTGTGGGCTTATAACTCGGCTTCTGAATGTCCTACAGAGATCAGGTTTGTTTTAGTATACTCCAATCAACAGCCCCTACAACCACAAAAAGGAATGGAGTCATTAGCACTTATGCTTTTTAAATGGCACCCAGAATTATGTTGCACAAAGAACAATTTCACATAATTCTGGGTTCATTTGTGTGAAAACAAGGTCCAATCAGGCTGAAACGTTACAGGAAGGTAGAATCTATTGAGTTGTAAGCGATCTGAACGTTTCATGATGATAGCACTTTCCTAAGGGGGTCAAACCATGTCCCAAAGGTCACCGGATCTGGTGTCAATTTAAAGAAGTAGTCCAGTTACACATTTGTGGGCTTATAACTTGGCTTCTGAATGTCCTAGAGAGATCAGGTTTGTTTTAGTGTACTCCAATCAAAAGCCCCTACAACCACAAAAAGGAATGGAGTCATTAGCACTTATGGTTTGTAAATGGCACCCAGAATTATGTTGCACGAAGCACAATTTCACATCATTCTGGGTTCATTTGTGTGAAAACAAGGTCCAATCAGGCTGAAACGTTACAGGAAGGTAGAATCTATTGAGTTGTAAGTGATCTGAACGTTTCATGATGATAGCACTTTCCTAAGGGGGTCAAACCATGTCCCAAAGGTCACCGGATCTGGTGTCAATTTAAAGAAGTAGTCCAGTTACACATTTGTGGGCTTATAACTTGGCTTCTGAATGTCCTAGAGAGATCAGGTTTGTTTTACTATACTCCAATCAACAGCCCCTACAACCACAAAAAGGAATGGAGTCATTAGCACTTATGGTTTTTAAATGGCACCCAGAATTATGTTGCACGAAGCACAATTTCATATCATTCTGGGTTCATTTGTATGAAAACAAGGTCCAATCAGGCTGAAACGTTACAGGAAGGTAGAATCTATTGAGTTGTAAGTGATCTGAACGTTTCATGATGATAGCACTTTCCTAAGGGGGTCAAACCATGTCCCAAAGGTCACCGGATCTGGTGTCAATTTAAAGAAGTAGTCCAGTTACACATTTGTGGGCTTATAACTTGGCTTCTGAATGTCCTACAGAGATCAGGTTTGTTTTAGTATACTCCAATCAACAGCCCCTACAACCACAAAAAGGAATGGAGTCATTAGCACTTATGGTTTATGGCACCCAGAATTATGTTGCACGAAGCACAATTTCATATCATTCTGGGTTCATTTGTGTGAAAACAAGGTCCAATCAGGCTGAAACGTTACAGGAAGGTAGAATCTATTGAGTTGTAAGTGATCTGAACGTTTCATGATGATAGCACTTTCGTAAGGGGGTCAAACCATGTCCCAAAGGTCACCGGATCTGGTGTCAATTTAAAGAAGTAGTCCAGTTACACATTTGTGGGCTTATAACTTGGCTTCTGAATGTCCTAGAGAGATCAGGTTTGTTTTAGTATACTCCAATCAACAGCCCCTACAACCACAAAAAGGAATGGAGTCATTAGCACTTATGGTTTTTAAATGGCACCCAGAATTATGTTGCACGAAGCACAATTTCACATCATTCTGGGTTCATTTGTGTGAAAACAAGGTCCAATCAGGCTGAAACGTTACAGGAAGGTAGAATCTATTGAGTTGTAAGTGATCTGAACGTTTCATGATGATAGCACTTTCCTAAGGGGGTCAAACCATGTCCCGAAGGTCACCGGATCTGGTGTCAATTTAAAGAAGTAGTCCAGTTACACATGTGTGGGTTTATAACTTGGCTTCTGAATGTCCTAGAGAGATCAGGTTTGTTTTAGTGTACTCCAATCAAAAGCCCCTACAACCACAAAAAGGAATGGAGTCATTAGCATTTATTGTTTGTAAATGGCACCCAGAATTATGTTGCACGAAGCACAATTTCACATCATTCTGGGTCCATTTGTGTGAAAACAAGGTCCAATCAGGCTGAAACGCTACAAGAAGGTAGAATCTATTGAGTTGTAAGTGATCTGAACGTTTCATGATGATCGCACATTCCTATAGGGGGTCAAACCATGTCCCAAAGGTCACCGGGCCTGGTGTCACTTTAAAGAAGTAGTCCAGTTACACCTTTGTGGGCTTATAACTTGGCTTCTGAATGTCCTAGAGAGGTCAGGTTTGTTTTAGTGTATTCCAATCAACAGCCCCTACAACCACAAAAAGGAATGGAGTCATTAGCACTTATGGTTTGTAAATGGCACCCAGAATTATGTTGCACGAAGCACAATTTCACATCATTCTGGGTTCATTTGTGTGAAAACAAGGTCCAATCAGGCTGAAACGTTACAGGAAGGTAGAATCTATTGAGTTGTAAGTGATCTGAACGTTTCATGATGATAGCACTTTCCTAAGGAGGTCAAACCATGTCCCAAAGGTCACCGGATCTGGTGTCAATTTAAAGAAGTAGTCCAGTTACACATTTGTGGGCTTATAACTCGGCTTCTGAATGTCCTACAGAGATCAGGTTTGTTTTAGTATACTCCAATCAACAGCCCCTACAACCACAAAAAGGAATGGAGTCATTAGCACTTATGCTTTTTAAATGGCACCCAGAATTATGTTGCACAAAGAACAATTTCACATAATTCTGGGTTCATTTGTGTGAAAACAAGGTCCAATCAGGCTGAAACGTTACAGGAAGGTAGAATCTATTGAGTTGTAAGCGATCTGAACGTTTCATGATGATAGCACTTTCCTAAGGGGGTCAAACCATGTCCCAAAGGTCACCGGATCTGGTGTCAATTTAAAGAAGTAGTCCAGTTACACATTTGTGGGCTTATAACTTGGCTTCTGAATGTCCTAGAGAGATCAGGTTTGTTTTAGTGTACTCCAATCAAAAGCCCCTACAACCACAAAAAGGAATGGAGTCATTAGCACTTATGGTTTGTAAATGGCACCCAGAATTATGTTGCACGAAGCACAATTTCACATCATTCTGGGTTCATTTGTGTGAAAACAAGGTCCAGTCAGGCTGAAACGTTACAGGAAGGTAGAATCTATTGAGTTGTAAGTGATCTGAACGTTTCATGATGATAGCACTTTCCTAAGGGGGTCAAACCATGTCCCAAAGGTCACCGGATCTGGTGTCAATTTAAAGAAGTAGTCCAGTTACACATTTGTGGGCTTATAACTTGGCTTCTGAATGTCCTAGAGAGATCAGGTTTGTTTTAGTGTACTCCAATCAAAAGCCCCTACAACCACAAAAAGGAATGGAGTCATTAGTACTTATGGTTTGTAAATGGCACCCAGAATTATGTTGCACGAAACACAATTTCACATCATTCTGGGTTCATTTGTGTGAAAACAAGGTCCAATCAGGCTGAACCGTTACAGAAAGGTAGAATCTATTGAGTTGTAAGTGATCTGAACGTTTCATGGTGATAGCACTTTCCTAAGGGGGTCAAACCATGTCCCAAAGGTCACCGGATCTGGTGTCAATTTAAAGAAGTAGTCCTGTTACACATTTGTGGGCTTATAACTTGGCTTCTGAATGTCCTAGAGAGATCAGGTTTGTTTTAGTATACTCCAATCAACAGCCCCTACAACCACAAAAAGGAATGGAGTCATTAGCACTTATGGTTTTTAAATGGCACCCAGAATTATGCTGCACGAAGCACAATTTCATATCATTCTGTGTTCATTTGTGTGAAAACAAGGTCCAATCAGGCTGAAACGTTACAGGAAGGTAGAATCTATTGAGTTGTAAGTGATCTGAACGTTTCATGGTGATAGCACTTTCCTAAGGGGGTCAAACCATGTCCCAAAGGTCACCGGATCTGGTGTCAATTTAAAGAAGTAGTCCTGTTACACATTTGTGGGCTTATAACTTGGCTTCTGAATGTCCTAGAGAGATCAGGTTTGTTTTAGTATACTCCAATCAACAGCCCCTACAACCACAAAAAGGAATGGAGTCATTAGCACTTATGGGTTTTAAATGGCACCCAGAATTATGCTGCACGAAGCACAATTTCATATCATTCTGTGTTCATTTGTGTGAAAACAAGGTCCAATCAGGCTGAAACGTTACAGGAAGGTAGAATCTATTGAGTTGTAAGTGATCTGAACGTTTCATGATGATAGCACTTTCGTAAGGGGGTCAAACCATGTCCCAAATGTCACCGGATCTGGTGTCAATTTAAAGAAGTAGTCCAGTTACACATTTGTGGGCTTATAACTTGGCTTCTGAATGTCCTAGAGAGATCAGGTTTGTTTTAGTATACTCCAATCAACAGCCCCTACAACCACAAAAAGGAATGGAGTCATTAGCACTTATGGTTTTTAAATGGCACCCAGAATTATGTTGCACGAAGCACAATTTCATATCATTCTGGGTTCATTTGTGTGAAAACAAGGTCCAATCAGGCTGAAACGTTACAGGAAGGTAGAATCTATTGAGTTGTAAGTGATCTGAACGTTTCATGATGATAGCACTTTCCTAAGGGGGTCAAACCATGTCCCAAAGGTCACCGGATCTGGTGTCAATTTAAAGAAGTAGTCCAGTTACACATTTGTGGGCTTATAACTTGGCTTCTGAATGTCCTAGAGAGATCAGGTTTGTTTTAGTATACTCCAATCAACAGCCCCTACAACCACAAAAAGGAATGGAGTCATTAGCACTTATGGTTTATGGCACCCAGAATTATGTTGCACGAAGCACAATTTCATATCATTCTGGGTTCATTTGTGTGAAAACAAGGTCCAATCAGGCTGAAACGTTACAGGAAGGTAGAATCTATTGAGTTGTAAGTGATCTGAACGTTTCATGATGATAGCACTTTCGTAAGGGGGTCAAACCATGTCCCAAAGGTCACCGGATCTGGTGTCAATTTAAAGAAGTAGTCCAGTTACACATTTGTGGGCTTATAACTTGGCTTCTGAATGTCCTAGAGAGATCAGGTTTGTTTTAGTATACTCCAATCAACAGCCCCTACAACCACAAAAAGGAATGGAGTCATTAGCACTTATGGTTTTTAAATGGCACCCAGAATTATGTTGCACGAAGCACAATTTCACATCATTCTGGGTTCATTTGTGTGAAAACAAGGTCCAATCAGGCTGAAACGTTACAGGAAGGTAGAATCTATTGAGTTGTAAGTGATCTGAACGTTTCATGATGATAGCACTTTCCTAAGGAGGTCAAAACATGTCCCAAATGTCACCGGATCTGGTGTCAATTTAAAGAAGTAGTCCAGTTACACATTTGTGGGCTTATAACTTGGCTTCTGAATGTCCTAGAGAGATCAGGTTTGTTTTAGTGTACTCCAATCAACAGCCCCTACAACCACAAAAAGGAATGGAGTCATTAGCACTTATGGTTTGTAAATGGCACCCAGAATTATGTTGCACGAAGCACAATTTCACTTCATTCTGGGTCCATTTGTGTGAAAACAAGGTCCAATCAGGCTGAAACGCTACAAGAAGGTAGAATCTATTGAGTTGTAAGTGATCTGAACGTTTCAAGATGATCGTACATTCCTATAGGGGGTCAAACCATGTCCCAAAGGTCACCGGGCCTGGTGTCACTTTAAAGAAGTAGTCCAGTTACATATTTGTGGGCTTATAACTTGGCTTCTGAATGTCCTAGACAGGTTATGTTTGTTTTAGTGTACTCCAATCAACAGCCCCTACAACCACAAAAAGGAATGGAGTCATTAGCACTTATGGTTTGTAAATGGCACCCAGAATTATGTTGCACGAAGCACAATTTCACATAATTCTGGGTCCATTTGTGTGAAAACAAGGTCCAATCAGGCTGAAACGTTACAAGAAGGTAGAATCTATTGAGTTGTAAGTGATCTGAACGTTTCATGATGATCGCACATTCCTATAGGGGGTCAAACCATGTCCCAAAGGTCACCGGGCCTGGTGTCACTTTAAAGAAGTAGTCCAGTTACACCTTTGTGGGCTTATAACTTGGCTTCTGAATGTCCTAGAGAGGTCAGGTTTGTTTTAGTGTACTCCAAACAACAGCCCCTACAACCACAAAAAGGAATGGAGTCATTAGCACTTATGGTTTGTAAATGGCACCCAGAATTATGTTGCACGAAGCACAATTTCACATCATTCTGGGTTCATTTGTGTGAAAACAAGGTCCAATCAGGCTGAAACGTTACAGGAAGGTAGAATCTATTGAGTTGTAAGTGATCTGAACGTTTCATGATGATAGCACTTTCCTAAGGAGGTCAAACCATGTCCCAAAGGTCACCGGATCTGGTGACAATTTAAAGAAGTAGTCCTGTTACACATTTGTGGGCTTATAACTTGGCTTCTGAATGTCCTAGAGAGATCAGGTTTTTTTTAGTTTACTCCAATCAACAGCCCCTACAACCACAAAAAGGAATGGAGTCATTAGCACTTATGATTTGTAAATGGCACCCAGAATTATGTTGCACGAAGCACAATTTCACATCATTCTGGGTTCATTTGTGTGAAAACAAGGTCCAATCAGGCTGAAATGTTACAGGAAGGTAGAATCTATTGAGTTGTAAGTGATCTGAACGTTTCATGATGATAACCCTTTCCTAAGGAGGTCAAACCATGTCCCAAAGGTCACCGGATCTGGTGACAATTTAAAGTAGTCCAGTTACACATTTGTGGGCTTATAACTTGGCTTCTGAATGTCCTAGAGAGATCAGGTTTGTTTTAGTATACTCCAATCAACAGCCCCTACAACCACAAAAAGGAATGGAGTCATTAGCACTGATGGTTTTTAAATGGCACCCAGAATTATGTTGCACGAAGCACAATTTCACATCATTCTGGGTTCATTTGTGTGAAAAAAAGGTCCAATCAGGCTGAAACGTTACAGGAAGGTAGAATCTATTGAGTTGTAAGTGATCTGAACGTTTCATGATGATAGCACTTTCCTAAGGGGGTCAAACCATGTCCCAAAGGTCACCGGATCTGGTGTCAATTTAAAGAAGTAGTCCAGTTACACATTTGTGGGCTTATAACTTGGCTTCTGAATGTCCTAGAGAGATCAGGTTTGTTTTAGTGTACTCCAATCAAAAGCCCCTACAACCACAAAAAGGAATGGAGTCATTAGCACTTACTGTTTGTAAATGGCACCCAGAATTATGTTGCACGAAGCACAATTTCACTTCATTCTGGGTCCATTTGTGTGAAAACAAGGTCCAATCAGGCTGAAACGCTACAAGAAGGTAGAATCTATTGAGTTGTAAGTGATCTGAACATTTCAAGATGATCGTACATTCCTATAGGGGGTCAAACCATGTCCCAAAGGTCACAGGGCCTGGTGTCACTTTAAAGAAGTAGTCCAGTTACATCTTTGTGGGCTTATAACTTGGCTTCTGAATGTCCTAGACAGGTTAGGTTTGTTTAAGTGTACTCCAATCAACAGCCCCTACAACCACAAAAAGGAATGGAGTCATTAGCACTTATGGTTTGTAAATGGCACCCAGAATTATGTTGCACGAAGCACAATTTCACATAATTCTGGGTCCATTTGTGTGAAAACAAGGTCCAATCAGGCTGAAACGTTACAAGAAGGTAGAATCTATTGAGTTGTAAGTGATCTGAACATTTCATGATGATTGCACATTCCTATAGGGGGTCAAACCATGTCCCAAAGGTCACCGGGCCTGGTGTCACTTTAAAGAAGTAGTCCAGTTACACCTTTGTGGGCTTATAACTTGGCTTCTGAATGTCCTAGAGAGGTCAGGTTTGTTTTAGTGTACTCCAAACAACAGCCCCTACAACCACAAAAAGGAATGGAGTCATTAGCACTTATGGTTTGTAAATGGCACCCAGAATTATGTTGCACGAAGCACAATTTCACATCATTCTGGGTTCATTTGTGTGAAAACAAGGTCCAATCAGGCTGAAACGTTACAGGAAGGTAGAATCTATTGAGTTGTAAGTGATCTGAACGTTTCATGATGATAGCACTTTTCTAAGGAGGTCAAACCATGTCCCAAAGGTCACCGGATCTGGTGACAATTTAAAGAAGTAGTCCAGTTACACATTTGTGGGCTTATAACTTGGCTTCTGAATGTCCTAGAGAGATCAGGTTTGTTTTAGTATACTCCAATCAACAGCCCCTACAACCACAAAAAGGAATGGAGTCATTAGCACTTATGGTTTTTAAATGGCACCCAGAATTATGTTGCACGAAGCACAATTTCACATCATTCTGGGTTCATTTGTGTGAAAAAAAGGTCCAATCAGGCTGAAACGTTACAGGAAGGTAGAATCTATTGAGTTGTAAGTGATCTGAACGTTTCATGATGATAGCACTTTCCTAAGGGGGTCAAACCATGTCCCAAAGGTCACCGGATCTGGTGTCAATTTAAAGAAGTAGTCCAGTTACACATTTGTGGGCTTATAACTTGGCTTCTGAATGTCCTAGAGAGATCAGGTTTGTTTTAGTGTACTCCAATCAAAAGCCCCTACAACCACAAAAAGGAATGGAGTCATTAGCACTTATGGTTTGTAAATGGCACCCAGAATTATGTTGCACGAAGCACAATTTCACATAATTCTGGGTCCATTTGTGTGAAAACAAGGTCCAATCAGGCTGAAACGTTACAAGAAGGTAGAATCTATTGAGTTGTAAGTGATCTGAACATTTCATGATGATCGCACATTCCTATAGGGGGTCAAACCATGTCCCAAAGGTCACCGGGCCTGGTGTCACTTTAAAGAAGTAGTCCAGTTACACCTTTGTGGGCTTATAACTTGGCTTCTGAATGTCCTAGAGAGGTCAGGTTTGTTTTAGTGTACTCCAAACAACAGCCCCTACAACCACAAAAAGGAATGGAGTCATTAGCACTTATGGTTTGTAAAAGGCACCCAGAATTATGTTGCACGAAGCACAATTTCACATCATTCTGGGTTCATTTGTGTGAAAACAAGGTCCAATCAGGCTGAAACGTTACAGGAAGGTAGAATCTATTGAGTTGTAAGTGATCTGAACGTTTCATGATGATAGCCCTTTCCTAAGGAGGTCAAACCATGTCCCAAAGGTCACCGGATCTGGTGACAATTTAAAGTAGTCCAGTTACACATTTGTGGGCTTATAACTTGGCTTCTGAATGTCCTAGAGAGATCAGGTTTGTTTTAGTATACTCCAATCAACAGCCCCTACAACCACAAAAAGGAATGGAGTCATTAGCACTTATGGTTTTTAAATGGCACCCAGAATTATGTTGCACGAAGCACAATTTCACATCATTCTGGGTTCATTTGTGTGAAAAAAAGGTCCAATCAGGCTGAAACGTTACAGGAAGGTAGAATCTATTGAGTTGTAAGTGATCTGAACGTTTCATGATGATAGCACTTTCCTAAGGGGGTCAAACCATGTCCCAAAGGTCACCGGATCTGGTGTCAATTTAAAGAAGTAGTCCAGTTACACATTTCTGGGCTTATAACTTGGCTTCTGAATGTCCTAGAGAGATCAGGTTTGTTTTAGTGTACTCCAATCAAAAGCCCCTACAACCACAAAAAGGAATGGAGTCATTAGCACTTACTGTTTGTAAATGGCACCCAGAATTATGTTGCACGAAGCACAATTTCACATCATTCTGGGTCCATTTGTGTGAAAACTATGTCCAATCAGGCTGAAACACTACAAGAAGGTAGAATCTATTGAGTTGTAAGTGATCTCAACGTTTCATGATGATCGCACATTCCTATAGGGGGTCAAACCATGTCCCAAAGGTCACCGGGCCTGGTGTCACTTTAAAGAAGTAGTCCAGTTACACCTTTGTGGGCTTATAACTTGGCTTCTGAATGTCCTAGAGAGGTCAGGTTTGTTTTAGTGTATTCCAGTCAACAGCCCCTACAACCACAAAAAGGAATGGAGTCATTAGCACTTATGGTTTGTAAATGGCACCCAGAATTATGTTGCACGAAGCACAGTTTCACATCATTCTGGGTTCATTTGTGTGAAAACAAGGTCCAATCAGGCTGAAACGTTACAGGAAGGTAGAATCTATTGAGTTGTAAGTGATCTGAACGTTTCATGATGATAGCACTTTCCTAAGGAGGTCAAACCATGTCCCAAAGGTCACCGGATCTGGTGTCAATTTAAAGAAGTAGTCCAGTTACACATTTGTGGGCTTATAACTTGGCTTCTGAATGTCCTAGAGAGATCAGGTTTGTTTTAGTATACTCCAATCAACAGCCCCTACAACCACAAAAAGGAATGGAGTCATTAGCACTTATGGTTTTTAAATGGCACCCAGAATTATGTTGCACGAAGCACAATTTCACATCATTCTGGGTTCATTTGTGTGAAAACAAGGTCCAATCAGGCTGAAACGTTACAGGAAGGTAGAATCTATTGAGTTGTAAGTGATCTGAACGTTTCATGATGATAGCGCTTTCGTAAGGGGGTCAAACCATGTCCCAAAGGTCACCGGATCTGGTGTCAATTTAAAGAAGTAGTCCAGTTACACATTTGTGGGCTTATAACTTGGCTTCTGAATGTCCTAGAGAGATCAGGTTTGTTTTAGTGTACTCCAATCAAAAGCCCCTACAACCACAAAAAGGAATGGAGTCATTAGCACTTATGGTTTGTAAATGGCACCCAGAATTATGTTGCACGAAGCACAATTTCACATCATTCTGGGTCCATTTGTGTGAAAACAAGGTCCAATCAGGCTGAAACGCTACAAGAAGGTAGAATCTATTGAGTTGTAAGTGATCTGAAATTTTCAAGATGATAGCACATTCCTATAGGGGGTAAAACCATGTCTCAAAGGTCACCGGGCCTGGTTTCACTTTAAAGAAGTAGTCCAGTTACACCTTTGTGGGCTTATAACTTCGCTTCTGAATATCCTAGAGAGGTTAGGTTTGTTTTAGTGTACTCCAATCAACAGCCCCTACAACCACAAAAAGGAAAGGAGTCATTAGCACTTATGGTTTTTAAATGGCACCCAGAATTATGTTGCACGAAGCACAATTTCACATCATTCTGGGTTCATTTGTGTGAAAACAAGGTCCAATCAGGCTGAAACATTACAGGAAGGTAGAATATATTAAGTTGTAAGTGATCTGAACGTTTCATGATGATAGCACTTCCCTAAGGGGGTCAAACCATGTCCCAAAGGTCACCGGATCTGGTGTCTAAAGAAGTAGTCCAGTTACACATTTGTGGGCTTATAACTTGGCTTCTGAATGCCCTAGAGAGATCAGGTTTGTTTTAGTATACTCCAATCAACAGCCCCTACAACCACAAAAAGGAATGGAGTCATTAGCACTTATGGTTTTTAAATGGCACCCAGAATTATGTTGCACGAAGCACAATTTCACATCATTCTGGGTTCATTTGTGTGAAAACAAGGTCCAATCAGGCTGAAACGTTACAGGAAGGTAGAATCTATTAAGTTGTAAGTGATCTGAACGTTTCATGATGATAGCACTTTCCTAAGGGGGTCAAACCATGTCCCAAAGGTCACCGGATCTGGTGTCAATTTAAAGAAGTAGTCCAGTTACACATTTGTGGGCTTATAACTTGGCTTCTGAATGCCCTAGAGAGATCAGGTTTGTTTTAGTGTACTCCAATCAACAGCCCCTACAACCACAAAAAGGAATGGAGTCATTAGCACTCATGGTTTGTAAATGGCACCCAGAATTATGTTGCACGAAGTACAATTTCACATCATTCTGGGTCCATTTGTGTGAAAACAAGGTCCAATCAGGCTGAAACATTACAGGAAGGTAGAATATATTAAGTTGTAAGTGATCTGAACGTTTCATGATGGTAGCACTTCCCTAAGGGGGTCAAACCATGTCCCAAAGGTCACCGGATCTGGTGTCTAAAGAAGTAGTCCAGTTACACATTTGTGGGCTTATAACTTGGCTTCTGAATGCCCTAGAGATATCAGGTTTGTTTTAGTGTACTCCAATCAACAGCCCCTACAACCACAAAAAGGAATGGAGTCATTAGCACTTATGGTTTGTAAATGGCACCCAGAATTATGTTGCACGAAGCACAATTTCACTTCATTCTGGGTCCATTTGTGTGAAAACAAGGTCCAATCAGGCTGAAACGCTACAAGAAGGTAGAATCTATTGAGTTGTAAGTGATCTGAACGTTTCAAGATGATCGTACATTCCTATAGGGGGTCAAACCATGTCCCAAAGGTCACCGGGCCTGGTGTCACTTTAAAGAAGTAGTCCAGTTACATCTTTGTGGGCTTATAACTTGGCTTCTGAATGTCCTAGACAGGTTAGGTTTGTTTTAGTGTACTCCAATCAACAGCCCCTACAACCACAAAAAGGAATGGAGTCATTAGAACTTATGGTTTGTAAATGGCACCCAGAATTATGTTGCACGAAGCACAATTTCACATAATTCTGGGTCCATTTGTGTGAAAACAAGGTCCAATCAGGCTGAAATGTTACAAGAAGGTAGAATCTATTGAGTTGTAAGTGATCTGAACGTTTCATGATGATCGCACATTCCTATAGGGGGTCAAACCATGTCCCAAAGGTCACCGGGCCTGGTGTCACTTTAAAGAAGTAGTCCAGTTACACCTTTGTGGGCTTATAACTTGGCTTCTGAATGTCCTAGAGAGGTCAGGTTTGTTTTAGTGTACTCCAATCAACAGCCCCTACAACCACAAAAAGGAATGGAGTCATTAGCACTTATGGTTTGTAAATGGCACCCAGAATTATGTTGCACGAAGCACAATTTCACATCATTCTGGGTCCATTTGTGTGAAAACAAGGTCCAATCAGGCTGAAACGCTACAAGAAGGTAGAATCTATTGAGTTGTAAGTGATCTCAACGTTTCATGATGATCGCACATTCCTATAGGGGGTCAAACCATGTCCCAAAGGTCACCGGGCCTGGTGTCACTTTAAAGAAGTAGTCCAGTTACACCTTTGTGGGCTTATAACTTGGCTTCTGAATGTCCTAGAGAGATCAGGTTTGTTTTAGTGTACTCCAATCAAAAGCCCCTACAACCACAAAAAGGAATGGAGTCATTATCACTTACTGTTTGTAAATGGCACCCAGAATTATGTTGCACGAAGCACAATTTCACATCATTCTGGGGCCATTTGTGTGAAAACAAGGTCCAATCAGGCTGAAACATTACAGGAAGGTAGAATATATTAAGTTGTAAGTGATCTGAACGTTTCATGATGATAGCACTTCCCTAAGGGGGTCAAACCATGTCCCAAAGGTCACCGGATCTGGTGTCTAAAGAAGTAGTCCAGTTACACATTTGTGGGCTTATAACTTGGCTTCTGAATGCCCTAGAGAGATCAGGTTTGTTTTAGTATACTCCAATCAACAGCCCCTACAACCACAAAAAGGAATGGAGTCATTAGCACTTATGGTTTTTAAATGGCACCCAGAATTATGTTGCACGAAGCACAATTTCACATCATTCTGGGTTCATTTGTGTGAAAACAAGGTCCAATCAGGCTGAAACATTACAGGAAGGTAGAATATATTGAGTTGTAAGTGATCTGAACGTTTCATGATGATAGCACTTTCCTAAGGGGGTCAAACCATGTCCCAAAGGTCACCGGATCTGGTGTCAATTTAAAGAAGTAGTCCAGTTACACATTTGTGGGCTTATAACTTGGCTTCTGAATGTCCTAGAGAGATCAGGTTTGTTTTAGTGTACTCCAATCAAAAGCCCCTACAACCACAAAAAGGAATGGAGTCATTAGCACTTATGGTTTGTAAATGGCACCCAGAATTATGTTGCACGAAGCACAATTTCACATCATTCTGGGTTCATTTGCGTGAAAACAAGGTCCAATCAGGCTGAAACGTTACAGGAAGGTAGAATATATTGAGTTTTAAGTGATCTGAACGTTTCATGATGATAGCACTTTCCTAAGGGGGTCAAACCATGTCCCAAAGGTCACCGGATCTGGTGTCAATTTAAAGGAGTAGTCCAGTTACACATTTGTGGGCTTATAACTTGGCTTCTGAATGTCCTAGAGAGATCAGGTTTGTTTTAGTATACTCCAATCAACAGCCCCTACAACCACAAAAAGGAATGGAGTCATTAGCACTTATGATTTGTAAATGGCACCCAGAATTATGTTGCACGAAGCACAATTTCACATCATTCTGGGTTCATTTGTGTGAAAACAAGGTCCAATCAGGCTGAAATGTTACAGGAAGGTAGAATCTATTGAGTTGTAAGTGATCTGAACGTTTCATGATGATAGCACTTTCCTAAGGAGGTCAAAACATGTCCCAAATGTCACCAGATCTTGTGTCAATTTAAAGAAGTAGTCCAGTTACACATTTGTGGGCTTATAACTTGGCTTCTGAATGTCCTAGAGAGATCAGGTTTGTTTTAGTGTACTCCAATCAACAGCCCCTACAACCACAAAAAGGAATGGAGTCATTAGCACTTATGGTTTGTAAATGGCACCCAGAATTATGTTGCACGAAGCACAATTTCACTTCATTCTGGGTCCATTTGTGTGAAAACAAGGTCCAATCAGGCTGAAACGCTACAAGAAGGTAGAATCTATTGAGTTGTAAGTGATCTGAACGTTTCAAGATGATCGTACATTCCTATAGGGGGTCAAACCATGTCCCAAAGGTCACCGGGCCTGGTGTCACTTTAAAGAAGTAGTCCAGTTACATCTTTGTGGGCTTATAACTTGGCTTCTGAATGTCCTAGACAGGTTAGGTTTGTTTTAGTGTACTCCAATCAACAGCCCCTACAACCACAGAAAGGAATGGAGTCATTAGCACTTATGGTTTGTAAATGGCACCCAGAATTATGTTGCACGAAGCACAATTTCACATAATTCTGGGTCCATTTGTGTGAAAACAAGGTCCAATCCGGCTGAAACGTTACAAGAAGGTAGAATCTATTGAGTTGTAAGTGATCTGAACATTTCATGATGATCGCACATTCCTATAGGGGGTCAAACCATGTCCCAAAGGTCACCGGGCCTGGTGTCACTTTAAAGAAGTAGTCCAGTTACACCTTTGTGGGCTTATAACTTGGCTTCTGAATGTCCTAGAGAGGTCAGGTTTGTTTTAGTGTACTCCAAACAACAGCCCCTACAACCACAAAAAGGAATGGAGTCATTAGCACTTATGGTTTGTAAATGGCACCCAGAATTATGTTGCACGAAGCACAATTTCACATCATTCTGGGTTCATTTGTGTGAAAACAAGGTCCAATCAGGCTGAAACGTTACAGGAAGGTGGAATCTATTGAGTTGTAAGTGATCTGAACGTTTCATGATGATAGCACTTTCCTAAGGGGGTCAAACCATGTCCCAAAGGTCACCGGATCTGGTGTCAATTTAAAGAAGTAGTCCAGTTACACATTTGTGGGCTTATAACTTGGCTTCTGAATGTCCTAGAGAGATCAGGTTTGTTTTAGTGTACTCCAATCAAAAGCCCCTACAACCACAAAAAGGAATGGAGTCATTAGCACTTACTGTTTGTAAATGGCACCCAGAATTATGTTGCACGAAGCACAATTTCACTTCATTCTGGGTCCATTTGTGTGAAAACAAGGTCCAATCAGGCTGAAACGCTACAAGAAGGTAGAATCTATTGAGTTGTAAGTGATCTGAACGTTTCAAGATGATCGTACATTCCTATAGGGGGTCAAACCATGTCCCAAAGGTCACAGGGCCTGGTGTCACTTTAAAGAAGTAGTCCAGTTACATCTTTGTGGGCTTATAACTTGGCTTCTGAATGTCCTAGACAGGTTAGGTTTGTTTAAGTGTACTCCAATCAACAGCCCCTACAACCACAAAAAGGAATGGAGTCATTAGCACTTATGGTTTGTAAATGGCACCCAGAATTATGTTGCACGAAGCACAATTTCACATAATTCTGGGTCCATTTGTGTGAAAACAAGGTCCAATCAGGCTGAAACGTTACAAGAAGGTAGAATCTATTGAGTTGTAAGTGATCTGAACATTTCATGATGATCGCACATTCCTATAGGGGGTCAAACCATGTCCCAAAGGTCACCGGGCCTGGTGTCACTTTAAAGAAGTAGTCCAGTTACACCTTTGTGGGCTTATAACTTGGCTTCTGAATGTCCTAGAGAGGTCAGGTTTGTTTTAGTGTACTCCAAACAACAGCCCCTACAACCACAAAAAGGAATGGAGTCATTAGCACTTATGGTTTGTAAATGGCACCCAGAATTATGTTGCACGAAGCACAATTTCACATCATTCTGGGTTCATTTGTGTGAAAACAAGGTCCAATCAGGCTGAAACGTTACAGGAAGGTAGAATCTATTGAGTTGTAAGTGATCTGAACGTTTCATGATGATAGCACTTTCCTAAGGAGGTCAAACCATGTCCCAAAGGTCACCGGATCTGTTGACAATTTAAAGAAGTAGTCCAGTTACACATTTGTGGGCTTATAACTTGGCTTCTGAATGTCCTAGAGAGATCAGGTTTGTTTTAGTATACTCCAATCAACAGCCCCTACAACCACAAAAAGGAATGGAGTCATTAGCACTTATGGTTTTTAAATGGCACCCAGAATTATGTTGCACGAAGCACAATTTCACATCATTCTGGGTTCATTTGTGTGAAAAAAAGGTCCAATCAGGCTGAAACGTTACAGGAAGGTAGAATCTATTGAGTTGTAAGTGATCTGAACGTTTCATGATGATAGCACTTTCCTAAGGGGGTCAAACCATGTCCCAAAGGTCACCGGATCTGGTGTCAATTTAAAGAAGTAGTCCAGTTACACATTTGTGGGCTTATAACTTGGCTTCTGAATGTCCTGGAGAGATCAGGTTTGCTTTAGTGTACTCCAATCAAAAGCCCCTACAACCACAAAAAGGAATGGAGTCATTAGCACTTATGGTTTGTAAATGGCACCCAGAATTATGTTGCACGAAGCACAATTTCACATAATTCTGGGTCCATTTGTGTGAAAACAAGGTCCAATCAGGCTGAAACGTTACAAGAAGGTAGAATCTATTGAGTTGTAAGTGATCTGAACATTTCATGATGATCGCACATTCCTATAGGGGGTCAAACCATGTCCCAAAGGTCACCGGGCCTGGTGTCACTTTAAAGAAGTAGTCCAGTTACACCTTTGTGGGCTTATAACTTGGCTTCTGAATGTCCTAGAGAGGTCAGGTTTGTTTTAGTGTACTCCAAACAACAGCCCCTACAACCACAAAAAGGAATGGAGTCGTTAGCACTTATGGTTTGTAAAAGGCACCCAGAATTATGTTGCACGAAGCACAATTTCACATCATTCTGGGTTCATTTGTGTGAAAACAAGGTCCAATCAGGCTGAAACGTTACAGGAAGGTAGAATCTATTGAGTTGTAAGTGATCTGAACGTTTCATGATGATAGCCCTTTCCTAAGGAGGTCAAACCATGTCCCAAAGGTCACCGGATCTGGTGACAATTTAAAGTAGTCCAGTTACACATTTGTGGGCTTATAACTTAGCTTCTGAATGTCCTAGAGAGATCAGGTTTGTTTTAGTATACTCCAATCAACAGCCCCTACAACCACAAAAAGGAATGGAGTCATTAGCACTTATGGTTTTTAAATGGCACCCAGAATTATGTTGCACGAAGCACAATTTCACATCATTCTGGGTTCATTTGTGTGAAAAAAAGGTCCAATCAGGCTGAAACGTTACAGGAAGGTAGAATCTATTGAGTTGTAAGAGATCTGAACGTTTCATGATGATAGCACTTTCCTAAGGGGGTCAAACCATGTCCCAAAGGTCACCGGATCTGGTGTCAATTTAAAGAAGTAGTCCAGGTACACATTTGTGGGCTTATAACTTGGCTTCTGAATGTCCTAGAGAGATAAGGTTTGTTTTAGTGTACTCCAATCAAAAGCCCCTACAACCACAAAAAGGAATGGAGTCATTAGCACTTACTGTTTGTAAATGGCACCCAGAATTATGTTGCACGAAGCACAATTTCACATCATTCTGGGTCCATTTGTGTGAAAACTAGGTCCAATCAGGCTGAAACGCTACAAGAAGGTAGAATCTATTGAGTTGTAAGTGATCTCAACGTTTCATGATGATCGCACATTCCTATAGGGGGTCATACCATGTCCCAAAGGTCACCGGGCCTGGTGTCACTTTAAAGAAGTAGTCCAGTTACACCTTTGTGGGCTTATAACTTGGCTTCTGAATGTCCTAGAGAGGTCAGGTTTGTTTTAGTGTATTCCAGTCAACAGCCCCTACAACCACAAAAAGGAATGGAGTCATTAGCACTTATGGTTTGTAAATGGCACCCAGAATTATGTTGCACGAAGCACAGTTTCACATCATTCTGGGTTCATTTGTGTGAAAACAAGGTCCAATCAGGCTGAAACGTTACAGGAAGGTAGAATCTATTGAGTTGTAAGTGATCTGAACGTTTCATGATGATAGCCCTTTCCTAATGAGGTCAAACCATGTCCCAAAGGTCACCGGATCTGGTGTCTATTTAAAGAAGTAGTCCAGTTACACATTTGTGGGCTTATAACTTGGCTTCTGAATGTCCTAGAGAGATCAGGTTTGTTTTAGTATACTCCAATCAACAGCCCCTACAACCACAAAAAGGAATGGAGTCATTAGCACTTATGGTTTTTAAATGGCACCCAGAATTATGTTGCACGAAGCACAATTTCACATCATTCTGGGTTCATTTGTGTGAAAACAAGGTCCAATCAGGCTGAAACGTTACAGGAAGGTAGAATCTATTGAGTTGTAAGTGATCTGAACGTTTCATGATGATAGCGCTTTCCTAAGGGGGTCAAACCATGTCCCAAAGGTCACCGGATCTGGTGTCTAAAGAAGTAGTCCAGTTACACATTTGTGGGCTTATAACTTGGCTTCTGAATGCCCTAGAGAGATCAGGTTTGTTTTAGTATACTCCAATCAACAGCCCCTACAACCACAAAAAGGAATGGAGTCATTAGCACTTATGGTTTTTAAATGGCACCCAGAATTATGTTGCACGAAGCACAATTTCACATCATTCTGGGTTCATTTGTGTGAAAACAAGGTCCAATCAGGCTGAAACGTTACAGGAAGGTAGAATATATTGAGTTGTAAGTGATCTGAACGTTTCATGATGATAGCACTTTCCTAAGGGGGTCAAACCATGTCCCAAAGGTCACCGGATCTGGTGTCAATTTAAAGAAGTAGTCCAGTTACACATTTGTGGGCTTATAACTTGGCTTCTGAATGCCCTAGAGAGATCAGGTTTGTTTTAGTGTACTCCAATCAAAAGCACCTACAACCACAAAAAGGAATGGAGTCATTAGCACTCATGGTTTGTAAATGGCACCCAGAATTATGTTGCACGAAGCACAATTTCACATCATTCTGGGTTCATTTGTGTGAAAACAAGGTCCAATCAGGCTGAAACGTTACAGGAAGGTGGAATCTATTGAGTTGTAAGTGATCTGAACGTTTCATGATGATAGCACTTTCCTAAGGGGGTCAAACCATGTCCCAAAGGTCACCGGATCTGGTGTCAATTTAAAGAAGTAGTCCAGTTACACATTTGTGGGCTTATAACTTGGCTTCTGAATGTCCTAGAGAGATCAGGTTTGTTTTAGTGTACTCCAATCAAAAGCCCCTACAACCACAAAAAGGAATGGAGTCATTAGCACTTACTGTTTGTAAATGGCACCCAGAATTATGTTGCACGAAGCACAATTTCACTTCATTCTGGGTCCATTTGTGTGAAAACAAGGTCCAATCAGGCTGAAACGCTACAAGAAGGTAGAATCTATTGAGTTGTAAGTGATCTGAACGTTTCAAGATGATCGTACATTCCTATAGGGGGTCAAACCATGTCCCAAAGGTCACAGGGCCTGGTGTCACTTTAAAGAAGTAGTCCAGTTACATCTTTGTGGGCTTATAACTTGGCTTCTGAATGTCCTAGACAGGTTAGGTTTGTTTAAGTGTACTCCAATCAACAGCCCCTACAACCACAAAAAGGAATGGAGTCATTAGCACTTATGGTTTGTAAATGGCACCCAGAATTATGTTGCACGAAGCACAATTTCACATAATTCTGGGTCCATTTGTGTGAAAACAAGGTCCAATCAGGCTGAAACGTTACAAGAAGGTAGAATCTATTGAGTTGTAAGTGATCTGAACATTTCATGATGATCGCACATTCCTATAGGGGGTCAAACCATGTCCCAAAGGTCACCGGGCCTGGTGTCACTTTAAAGAAGTAGTCCAGTTACACCTTTGTGGGCTTATAACTTGGCTTCTGAATGTCCTAGAGAGGTCAGGTTTGTTTTAGTGTACTCCAAACAACAGCCCCTACAACCACAAAAAGGAATGGAGTCATTAGCACTTATGGTTTGTAAATGGCACCCAGAATTATGTTGCACGAAGCACAATTTCACATCATTCTGGGTTCATTTGTGTGAAAACAAGGTCCAATCAGGCTGAAACGTTACAGGAAGGTAGAATCTATTGAGTTGTAAGTGATCTGAACGTTTCATGATGATAGCACTTTCCTAAGGAGGTCAAACCATGTCCCAAAGGTCACCGGATCTGTTGACAATTTAAAGAAGTAGTCCAGTTACACATTTGTGGGCTTATAACTTGGCTTCTGAATGTCCTAGAGAGATCAGGTTTGTTTTAGTATACTCCAATCAACAGCCCCTACAACCACAAAAAGGAATGGAGTCATTAGCACTTATGGTTTTTAAATGGCACCCAGAATTATGTTGCACGAAGCACAATTTCACATCATTCTGGGTTCATTTGTGTGAAAAAAAGGTCCAATCAGGCTGAAACGTTACAGGAAGGTAGAATCTATTGAGTTGTAAGTGATCTGAACGTTTCATGATGATAGCACTTTCCTAAGGGGGTCAAACCATGTCCCAAAGGTCACCGGATCTGGTGTCAATTTAAAGAAGTAGTCCAGTTACACATTTGTGGGCTTATAACTTGGCTTCTGAATGTCCTGGAGAGATCAGGTTTGCTTTAGTGTACTCCAATCAAAAGCCCCTACAACCACAAAAAGGAATGGAGTCATTAGCACTTATGGTTTGTAAATGGCACCCAGAATTATGTTGCACGAAGCACAATTTCACATAATTCTGGGTCCATTTGTGTGAAAACAAGGTCCAATCAGGCTGAAACGTTACAAGAAGGTAGAATCTATTGAGTTGTAAGTGATCTGAACATTTCATGATGATCGCACATTCCTATAGGGGGTCAAACCATGTCCCAAAGGTCACCGGGCCTGGTGTCACTTTAAAGAAGTAGTCCAGTTACACCTTTGTGGGCTTATAACTTGGCTTCTGAATGTCCTAGAGAGGTCAGGTTTGTTTTAGTGTACTCCAAACAACAGCCCCTACAACCACAAAAAGGAATGGAGTCGTTAGCACTTATGGTTTGTAAAAGGCACCCAGAATTATGTTGCACGAAGCACAATTTCACATCATTCTGGGTTCATTTGTGTGAAAACAAGGTCCAATCAGGCTGAAACGTTACAGGAAGGTAGAATCTATTGAGTTGTAAGTGATCTGAACGTTTCATGATGATAGCCCTTTCCTAAGGAGGTCAAACCATGTCCCAAAGGTCACCGGATCTGGTGACAATTTAAAGTAGTCCAGTTACACATTTGTGGGCTTATAACTTGGCTTCTGAATGTCCTAGAGAGATCAGGTTTGTTTTAGTATACTCCAATCAACAGCCCCTACAACCACAAAAAGGAATGGAGTCATTAGCACTTATGGTTTTTAAATGGCACCCAGAATTATGTTGCACGAAGCACAATTTCACATCATTCTGGGTTCATTTGTGTGAAAAAAAAGGTCCAATCAGGCTGAAACGTTACAGGAAGGTAGAATCTATTGAGTTGTAAGAGATCTGAACGTTTCATGATGATAGCACTTTCCTAAGGGGGTCAAACCATGTCCCAAAGGTCACCGGATCTGGTGTCAATTTAAAGAAGTAGTCCAGGTACACATTTGTGGGCTTATAACTTGGCTTCTGAATGTCCTAGAGAGATAAGGTTTGTTTTAGTGTACTCCAATCAAAAGCCCCTACAACCACAAAAAGGAATGGAGTCATTAGCACTTACTGTTTGTAAATGGCACCCAGAATTATGTTGCACGAAGCACAATTTCACATCATTCTGGGTCCATTTGTGTGAAAACTAGGTCCAATCAGGCTGAAACGCTACAAGAAGGTAGAATCTATTGAGTTGTAAGTGATCTCAACGTTTCATGATGATCGCACATTCCTATAGGGGGTCATACCATGTCCCAAAGGTCACCGGGCCTGGTGTCACTTTAAAGAAGTAGTCCAGTTACACCTTTGTGGGCTTATAACTTGGCTTCTGAATGTCCTAGAGAGGTCAGGTTTGTTTTAGTGTATTCCAGTCAACAGCCCCTACAACCACAAAAAGGAATGGAGTCATTAGCACTTATGGTTTGTAAATGGCACCCAGAATTATGTTGCACGAAGCACAGTTTCACATCATTCTGGGTTCATTTGTGTGAAAACAAGGTCCAATCAGGCTGAAACGTTACAGGAAGGTAGAATCTATTGAGTTGTAAGTGATCTGAACGTTTCATGATGATAGCCCTTTCCTAATGAGGTCAAACCATGTCCCAAAGGTCACCGGATCTGGTGTCTATTTAAAGAAGTAGTCCAGTTACACATTTGTGGGCTTATAACTTGGCTTCTGAATGTCCTAGAGAGATCAGGTTTGTTTTAGTATACTCCAATCAACAGCCCCTACAACCACAAAAAGGAATGGAGTCATTAGCACTTATGGTTTTTAAATGGCACCCAGAATTATGTTGCACGAAGCACAATTTCACATCATTCTGGGTTCATTTGTGTGAAAACAAGGTCCAATCAGGCTGAAACGTTACAGGAAGGTAGAATCTATTGAGTTGTAAGTGATCTGAACGTTTCATGATGATAGCGCTTTCCTAAGGGGGTCAAACCATGTCCCAAAGGTCACCGGATCTGGTGTCTAAAGAAGTAGTCCAGTTACACATTTGTGGGCTTATAACTTGGCTTCTGAATGCCCTAGAGAGATCAGGTTTGTTTTAGTATACTCCAATCAACAGCCCCTACAACCACAAAAAGGAATGGAGTCATTAGCACTTATGGTTTTTAAATGGCACCCAGAATTATGTTGCACGAAGCACAATTTCACATCATTCTGGGTTCATTTGTGTGAAAACAAGGTCCAATCAGGCTGAAACGTTACAGGAAGGTAGAATATATTGAGTTGTAAGTGATCTGAACGTTTCATGATGATAGCACTTTCCTAAGGGGGTCAAACCATGTCCCAAAGGTCACCGGATCTGGTGTCAATTTAAAGAAGTAGTCCAGTTACACATTTGTGGGCTTATAACTTGGCTTCTGAATGCCCTAGAGAGATCAGGTTTGTTTTAGTGTACTCCAATCAAAAGCACCTACAACCACAAAAAGGAATGGAGTCATTAGCACTCATGGTTTGT
Organism: Nothobranchius furzeri; assembly: GCF_043380555.1. Lineage (NCBI taxonomy): Eukaryota > Metazoa > Chordata > Actinopteri > Cyprinodontiformes > Nothobranchiidae > Nothobranchius > Nothobranchius furzeri. The sequence continues at coordinate 28,900,422 of NC_091743.1, forward strand.
AAATGGCACCCAGAATTATGTTGCACGAAGCACAATTTCACATCATTCTGGGTTCATTTGTGTGAAAACAAGGTCCAATCAGGCTGAAACGTTACAGGAAGGTGGAATCTATTGAGTTGTAAGTGATCTGAACGTTTCATGATGATAGCACTTTCCTAAGGGGGTCAAACCATGTCCCAAAGGTCACCGGATCTGGTGTCAATTTAAAGAAGTAGTCCAGTTACACATTTGTGGGCTTATAACTTGGCTTCTGAATGTCCTAGAGAGATCAGGTTTGTTTTAGTGTACTCCAATTAAAAGCCCCTACAACCACAAAAAGGAATGGAGTCATTAGCACTTACTGTTTGTAAATGGCACCCAGAATTATGTTGCACGAAGCACAATTTCACTTCATTCTGGGTCCATTTGTGTGAAAACAAGGTCCAATCAGGCTGAAACGCTACAAGAAGGTAGAATCTATTGAGTTGTAAGTGATCTGAACGTTTCAAGATGATCGTACATTCCTATAGGGGGTCAAACCATGTCCCAAAGGTCACAGGGCCTGGTGTCACTTTAAAGAAGTAGTCCAGTTACATCTTTGTGGGCTTATAACTTGGCTTCTGAATGTCCTAGACAGGTTAGGTTTGTTTAAGTGTACTCCAATCAACAGCCCCTACAACCACAAAAAGGAATGGAGTCATTAGCACTTATGGTTTGTAAATGGCACCCAGAATTATGTTGCACGAAGCACAATTTCACATAATTCTGGGTCCATTTGTGTGAAAACAAGGTCCAATCAGGCTGAAACGTTACAAGAAGGTAGAATCTATTGAGTTGTAAGTGATCTGAACATTTCATGATGATCGCACATTCCTATAGGGGGTCAAACCATGTCCCAAAGGTCACCGGGCCTGGTGTCACTTTAAAGAAGTAGTCCAGTTACACCTTTGTGGGCTTATAACTTGGCTTCTGAATGTCCTAGAGAGGTCAGGTTTGTTTTAGTGTACTCCAAACAACAGCCCCTACAACCACAAAAAGGAATGGAGTCATTAGCACTTATGGTTTGTAAATGGCACCCAGAATTATGTTGCACGAAGCACAATTTCACATCATTCTGGGTTCATTTGTGTGAAAACAAGGTCCAATCAGGCTGAAACGTTACAGGAAGGTAGAATCTATTGAGTTGTAAGTGATCTGAACGTTTCATGATGATAGCACTTTCCTAAGGAGGTCAAACCATGTCCCAAAGGTCACCGGATCTGTTGACAATTTAAAGAAGTAGTCCAGTTACACATTTGTGGGCTTATAACTTGGCTTCTGAATGTCCTAGAGAGATCAGGTTTGTTTTAGTATACTCCAATCAACAGCCCCTACAACCACAAAAAGGAATGGAGTCATTAGCACTTATGGTTTTTAAATGGCACCCAGAATTATGTTGCACGAAGCACAATTTCACATCATTCTGGGTTCATTTGTGTGAAAAAAAGGTCCAATCAGGCTGAAACGTTACAGGAAGGTAGAATCTATTGAGTTGTAAGTGATCTGAACGTTTCATGATGATAGCACTTTCCTAAGGGGGTCAAACCATGTCCCAAAGGTCACCGGATCTGGTGTCAATTTAAAGAAGTAGTCCAGTTACACATTTGTGGGCTTATAACTTGGCTTCTGAATGTCCTGGAGAGATCAGGTTTGCTTTAGTGTACTCCAATCAAAAGCCCCTACAACCACAAAAAGGAATGGAGTCATTAGCACTTATGGTTTGTAAATGGCACCCAGAATTATGTTGCACGAAGCACAATTTCACATAATTCTGGGTCCATTTGTGTGAAAACAAGGTCCAATCAGGCTGAAACGTTACAAGAAGGTAGAATCTATTGAGTTGTAAGTGATCTGAACATTTCATGATGATCGCACATTCCTATAGGGGGTCAAACCATGTCCCAAAGGTCACCGGGCCTGGTGTCACTTTAAAGAAGTAGTCCAGTTACACCTTTGTGGGCTTATAACTTGGCTTCTGAATGTCCTAGAGAGGTCAGGTTTGTTTTAGTGTACTCCAAACAACAGCCCCTACAACCACAAAAAGGAATGGAGTCGTTAGCACTTATGGTTTGTAAAAGGCACCCAGAATTATGTTGCACGAAGCACAATTTCACATCATTCTGGGTTCATTTGTGTGAAAACAAGGTCCAATCAGGCTGAAACGTTACAGGAAGGTAGAATCTATTGAGTTGTAAGTGATCTGAACGTTTCATGATGATAGCCCTTTCCTAAGGAGGTCAAACCATGTCCCAAAGGTCACCGGATCTGGTGACAATTTAAAGTAGTCCAGTTACACATTTGTGGGCTTCTAACTTGGCTTCTGAATGTCCTAGAGAGATCAGGTTTGTTTTAGTATACTCCAATCAACAGCCCCTACAACCACAAAAAGGAATGGAGTCATTAGCACTTATGGTTTTTAAATGGCACCCAGAATTATGTTTCACGAAGCACAATTTCACATCATTCTGGGTTCATTTGTGTGAAAAAAAAGGTCCAATCAGGCTGAAACGTTACAGGAAGGTAGAATCTATTGAGTTGTAAGAGATCTGAACGTTTCATGATGATAGCACTTTCCTAAGGGGGTCAAACCATGTCCCAAAGGTCACCGGATCTGGTGTCAATTTAAAGAAGTAGTCCAGGTACACATTTGTGGGCTTATAACTTGGCTTCTGAATGTCCTAGAGAGATAAGGTTTGTTTTAGTGTACTCCAATCAAAAGCCCCTACAACCACAAAAAGGAATGGAGTCATTAGCACTTACTGTTTGTAAATGGCACCCAGAATTATGTTGCACGAAGCACAATTTCACATCATTCTGGGTCCATTTGTGTGAAAACTAGGTCCAATCAGGCTGAAACGCTACAAGAAGGTAGAATCTATTGAGTTGTAAGTGATCTCAACGTTTCATGATGATCGCACATTCCTATAGGGGGTCATACCATGTCCCAAAGGTCACCGGGCCTGGTGTCACTTTAAAGAAGTAGTCCAGTTACACATTTGTGGGCTTATAACTTGGCTTCTGAATGTCCTAGAGAGGTCAGGTTTGTTTTAGTGTATTCCAGTCAACAGCCCCTACAACCACAAAAAGGAATGGAGTCATTAGCACTTATGGTTTGTAAATGGCACCCAGAATTATGTTGCACGAAGCACAGTTTCACATCATTCTGGGTTCATTTGTGTGAAAACAAGGTCCAATCAGGCTGAAACGTTACAGGAAGGTAGAATCTATTGAGTTGTAAGTGATCTGAACGTTTCATGATGATAGCCCTTTCCTAATGAGGTCAAACCATGTCCCAAAGGTCACCGGATCTGGTGTCTATTTAAAGAAGTAGTCCAGTTACACATTTGTGGGCTTATAACTTGGCTTCTGAATGTCCTAGAGAGATCAGGTTTGTTTTAGTATACTCCAATCAACAGCCCCTACAACCACAAAAAGGAATGGAGTCATTAGCACTTATGGTTTTTAAATGGCACCCAGAATTATGTTGCACGAAGCACAATTTCACATCATTCTGGGTTCATTTGTGTGAAAACAAGGTCCAATCAGGCTGAAACGTTACAGGAAGGTAGAATCTATTGAGTTGTAAGTGATCTGAACGTTTCATGATGATAGCGCTTTCCTAAGGGGGTCAAACCATGTCCCAAAGGTCACCGGATCTGGTGTCTAAAGAAGTAGTCCAGTTACACATTTGTGGGCTTATAACTTGGCTTCTGAATGCCCTAGAGAGATCAGGTTTGTTTTAGTATACTCCAATCAACAGCCCCTACAACCACAAAAAGGAATGGAGTCATTAGCACTTATGGTTTTTAAATGGCACCCAGAATTATGTTGCACGAAGCACAATTTCACATCATTCTGGGTTCATTTGTGTGAAAACAAGGTCCAATCAGGCTGAAACGTTACAGGAAGGTAGAATATATTGAGTTGTAAGTGATCTGAACGTTTCATGATGATAGCACTTTCCTAAGGGGGTCAAACCATGTCCCAAAGGTCACCGGATCTGGTGTCAATTTAAAGAAGTAGTCCAGTTACACATTTGTGGGCTTATAACTTGGCTTCTGAATGCCCTAGAGAGATCAGGTTTGTTTTAGTGTACTCCAATCAAAAGCACCTACAACCACAAAAAGGAATGGAGTCATTAGCACTCATGGTTTGTAAATGGCACCCAGAATTATGTTGCACGAAGCACAATTTCACATCATTCTGGGTCCATTTGTGTGAAAACAAGGTCCAATCAGGCTGAAACATTACAGGAAGGTAGAATCTATTAAGTTGTAAGTGATCTGAACGTTTCATGATGATAGCACTTTCCTAAGGGGGTCAAACCATGTCCCAAAGGTCACCGGATCTGGTGTCAATTTAAAGAAGTAGTCCAGTTACACATTTGTGGGCTTATAACTTGGCTTCTGAATGCCCTAGAGAGATCAGGTTTGTTTTAATGTACTCCAATCAACAGCCCCTACAATCACAAAAAGGAATGGAGTCATTAGCACTCATGGTTTGTAAATGGCACCCAGAATTATGTTGCACGAAGTACAATTTCACATCATTCTGGGTCCATTTGTGTGAAAACAAGGTCCAATCAGGCTGAAACATTACAGGAAGGTAGAATATATTAAGTTGTAAGTGATCTGAACGTTTCATGATGGTAGCACTTCCCTAAGGGGGTCAAACCATGTCCCAAAGGTCACCGGATCTGGTGTCTAAAGAAGTAGTCCAGTTACACATTTGTGGGCTTATAACTTGGCTTCTGAATGCCCTAGAGATATCAGGTTTGTTTTAGTGTACTCCAATCAACAGCCCCTACAACCACAAAAAGGAATGGAGTCATTAGCACTTATGGTTTGTAAATGGCACCCAGAATTATGTTGCACGAAGCACAATTTCACTTCATTCTGGGTCCATTTGTGTGAAAACAAGGTCCAATCAGGCTGAAACGCTACAAGAAGGTAGAATCTATTGAGTTGTAAGTGATCTGAACGTTTCAAGATGATCGTACATTCCTATTGGGGGTCAAACCATGTCCCAAAGGTCACCGGGCCTGGTGTCACTTTAAAGAAGTAGTCCAGTTACATCTTTGTGGGCTTATAACTTGGCTTCTGAATGTCCTAGACAGGTTAGGTTTGTTTTAGTGTACTCCAATCAACAGCCCCTACAACCACAAAAAGGAATGGAGTCATTAGAACTTATGGTTTGTAAATGGCACCCAGAATTATGTTGCACGAAGCACAATTTCACATAATTCTGGATCCATTTGTGTGAAAACAAGGTCCAATCAGGCTGAAATGTTACAAGAAGGTAGAATCTATTGAGTTGTAAGTGATCTGAACGTTTCATGATGATCGCACATTCCTATAGGGGGTCAAACCATGTCCCAAAGGTCACCGGGCCTGGTGTCACTTTAAAGAAGTAGTCCAGTTACACCTTTGTGGGCTTATAACTTGGCTTCTGAATGTCCTAGAGAGGTCAGGTTTGTTTTAGTGTACTCCAATCAACAGCCCCTACAACCACAAAAAGGAATGGAGTCATTAGCACTTATGGTTTGTAAATGGCACCCAGAATTATGTTGCACGAAGCACAATTTCACATCATTCTGGGTTCATTTGTGTGAAAACAAGGTCCAGTCAGGCTGAAACGTTACAGGAAGGTAGAATCTATTGAGTTGTAAGTGATCTGAACGTTTCATGATGATAGCACTTTCCTAAGGAGGTCAAACCATGTCCCAAAGGTCATCGGATCTGGTGTCAATTTAAAGAAGTAGTCCAGTTACACATTTGTGGGCTTATAACTTGGCTTCTGAATGTCCTAGAGAGATCAGGTTTGTTTTAGTATACTCCAATCAACAGCCCCTACAACCACAAAAAGTAATGGAGTCATTAGCACTTATGGTTTTTAAATGGCACCCAGAATTATGTTGCACGAAGCACAATTTCACATCATTCTGGGTTCATTTGTGTGAAAACAAGGTCCAATCAGGCTGAAACGTTACAGGAAGGTAGAATCTATTGAGTTGTAAGTGATCTGAGTGTTTCATGATGATAGCACTTTCCTAAGGGGGTCAAACCATGTCCCAAAGGTCACCGGATCTGGTGTCAATTTAAAGAAGTAGTCCAGTTACACATTTGTGGGCTTATAACTTGGCTTCTGAATGTCCTAGAGAGATCAGGTTTGTTTTAGTGTACTCCAATCAAAAGCCCCTACAACCACAAAAAGGAATGGAGTCATTAGCACTTACTGTTTGTAAATGGCACCCAGAATTATGTTGCACGAAGCACAATTTCACATCATTCTGGGTCCATTTGTGTGAAAACAAGGTCCAATCAGGCTGAAACGCTACAAGAAGGTAGAATCTATTGAGTTGTAAGTGATCTCAACGTTTCATGATGATCGCACATTCCTATAGGGGGTCAAACCATGTCCCAAAGGTCACCGGGCCTGGTGTCACTTTAAAGAAGTAGTCCAGTTACACCTTTGTGGGCTTATAACTTGGCTTCTGAATGTCCTAGAGAGATCAGGTTTGTTTTAGTGTACTCCAATCAAAAGCCCCTACAACCACAAAAAGGAATGGAGTCATTAGCACTTACTGTTTGTAAATGGCACCCAGAATTATGTTGCACGAAGCACAATTTCACATCATTCTGGGGCCATTTGTGTGAAAACAAGGTCCAATCAGGCTGAAACATTACAGGAAGGTAGAATATATTAAGTTGTAAGTGATCTGAAAGTTTCATGATGATAGCACTTCCCTAAGGGGGTCAAACCATGTCCCAAAGGTCACCGGATCTGGTGTCTAAAGAAGTAGTCCAGTTACACATTTGTGGGCTTATAACTTGGCTTCTGAATGCCCTAGAGAGATCAGGTTTGTTTTAGTATACTCCAATCAACAGCCCCTACAACCACAAAAAGGAATGGAGTCATTAGCACTTATGGTTTTTAAATGGCACCCAGAATTATGTTGCACGAAGCACAATTTCACATCATTCTGGGTTCATTTGTGTGAAAACAAGGTCCAATCAGGCTGAAACATTACAGGAAGGTAGAATATATTGAGTTGTAAGTGATCTGAACGTTTCATGATGATAGCACTTTCCTAAGGGGGTCAAACCATGTCCCAAAGGTCACCGGATCTGGTGTCAATTTAAAGAAGTAGTCCAGTTACACATTTGTGGGCTTATAACTTGGCTTCTGAATGTCCTAGAGAGATCAGGTTTGTTTTAGTGTACTCCAATCAAAAGCCCCTACAACCACAAAAAGGAATGGAGTCATTAGCACTTACTGTTTTCAAATGGCACCCAGAATTATGTTGCACGAAGCACAATTTCACATCATTCTGGGTCCATTTGTGTGAAAACAAGGTCCAATCAGGCTGAAACGCTACAAGAAGGTAGAATCTATTGAGTTGTAAGTGATCTCAACGTTTCATGATGATCGCACATTCCTATAGGGGGTCAAACCATGTCCCAAAGGTCACCGGGCCTGGTGTCACTTTAAAGAAGTAGTCCAGTTACACCTTTGTGGGCTTATAACTTGGCTTCTGAATGTCCTAGAGAGATCAGGTTTGTTTTAGTGAACTCCAATCAAAAGCCCATACAACCACAAAAAGGAATGGAGTCATTAGCACTTATGGTTTGTAAATGGCACCCAGAATTATGTTGCACGAAGCACAATTTCACATCATTCTGGGTCCATTTGTGTGAAAACAAGGTCCAATCAGGCTGAAATGCTACAAAAAGGTAGAATCTATTGAGTTGTAAGTGATCTGAAGTTTTCAAGATGATAGCACATTCCTATAGGGGGTAAAACCATGTCCCAAAGGTCAGCGGGCCTGGTGTCACTTTAAAGAAGTAGTCCAGTTACACCTTTGTGGGCTTATAACTTCGCTTCTATATATCCTAGAGAGGTTAGGTTTGTTTTAGTGTACTCCAATCAACAGCCCCTACAACCACAAAAAGGAATGGAGTCATTAGCACTTATGGTTTGTAAATGGCATCCAGAATTATGTTGCACGAAGCACAATTTCACATCATTCTTGGTTCATTTGTGTGAAAACAAGGTCCAATCAGGCTGAAACGTTACAGGAAGGTAGAATCTATTGAGTTGTAAGTGATCTGAACGTTTCATGATGATAGCACTTTCCTAAGGGGGTCAAACCATGTCCCGAAGGTCACCGGATATGGTGTCAATTTAAAGAAGTAGTCCAGTTACACATTTGTGGGCTTATAACTTGGCTTCTGAATGTCCTAGAGAGATCAGGTTTGTTTTAGTATACTCCAATCAACAGCCCCTACAACCACAAAAAGGAATGGAGTTATTAGCACTTATGGTTTTTAAATGGCACCCAGAATTATGTTGCACGAAGCACAATTTCACATCATTCTGGGTCCATTTGTGTGAAAACAAGGTCCAATCAGGCTGAAACGCTACAAGAAGGTAGAATCTATTGAGTTGTAAGTGATCTCAACGTTTCATGATGATCACACATTCCTATAGGGGGTCAAACCATGTCCCAAAGGTCACCGGGCCTGGTGTCACTTTAAAGAAGTAGTCCAGTTACACATTTGTGGGCTTATAACTTGGCTTCTGAATGTCCTAGAGAGATCAGGTTTGTTTTAGTGTACTCCAATCAAAAGCCCCTACAACCACAAAAAGGAATGGAGTCATTAGCACTTATGGTTTGTAAATGGCACCCAGAATTATGTTGCACGAAGCACAATTTCACATCATTCTGGGTCCATTTGTGTGAAAACAAGGTCCAATCAGGCTGAAACGCTACAAGAAGGTAGAATCTATTGAGTTGTAAGTGATCTGAAATTTTCAAGATGATAGAACATTCCTATAGGGGGTCAAACCATGTCCCAAAGGTCACCGGGCCTGGTGTCACTTTAAAGAAGTAGTCCAGTTACACCTTTGTGGGCTTATAACTTCACTTCTGAATATCCTAGAGAGGTTAGGTTTGTTTTAGTGTACTCCAATCAACAGCCCCTACAACCACAAAAAGGAATGGAGTCATTAGCACTTATGGTTTGTAAATGGCATCCAGAATTATGTTGCACGAAGCACAATTTCACATCATTCTGGGTTCATTTGTGTGAAAACAAGGTCCAATCAGGCTGAAACGTTACAGGAAGGTAGAATCTATTGAGTTGTAAGTGATCTGAACGTTTCATGATGATAGCACTTTCCTAAGGGGGTCAAACCATGTCCCGAAGGTCACCGGATCTGGTGTCAATTTAAAGAAGTAGTCCAGTTACACGTTTGTGGGCTTATAACTTGGCTTCTGAATGTCCTAGAGAGATCAGGTTTGTTTTGGTATACTCCAATCAACAGCCCCTACAACCACAAAAAGGAATGGAGTCATTAGCACTTATGGTTTGTAAATGGCACCCAGAATTATGTTGCATGAAGCACAATTTCACATCATTCTGGGTCCATTTGTGTGAAAACAAGTTCCAATCAGGCTGAAACGTTACAGGAAGGTAGAATCTATTGAGTTGTAAGTGATCTGACATTTTCATGATGATAGAACTTTCCTAAGGGGGTCAAACCATGTCCCAAAGGTCACCGGATCTGGTGTCAATTTAAAGAAGTAGTCCAGTTACACATTTGTGGGCTTATAACGTGGCTTCTGAATGTCCTAGAGAGATCAGGTTTGTTTTAGTATACTCCATTCAACAGGCCCTACAACCACAAAAAGGAATGGAGTCATTAGCACTTATGGTTTTTAAATGGCACCCAGAATTATGTTGCACGAAGCACAATTTCACATCATTCTGGGTCCATTTGTGTGAAAACAAGGTCCAATCAGGCTGAAACGCTACAAGAAGGTAGAATATATTGAGTTGTAAGTGATCTGAAATTTTCAAGATGATAGCACATTCCTATAGGGGGGTAAAACCATGTCCCAAAGGTCACCGGGCCTGGTGTCACTTTAAAGAAGTAGTCTAGTTACACCTTTGTGGGCTTATAACTTCGCTTCTGAATATCCTAGAGAGGTTAGGTTTGTTTTAGTGTACTCCAATCAACAGCCCCTACAACCACAAAAAGGAATGGAGTCATTAGCACTTATGGTTTGTAAATGGCACCCAGAATTATGTTGCACGAAGCACAATTTCACATCATTCTGGGTTCATTTGTGTGAAAACAAGGTCCAATCAGGCTGAAACGTTACAGGAAGGTAGAATCTATTGAGTTGTAATTGATCTGAACGTTTCATGATGATAGCACTTTCCTAAGGGGGTCAAACCATGTCCCGAAGGTCAACGGATCTGGTGTCACTTTAAAGAAGTAGTCCAGTTACACATTTGTGGGCTTATAACTTGGCTTCTAAATGTCCTAGAGAGATCAGGTTTGTTTTGGTATACTCCAATCAACAGCCCCTACAACCACAAAAAGGAATGGAGTCATTAGCACTTATGGTTTTTAAATGGCACCCAGAATTATGTTGCACGAAGCACAATTTCACATCATTCTGGGTCCATTTGTGTGAAAACAAGGTCCAATCAGGCTGAAACGCTACAAGAAGGTAGAATCTATTGAGTTGTAAGTGATCTGAAATTTTCAAGATGATAGCACATTCCTATAGGGGGGTAAAACCATGTCCCAAAGGTCACCGGGCCTGGTGTCACTTTAAAGAAGTAGTCTAGTTACACCTTTGTGGGCTTATAACTTCGCTTCTGAATATCCTAGAGAGTTTAGGTTTGTTTTAGTGTACTCCAATCAACAGCCCCTACAACCACAAAAAGGAATGGAGTCATTAGCACTTATGATTTGTAAATGGCACCCAGAATTATGTTGCACGAAGCAGAATTTCACATCATTCTGGGTTCATTTGTGTGAAAACAAGGTCCAATCAGGCTGAAACGTTACAGGAAGGTAGAATCTATTGAGTTGTAATTGATCTGAAAGTTTCATGATGATAGCACTTTCCTAAGGGGGTCAAACCATGTCCCGAAGGTCAACGGATCTGGTGTCACTTTAAAGAAGTAGTCCAGTTACACATTTGTGGGCTTATAACTTGGCTTCTAAATGTCCTAGAGAGATCAGGTTTGTTTTGGTATACTCCAATCAACAGCCCATACAACCACAAAAAGGAATGGAGTCATTAGCACTTATGGTTTGTAAATGGCACCCAGAATTATGTTGCATGAAGCACAATTTCACATCATTCTGGGTCCATTTGTTTGAAAACAAGTTCCAATCAGGCTGAAATGTTACAGGAAGGTAGAATCTATTGAGTTGGAAGTGATCTGACATTTTCATGATGATAGCACTTTCCTAAGGGGGTCAAACCATGTCCCAAAGGTCACCGGATCTGGTGTCAATTTAAAGAAGTAGTCCAGTTACACATTTGTGGGCTTATAACGTGGCTTCTGAATGTCCTAGAGAGATCAGGTTTGTTTTAGTATACTCCAATCAACAGGCCCTACAACCACAAAAAGGAATGGAGTCATTAGCACTTATGGTTTTTAAATGGCACCCAGAATTATGTTGCACGAAGCACAGTTTCACCTCATTCTGGGTTCATTTGTGTGAAAACAAGGTCCAATCAGGCTGAAACGTTACAGGAAGGTAGAATCTATTGAGTTGTAAGTGATCTGAACGTTTCATGATGATAGCACTTTCCTAAGGGGGTCAAACCATGTCCCAAAGGTCACCGGATCTGGTGTCAATTTAAAGAAGTAGTCCAGTTACACATTTGTGGGCTTATAACTTGGCTTCTGAATGTCCTAGAGAGGTTAGGTTTGTTTTAGTGTACTCCAATCAAAATCCCCTACAACCACAAAAAGGAATGGAGTCATTAGCACTAATGGTTTGTAAATGGCACCTAGAATTATGTTGCACGAAGCACAATTTCATATCATTCTGGGTTCATTTGTATGAAAACAAGGTCCAATCAGGCTGAAACGTTACAGGAAGGTAGATTCTATTGAGTTGTAAGTGATCTGAATGTTTCATGATGATAGCACTTTCCTAAGGGGGTCAAACCATGTCCCAAAGGTCACCGGATCTGGTGTCAATTTAAAGAAGTTGTCCAGTTACACATTTGTGGGCTTATAACTTGGCTTCTGAATGTCCTAGAGCGATCAGGTTTGTTTTATTGTACTCAAATCAACAGCCCCTACAACCACAAAAATGAATGGAGTCATTAGCACTTATGGTTTTTAAATGGCACCCAGAATTATGTTGCACGAAGCACAATTTCACAACATTCTGGGTCCATTTGTGTGAAAACAAGGTCCAATCTGGCTGAAACATTACAGGAAGGTAGAATATATTTAGTTGTAAGTGATCTGAACGTTTCATGATGATAGCACTTCCCTAAGGGGGTCAAACCATGTCCCAAAGGTCACCGGATCTGGTGTCAATTTAAAGAAGTAGTCCAGTTACACATTTGTGGGCTTATAACTTGGCTTTTGAATGCCCTAGAGAGATCAGGTTTGTTTTAGTATACTCCAATCAACAGCCCCTACAACCACAAAAAGGAATGGAGTCATTAGCACTTATGGTTTTTAAATGGCACCCAGAATTATGTTGCACGAAGCACAATTTCACATCATTCTGGGTTCATTTGTGTGAAAACAAGATCCAATCAGGCTGAAACGTTACAGGAAGGTAGAATATATTGAGTTGTAAGTGATCTGAACGTTTCATGATGATAGCACTTTCCTAAGGGGGTCAAACCATGTCCCAAAGGTCACCGGATCTGGTGTCAATTTAAAGAAGTAGTCCAGTTACACATTTGTGGGCTTATAACTTGGCTTCTGAATGCCCTAGAGAGATCAGGTTTGTTTTAGTATACTCCAATCAACAGCCCCTACAACCACAAAAAGTAATGGAGTCATTAGCCCTTATGGTTTTTAAATGGCACCCAGAATTATGTTGCACGAAGCACAATTTCACATCATTCTGGGTTCATTTGTGTGAAAACAAGGTCCAATCAGGCTGAAAAGTTACAGGAAGGTAGAATATATTGAGTTGTAAGTGATCTGAACGTTTCATGATGATAGCACTTTCCTAAGGGGGTCCAACCATGTCCCAAAGGTCACCGGATCTGGTGTCAATTTAAAGAAGTAGTCCAGTTACACATTTGTGGGCTTATAACTTGGCTTCTGAATGCCCTAGAGAGATCAGGTTTGTTTTAGTGTACTCCAATCAACAGCCCCTACAACCACAAAAAGGAATGGAGTCATTAGCACTCATGGTTTGTAAATGGCACCCAGAATTATGTTGCACGAAGCACAATTTCACATCATTCTGGGTCCATTTGTGTGAAAACAAGGTCAAATCAGGCTGAAACGTTACAGGAAGGTAGAATCTATTGAGTTGTAAGTGATCTGAACATTTCATGATGATAGCACTTTCCTAAGGGGGTCACACCATGTCCCAAAGGTCACCGGATCTGGTGTCAATTTAAAGAAGTAGTCCAGTTAAACATTTGTGGGCTTATAACTTGGCTTCTGAATGTCCTAGAGAGATCAGGTTTGTTTTAGTATACTCCAATCAACAGGCCCTAAAACCACAAAAAGGAATGGAGTCATTAGCACTTATGGTTTTTAAATGGCACCCAGAATTATGTTGCACGAAGCACAGTTTCACCTCATTCTGGGTTCATTTGTGTGAAAGCAAGGTCCAATCAGGCTGAAACGTTACAGGAAGGTAGAATCTATTGAGTTGTAAGTGATCTGAACGTTTCATGATGATAGCACTTTCCTAAGGGGGTCAAACCATGTCCCAAAGGTCACCGGATCTGGTGTCAATTTAAAGAAGTAGTCCAGTTACACATTTGTGGGCTTATAACTTGGCTTCTGAATGTCCTAGAGAGGTTAGGTTTGTTTTAGTGTACTCCAATCAAAATCCCCTACAACCACAAAAAGGAATGGAGTCATTAGCACTAATGGTTTGTAAATGGCACCTAGAATTATGTTGCACGAAGCACAATTTCATATCATTCTGGGTTCATTTGTATGAAAACAAGGTCCAATCAGGCTGAAACGTTACAGGAAGGTAGAATCTATTGAGTTGTAAGTGATCTGAACGTTTCATGATGATAGCACTTTCCTAAGGGGGTCAAACCATGTCCCAAAGGTCACCGGATCTGGTGTCAATTTAAAGAAGTTGTCCAGTTACACATTTGTGGGCTTATAACTTGGCTTCTGAATGTCCTAGAGCGATCAGGTTTGTTTTATTGTACTCCAATCAACAGCCCCTACAACCACAAAAAGGAATGGAGTCATTAGCACTTATGGTTTTTAAATGGCACCCAGAATTATGTTGCACGAAGCACAATTTCACAACATTCTGGGTCCATTTGTGTGAAAACAAGGTCCAATCTGGCTGAAACATTACAGGAAGGTAGAATATATTTAGTTGTAAGTGATCTGAACGTTTCATGATGATAGCACTTTCCTAAGGGGGTCAAACCATGTCCCAAAGGTCACCGGATCTGGTGTCAATTTAAAGAAGTAGTCCAGTTACACATTTGTGGGCTTATAACTTGGCTTCTGAATGCCCTAGAGAGATCAGGTTTGTTTTAGTATACTCCAATCAACAGCCCCTACAACCACAAAAAGGAATGGAGTCATTATCCCTTATGGTTTTTAAATGGCACCCAGAATTATGTTGCACGAAGCACAATTTCACATCATTCTGGGTTCATTTGTGTGAAAACAAGGTCCAATCAGGCTGAAAAGTTACAGGAAGGTAGAATATATTGAGTTGTAAGTGATCTGAACGTTTCATGATGATAGCACTTTCCTAAGGGGGTCCAACCATGTCCCAAAGGTCACCGGATCTGGTGTCAATTTAAAGAAGTAGTCCAGTTACACATTTGTGGGCTTATAACTTGGCTTCTGAATGCCCTAGAGAGATCAGGTTTGTTTTAGTGTACTCCAATCAACAGCCCCTACAACCACAAAAAGGAATGGAGTCATTAGCACTCATGGTTTGTAAATGGCACCCAGAATTATGTTGCACGAAGCACAATTTCACATCATTCTGGGTCCATTTGTGTGAAAACAAGGTCCAATCAGGCTGAAACATTACAGGAAGGTAGAATCTACTAAGCTGTAAGTGATCTGAACGTTTCATGATGATAGCACTTCCCTAAGGGGGTCAAACCATGTCCCAAAGGTCACCGGATCTGGTGTCTAAAGTAGTCCAGTTACACATTTGTGGGCTTATAACTTGGCTTCTGAATGCCCTAGAGAGATCAGGTTTGTATTAGTATACTACAATCAACAGCCCCTACAACCACAAAAAGGAATGGAGTCATTAGCACTTATGGTTTTTAAATGGCACCCAGAATTATGTTGCACGAAGCACAGTTTCACATCATTCTGGGTTAATTTGTGTGAAAACAAGGTCCAATCAGGCTGAAACGTTACAGGAAGGTAGAATCTATTGAGTTGTAAGTGATCTGAACGTTTCATGATGATAGCACTTTCCTAAGGGGGTCAAACCATGTTCCAAAGGTCACCGGATCTGGTGTCAATTTAAAGAAGTAGTCCAGTTACACATTTGTGGGCTTATAACTTGGCTTCTGAATGTCCTAGAGAGGTCAGGGTGTTTTTAGTGTACTCCAATCAACAGCCCCTACAACCACAAAAAGCAATGGATTCATTAGCACTTATGGTTTGTAAATGGCACCCAGAATTATGTTGCACGAAGCACAATTTCACATCATTCTGGGTCCATTTGTGTGAAAACAAGGTCCAATCAGGCTGAAACATTACAGGAGGTAGAATCTATTAAGTTGTAAGTGATCTGAATGTTTCATGATGATAGCACTTCCCTAAGGAGGTCAAACCATGTCCCAAAGGTCACCGGATCTGGTGTCTAAAGAAGTAGTCCAGTTACACATTTGTGGGCTTATAACTTGGCTTCTGAATGCCCTAGAGAGGTTAGGTTTGTTTTAGTGTACTCCAATCAACAGCCCCTACAACCACAAAAAGGAATGGAGTCATTAGCACTTATGGTTTGTAAATGGCACCAAGAATTATGTTGCACGAAGCACAATTTCACATCATTCTGGGTCCATTTGTGTGAAAACAAGGTCCAATCAGGCTGAAACATTACAGGAAGGTAGAATCTATTAAGTTGTAAGTGATCTGAACGTTTCATGATGATAGCACTCCCCTAAGGGGGTCAAACCATGTCCCAAAGGTCACCGGATCTGGTGTCCAAAGAAGTAGTCCAGTTACACATTTGTGGGCTTATAACTTGGCTTCTGAATGCCCTAGAGAGATCAGGTTTGTTTTAGTATACTCCAATCAACAGCCCCTACAACCCCAAAAAGGAATGGAGTCATTAGCACTTATGGTTTTTAAATGGCACCCAGAATTATGTTGCACGAAGCACAATTTCACATCATTCTGGGTTCATTTGTGTGAAAACAAGGTCCAATCAGGCTGAAACGTTACAGGAAGGTAGAGTCTATTGAGTTGTAAGTGATCTGAACGTTTAATGATGATAGCACTTTCCTAAGGGGGTCAAACCATGTCCCAAAGGTCACCGGATCTGGTGTCAATTTAAAGAAGTTGTCCAGTTACACATTTGTGGGCTTATAACTTGGCTTCTGAATGTCCTAGAGCGATCAGGTTTGCTTTAGTGTACTCCAATCAACAGCCCCTACAACCACAAAAAGGAATGGAGACATTAGCACTTATGGTTTTTAAATGGCACCCAGAATTACGTTGCACGAAGCACAATTTCACATCATTCTGGGTTCATTAGAGTGAAAACAAGGTCCAATCAGGCTGAAACGTTACAGAAAGGTAGAATCTATTGAGTTGTAAGTGATCTGAACGTTTCATGATGATCGCACTTTCCTAAGGGGGTCAAACCATGTCCCAAAGGTGACCGGATCTGGTGTCACTTTAACCCTTTGATGCATAAAGGTCACTACAGTGGACAGGTACTCAAAATTGTTATTTATTTATTTTTGCTATTTAGCACAGCTGTTGAAGACTTTATTGCATGTGAGCCCCTCCATTTGGGCTTCAGCAAGTCAAGCCACCATATTTCATGTTCAGAATGCACGCTGTCCCCTGAGTTGGACATGTAATAAACTATTTGTAAATTAACAAAATGTTACAAAAAATATTTGTTGAAATTTGTTTCATTCACACCTAAAGATGAATGAAAAAAATTGTTTAAAAAATCATAGTTGAAGATTTCATAATTCATGCATCAAAGGGTTAAAGAAGTAGTCCAGTTACACATTTGTGGGCTTATAACTTGGCTTCTGAATGTCCTAGAGAGGTCAGGGTTGTTTTAGTGTACTCCAATCAACAGCCCCTACAACCACAAAAAGCAATGGAGTCATTAGCACTTATGGTTTGTAAATGGCACCCAGAATTATGTTGCACGAAGCACAATTTCACATCATTCTGGGTCCATTTGTGTGAAAACAAGGTCAAATCAGGCTGAAACGTTACAGGAAGGTAGAATCTATTGAGTTGTAAGTGATATGAACATTTCATGATGATAGCACTTTCCTAAGGGGGTCACACCATGTCCCAAAGGTCACCGGATCTGGTGTCAATTTAAAGAAGTAGTCCAGTTACACATTTGTGGGCTTATAACTTGGCTTCTGAATGTCCTAGAGAGATCAGGTTTGTTTTAGTGTACTCCAATCAACAGCCCCTACAACCACAAAAAGCAATGGAGTCATTAGCACTTATGGTTTTTAAATGGCACCCAGAATTATGTTGCACAAAGCACAATTTCACATCATTCTGGGTTCATTTGTGTGAAATTAAGGTCCAATCAGGCTGAAACGTTACAGGAAGGTAGAATCTACTGAGTTGTAAGTGATCTGAACGTTTCATGATGATAGCACTTTCCTAAGGGGGTCAAGCCATGTCCCAAAGATCACCGGATCTGGTGTCAATTTAAAGAAGTAGTCCAGTTACACATTTGTGGGCTTATAACTTGGCTTCTGAATGTCCTAGAGAGATCAGGTTTGTTTTAGTGTACTCCAATCAACAGCCCCTACAACCACAAAAAGGAATGGAGTCATTAGCACTTATGGTTTGTAAATGGCACCCAGAATTATGTTACACGAAGCACAATTTCACATCATTCTGGGTCCATTTGTGTGAAAACAAGGTCCAATAAGGCTGAAACGCTACAAGAAGGTAGAATCTATTGAGTTGTAAGTGATCTGAACGTTTCAAGATGATCGCACATTCCTATAGGGGGTAAAACCATGTCCCAAAGGTCACCGGGCCTGGTGTCACTTTAAAGAAGTAGTCCAGTTACACCTTTGTGGGCTTATAACTTGGCTTCTGAATGTCCTAGAGAGGTTAGGTTTGTTTTAGTGTACTCCAATCAACAGCCCCTACAACCACAAAAAGGAATGGAGTCATTAGCACTTATGGTTTTTAAATGGCACCCAGAATTATGTTGCACGAAGCACAGTTTCACATCATTCTGGGTTAATTTGTGTGAAAACAAGGTCCAATCAGGCTGAAACGTTACAGGAAGGTAGAATCTATTGAGTTGTAAGTGATCTGAACGTTTCATGATGATAGCACTTTCCTAAGGGGGTCAAACCATGTTCCAAAGGTCACCGGATCTGGTGTCAATTTAAAGAAGTAGTCCAGTTACACATTTGTGGGCTTATAACTTGGCTTCTGAATGTCCTAGAGCGATCAGGTTTGCTTTAGTGTACTCCAATCAACAGCCCCTACAACCACAAAAAGGAATGGAGACATTAGCACTTATGGTTTTTAAATGGCACCCAGAATTATGTTGCACGAAGCACAATTTCACATCATTCTGGGTTCATTTGTGTGAAAACAAGGTCCAATCAGGCTGAAACAATACAGGAAGGTAGAATCTATTGAGTTGAAAGTGATCTGAACGTTTCATGATGATCGCACTTTCCTAAGGGGGTCAAACCATGTCCCAAAGGTCACCGGATCTGGTGTCACTTTAAAGAAGTCGTCCAGTTACACATTTGTGGGCTTATAACTTGGCTTCTGAATGTCCTAGAGAGGTCAGGGTGTTTTTAGTGTACTCCAATCAACAGCCCCTACAACCACAAAAAGCAATGGATTCATTAGCACTTATGGTTTGTAAATGGCACCCAGAATTATGTTGCACGAAGCACAATTTCACATCATTCTGGGTCCATTTGTGTGAAAACAAGGTCAAATCAGCTGAAACGTTACAGGAAGGTAGAATCTATTGAGTTGTAAGTAATCTGAACGTTTCATGATGATAGCACTTTCCTAAGGGGGTCACACCATGTCCCAAAGGTCACCGGATCTGGTGTCAGTTTAAAGAAGTAGTCCAGTTACACATTTGTGGGCTTATAACTTGGCTTCTGAATGTCCTAGAGAGATCATGTTTGTTTTAGTGTACTCCAATCAACAGCCCCTACAACCACAAAAAAGAATGGAGTCATTAGCACTTATGGTTTTTAAATGGCACCCAGAATTATGTTGCACAAAGCACAATTTCACATCATTCTGGGTTCATTTGTGTGAAAACAAGGTCCAATCAGGCTGAAACGTTACAGGAAGGTAGAATCTACTGAGTTGTAAGTGATCTGAACGTTTCATGATGATAGCACTTTCCTAAGAGGGTCAAACCATGTCCCAAAGATCACCGGATCTGGTGTCAATTTAAAGAAGTAGTCCAGTTACACATTTGTGGGCTTATAACTTGGCTTCTGAATGTCCTAGAGAGATCAGGTTTGTTTTAGTGTACTCCAATCAACAGCCCCTACAACCACAAAAAGGAATGGAGTCATTAGCACTTATGGTTTGTAAATGGCACCCAGAATTATGTTGCAGGAAGCACAATTTCACATCATTCTGGGTCCATTTGTGTGAAAACAAGGTCCAATAAGGCTGAAACGCTACAAGAAGGTAGAATCTATTGAGTTGTAAGTGATCTGAACGTTTCAAGATGATCGCACATTCCTATAGGGGGTAAAACCATGTCCCAAAGGTCACCGGGCCTGGGGTCACTTTAAAGAAGTAGTCCAGTTACACATTTGTGGGCTTATAACTTGGCTTCTGAATGTCCTAGAGAGGTTAGGTTTGTTTTAGTGTACTCCAGTCAACAGCCCCTACAACCACAAAAAGGAATGGAGTCATTAGCACTTATGGTTTGTAAATGGCACCCAGAATTATGTTGCACGAAGCACAATTTCACATCATTCTGGGTCCATTTGTGTGAAAACAAGGTCCAATCAGGCTGAAACATTACAGGAGGTAGAATCTATTAAGTTGTAAGTGATCTGAATGTTTCATGATGATAGCACTTCCCTAAGGAGGTCAAACCATGTCCCAAAGGTCACCGGATCTGGTGTCTAAAGAAGTAGTCCAGTTACACATTTGTGGGCTTATAACTTGGCTTCTGAATGCCCTAGAGAGGTTAGGTTTGTTTTAGTGTACTCCAATCAACAGCCCCTACAACCACAAAAAGGAATGGAGTCATTAGCACTTATGGTTTGTAAATGGCACCAAGAATTATGTTGCACGAAGCACAATTTCACATCATTCTGGGTCCATTTGTGTGAAAACAAGGTCCAATCAGGCTGAAACATTACAGGAAGGTAGAATCTATTAAGTTGTAAGTGATCTGAACGTTTCATGATGATAGCACTCCCCTAAGGGGGTCAAACCATGTCCCAAAGGTCACCGGATCTGGTGTCTAAAGAAGTAGTCCAGTTACACATTTGTGGGCTTATAACTTGGCTTCTGAATGCCCTAGAGAGATCAGGTTTGTTTTAGTATACTCCAATCAACAGCCCCTACAACCACAACAAGGAATGGAGTCATTAGCACTTATGGTTTTTAAATGGCACCCAGAATTATGTTGCACGAAGCACAATTTCACATCATTCTGGGTTCATTTGTGTGAAAACAAGGTCCAATCAGGCTGAAACGTTACAGGAAGGTAGAGTCTATTGAGTTGTAAGTGATCTGAACGTTTATTGATGATAGCACTTTCCTAAGGGGGTCAAACCATGTCCCAAAGGTCACCGGATCTGGTGTCAATTTAAAGAAGTTTTCCAGTTACACATTTGTGGGCTTATAACTTGGCTTCTGAATGTCCTAGAGCGATCAGGTTTGCTTTAGTGTACTCCAATCAACAGCCCCTACAACCACAAAAAGCAATGGAGTCATTAGCACTTATGGTTTGTAAATGGCACCCAGAATTATGTTGCACGAAGCACAATTTCACATCATTCTGGGTCCATTTGTGTGAAAACAAGGTCAAATCAGGCTGAAACGTTACAGGAAGGTAGAATCTATTGAGTTGTAAGTGATCTGAACATTTCATGATGATAGCACTTTCCTAAGGGGGTCACACCATGTCCCAAAGGTCACCGGATCTGGTGTCAATTTAAAGAAGTAGTCCAGTTACACATTTGTGGGCTTATAACTTGGCTTCTGAATGTCCTAGAGAGATCAGGTTTGTTTTAGTGTACTCCAATCAACAGCCCCTACAACCACAAAAAGCAATGGAGTCATTAGCACTTATGGTTTTTAAATGGCACCCAGAATTATGTTGCACAAAGCACAATTTCACATCATTCTGGGTTCATTTGTGTGAAAACAAGGTCCAATCAGGCTGAAACGTTACAGGAAGGTAGAATCTACTGAGTTGTAAGTGATCTGAACGTTTCATGATGATAGCACTTTCCTAAGGGGGTCAAGCCATGTCCCAAAGATCACCGGATCTGGTGTCAATTTAAAGAAGTAGTCCAGTTACACATTTGTGGGCTTATAACTTGGCTTCTGAATGTCCTAGAGAGATCAGGTTTGTTTTAGTGTACTCCAATCAACAGCCCCTACAACCACAAAAAGGAATGGAGTCATTAGCACTTATGGTTTGTAAATGGCACCCAGAATTATGTTACACGAAGCACAATTTCACATCATTCTGGGTCCATTTGTGTGAAAACAAGGTCCAATAAGGCTGAA
Organism: Nothobranchius furzeri; assembly: GCF_043380555.1. Lineage (NCBI taxonomy): Eukaryota > Metazoa > Chordata > Actinopteri > Cyprinodontiformes > Nothobranchiidae > Nothobranchius > Nothobranchius furzeri. Next base: position 28,922,384 of record NC_091743.1, read on the forward strand.
ACGCTACAAGAAGGTAGAATCTATTGAGTTGTAAGTGATCTGAACGTTTCAAGATGATCGCACATTCCTATAGGGGGTAAAACCATGTCCCAAAGGTCACCGGGCCTGGTGTCACTTTAAAGAAGTAGTCCAGTTACACCTTTGTGGGCTTATAACTTGGCTTCTGAATGTCCTAGAGAGGTTAGGTTTGTTTTAGTGTACTCCAATCAACAGCCCCTACAACCACAAAAAGGAATTGAGTCATTAGCACTTATGGTTTGTAAATGGCACCCAGAATGATGTTGCACGAAGCACAATTTCACATCATTTTGGGTCCATTTGTGTGAAAACAAGGTCCAATCAGGCTGAAACATTACAGGAAGGTAGAATCTATTAAGTTGTAAGTGATCTGAACGTTTCATGATGATAGCACTTCCCTAAGGGGGTCAAACCATGTCCCAAAGGTCACCGGATCTGGTGTCTAAAGAAGTAGTCCAGTTACACATTTGTGGGCTTATAACTTGGCTTCTGAATGTCCTAGAGAGATCAGGTTTGTTTTAGTGTACTCCAGTCAACAGCCCCTACAACCACAAAAAGCAATGGAGTCATTAGCACTTATGGTTTGTAAATGGCACCCAGAATTATGTTGCACAAAGCACAATTTCACATCATTCTGGGTTCATTTGTGTGAAAACAAGGTCCAATCATGCTGAAACGTTACAGGAAGGTAGATTCTACTGAGTTGTAAGTGATCTGAACGTTTCATGATGATAGCACTTTCCTAAGGGGGTCAAACCATGTCCCAAAGATCACCGGATCTGGTGTCAATTTAAAGAAGTAGTCCAGTTACACATTTGTGGGCTTATAACTTGGCTTCTGAATGTCCTAGAGAGATCAGGTTTGTTTTAGTGTACTCCAATCAACAGCCCCTACAACCACAAAAAGGAATGGAGTCATTAGCACTCATGGTTTTTAAATGGCACCCAGAATTATGTTGCACGAAGCACAATTTCACATCATTCTGGGTTCATTTGTGTGAAAACAAGGTCCAATCAGGCTGAAACGTTACAGGAAGGTAGAATCTATTGAGTTGTAAGTGATCTGAACGTTTCATGATGATAGCACTTTCCTAAGGGGGTCAAACCATGTCCCAAAGGTCACCGGATCTGGTGTCAATTTAAAGAAGTAGTCCAGTTACACATTTGTGTGCTTATAACTTGGCTTCTGAATGTCCTTGAGCGATCAGGTTTGCTTTAGTGTACTCCAATCAACAGCTCCTACAACCACAAAAAGGAATGGAGACATTAGCACTTATGGTTTTTAAATGGCACCCAGAATTATGTTGCACGAAGCACAATTTCACATCATTCTGGGTTCATTTGTGTGAAAACAAGGTCCAATCAGGCTGAAACAATACAGGAAGGTAGAATCTATTGAGTTGTAAGTGATCTGAACATTTCATGATGATAGCACTTTCCTAAGGGGGTCACACCATGTCCCAAAGGTCACCGGATCTGGTGTCAATTTAAAGAAGTAGTCCAGTTACACATTTGTGGGCTTATAACTTGGCTTCTGAATGTCCTAGAGAGATCAGGTTTGTTTTAGTGTACTCCAATCAACAGCCCCTACAACCACAAAAAGGAATGGAGTCATTAGCACTTATGGTTTTTAAATGGCACCCAGAATTATGTTGCACAAAGCACAATTTCACATCATTCTGGGTTCATTTGTGTGAAAACAAGGTCCAATCAGGCTGAAACGTTACAGGAAGGTAGAATCTACTGAGTTGTAAGTGATCTGAACGTTTCATGATGATAGCACTTTCCTAAGGGGGTCAAACCATGTCCCAAAGCTCACCGGATCTGGTGTCAATTTAAAGAAGTAGTCCAGTTACACATTTGTGGGCTTATAACTTGGATTCTGAATGTCCTAGAGAGATCAGGTTTGTTTTAGTGTACTCCAATCAACAGCCACTACAACCACAAAAAGGAATGGAGTCATTAGCACTTATGGTTTGTAAATGGCACCCAGAATTATGTTACATGAAGCACAATTTCACATCATTCTGGGTCCATTTGTGTGAAAACAAGGTCCAATAAGGCTGAAACGTTACAGGAAGGTAGAATCTATTGAGTTGTAAGTGATCTGAACATTACAAGATGATCGCACATTCCTATAGGGGGTAAAACATGTCCCAAACGTCACCGGGCCTGGTGTCAATTTAAAGATGTTGTCCAGTTACACCTTTGTGGGCTTATAACTTGGCTTCTGAATGTCCTCGAGAGGTTAGGTTTGTTTTATTGTACTCCAATCAACAGCCCCTACAACCACAAAAAGGAATGGAGTCATTAGCACTTATGGTTTGTAAATGGCACCCAGAATTATGTTGCACGAAGCACAATTTCACATCATTCTGGGACCATTTGTGTGAAAACAAGGTCCAATCAGGCTGAAACGTTACAGGAAGGTAGAATCTATTGAGTTGTAAGTGATCTGAACGTTTCATGATGATAGCAATTTCCTAAGGGGGTCAAACCATGTCCCAAAGGTCATCGGATCTGGTGTCAATTTAAAGAAGTAGTCCAGTTACACATTTGTGGGCTTATAACTTGGCTTCTGAATGTCCTAGAGAGATCAGGTTAGTTTTAATGTACTCCAATCAACAGCCCCTACAACCACAAAAAGGAATGGAGTCATTAGCACTTATGGTTTGTAAGTGGCACCCAGAAATATGTTGCACGAAGCACAATTTCACATCATTCTGGGTCCATTTGTGTGAAAACAAGGTCCAATCCCGCTTAAACGCTACAAGAAGGTAGAATCTATTGAGTTGTAAGTGATCTGAACGTTTCAAGGTGATCGCACATTCCTATAGGGGGTCAAACCATGTCCCAAAGGTCACCGGGCCAAGTGTCACTTTAAAGAAGTAGTCCAGTTACACCTTTGTGGGCTTATAACTTGGCTTCTGAATGCCCTAGAGAGGTTAGGTTTGTTTTAGTGTACTCCAATCAACGGCCCCTACAACCACAAAAAGGAATGGAGTCATTAGCACTTATGGTTTGTAAATGGCACCCAGAATTATGTTGCACGAAGCACAATTTCACATCATTCTGTGTTCACTTGTATGAAAACAAGGTCCAATCCGGCAGAAACGTTACAAGAAGGTAGAATCTATTGAGTTGTAAGTGATCTGAACGTTTGAAGATGATCGCACATTCCTGTAGGGGGTCAAACCATGTCCCAAAGGTCACCGGGCCAAGTGTCACTTTAAAGAAGTAGTCCAGTTACACATTTGTGGGCTTATAACTTGGCTTCTGAATGTCCTAGAGAGGTTAGGTTTGTTTTAGTGTACTCCAATCAACAGCCCCTACAACCACAAAAAGGAATGGAGTCATTAGCACTTATGGTTTGTAAATGGCACCCAGAATTATGTTGCACGAAGCACAATTTCACATCATTCTGGGTCCATTTGTGTGAAAACAAGGTCCAATCAGGGTGAAACATTACAGGAAGGTAGAATCTATTGAGTTGTAAGTGATCTGAATGTTTCATGATGATAGCACTTTCCTAAGGGGCTCAAACCATGTCCCAAAGGTCACCGGATCTGGTGTCAATTTAAAGAAGTAGTCCAGTTACACATTTGTGGGCTTATAACGTGGCTTCTGAATGTCCTAGAGAGATCAGGTTTGTTTTAGTATACTCCAATCAACAGGCCCTACAACCACAAAAAGGAATGGAGTCATTAGCACTTATGGTTTGTAAATGGCACCCAGAATTATGTTGCACGAAGCACAATTTCACATCATTCTGTGTTCACTTGTATGAAAACAAGGTCCAATCAGGCTGAAACGTTACAGGAAGGTAGAATCTATTGAGTTGTAAGTGATCTGAACGTTTCATGATGATAGCACTTTCCTAAGGGGGTCAAACCATGTCCCAAAGGTCACCGGATCTGGTGTCAATTTAAAGAAGTAGTCCAGTTACACATTTGTGTGCTTATAACTTGGCTTCTGAATGTCCTTGAGCGATCAGGTTTGCTTTCGTGTACTCCAATCAACAGCTCCTACAACCACAAAAAGGAATGGAGACATTAGCACTTATGGTTTTTAAATGGCACCCAGAATTATGTTGCACGAAGCACAATTTCACATCATTCTGGGTTCATTTGTGTGAAAACAAGGTCCAATCAGGCTGAAACAATACAGGAAGGTAGAATCTATTGAGTTGTAAGTGATCTGAACATTTCATGATGATAGCACTTTCCTAAGGGGGTCACACCATGTCCCAAAGGTCACCGGATCTGGTGTCAATTTAAAGAAGTAGTCCAGTTACACATTTGTGGGCTTATAACTTGGCTTCTGAATGTCCTAGAGAGATCAGGTTTGTTTTAGTGTACTCCAATCAACAGCCCCTACAACCACAAAAAGGAATGGAGTCATTAGCACTTATGGTTTTTAAATGGCACCCAGAATTATGTTGCACAAAGCACAATTTCACATCATTCTGGGTTCATTTGTGTGAAAACAAGGTCCAATCAGGCTGAAACGTTACAGGAAGGTAGAATCTACTGAGTTGTAAGTGATCTGAACGTTTCATGATGATAGCACTTTCCTAAGGGGGTCAAACCATGTCCCAAAGCTCACCGGATCTGGTGTCAATTTAAAGAAGTAGTCCAGTTACACATTTGTGGGCTTATAACTTGGATTCTGAATGTCCTAGAGAGATCAGGTTTGTTTTAGTGTACTCCAATCAACAGCCACTACAACCACAAAAAGGAATGGAGTCATTAGCACTTATGGTTTGTAAATGGCACCCAGAATTATGTTACATGAAGCACAATTTCACATCATTCTGGGTCCATTTGTGTGAAAACAAGGTCCAATAAGGCTGAAACGTTACAGGAAGGTAGAATCTATTGAGTTGTAAGTGATCTGAACATTACAAGATGATCGCACATTCCTATAGGGGGTAAAACATGTCCCAAACGTCACCGGGCCTGGTGTCAATTTAAATATGTTGTCCAGTTACACCTTTGTGGGCTTATAACTTGGCTTCTGAATGTCCTCGAGAGGTTAGGTTTGTTTTATTGTACTCCAATCAACAGCCCCTACGACCACAAAAAGGAATGGAGTCATTAGCACTTATGGTTTGTAAATGGCACCCAGAATTATGTTGCACGAAGCACAATTTCACATCATTCTGGGACCATTTGTGTGAAAACAAGGTCCAATCAGGCTGAAACGTTACAGGAAGGTAGAATCTATTGAGTTGTAAGTGATCTGAACGTTTCATGATGATAGCAATTTCCTAAGGGGGTCAAACCATGTCCCAAAGGTCATCGGATCTGGTGTCAATTTAAAGAAGTAGTCCAGTTACACATTTGTGGGCTTATAACTTGGCTTCTGAATGTCCTAGAGAGATCAGGTTAGTTTTAATGTACTCCAATCAACAGCCCCTACAACCACAAAAAGGAATGGAGTCATTAGCACTTATGGTTTGTAAGTGGCACCCAGAAATATGTTGCACGAAGCACAATTTCACATCATTCTGGGTCCATTTGTGTGAAAACAAGGTCCAATCCCGCTTAAACGCTACAAGAAGGTAGAATCTATTGAGTTGTAAGTGATCTGAACGTTTCAAGGTGATCGCACATTCCTATAGGGGGTCAAACCATGTCCCAAAGGTCACCGGGCCAAGTGTCACTTTAAAGAAGTAGTCCAGTTACACCTTTGTGGGCTTATAACTTGGCTTCTGAATGCCCTAGAGAGGTTAGGTTTGTTTTAGTGTACTCCAATCAACGGCCCCTACAACCACAAAAAGGAATGGAGTCATTAGCACTTATGGTTTGTAAATGGCACCCAGAATTATGTTGCACGAAGCACAATTTCACATCATTCTGTGTTCACTTGTATGAAAACAAGGTCCAATCCGGCAGAAACGTTACAAGAAGGTAGAATCTATTGAGTTGTAAGTGATCTGAACGTTTGAAGATGATCGCACATTCCTGTAGGGGGTCAAACCATGTCCCAAAGGTCACCGGGCCAAGTGTCACTTTAAAGAAGTAGTCCAGTTACACATTTGTGGGCTTATAACTTGGCTTCTGAATGTCCTAGAGAGGTTAGGTTTGTTTTAGTGTACTCCAATCAACAGCCCCTACAACCACAAAAAGGAATGGAGTCATTAGCACTTATGGTTTGTAAATGGCACCCAGAATTATGTTGCACGAAGCACAATTTCACATCATTCTGGGTCCATTTGTGTGAAAACAAGGTCCAATCAGGGTGAAACATTACAGGAAGGTAGAATCTATTGAGTTGTAAGTGATCTGAATGTTTCATGATGATAGCACTTTCCTAAGGGGCTCAAACCATGTCCCAAAGGTCACCGGATCTGGTGTCAATTTAAAGAAGTAGTCCAGTTACACATTTGTGGGCTTATAACGTGGCTTCTGAATGTCCTAGAGAGATCAGGTTTGTTTTAGTATACTCCAATCAACAGGCCCTACAACCACAAAAAGGAATGGAGTCATTAGCACTTATGGTTTTTAAATGGCACCCAGAATTATGTTGCACGAAGCACAGTTTCACCTCATTCTGGGTTCATTTGTGTGAAAACAAGGTCCAATCAGGCTGAAACGTTACAGGAAGGTAGAATCTATTGAGTTGTAAGTGATCTGAACGTTTCATGATGATAGCACTTTCCTAAGCGGGTCAAACCATGTCCCAAAGGTCACCGGATCTGGTGTCAATTTAAAGAAGTAGTCCAGTTACACATTTGTGGGCTTATAACTTGGTTTCTGAATGTCCTAGAGAGGTTAGGTTTGTTGTAGTGTACTCCAATCAACAGCCCCTACAACCACAAAAAGGAATGGAGTCATTAGCACTTATGGTTTTTAAATGGCACCCAGAATTATGTTGCACGAAGCACAATTTCACATCATTCTGGGTTCATTTGTGTGAAAACAAGGTCCAATCAGGCTGAAACGTTACAGGAAGGTAGAATATATTGAGTTGTAAGTGATCTGAACGTTTCATGATGATAGCACTTTCCTAAGGGGGTCAAACCATGTCCCAAAGGTCACCGGATCTGGTGTCAATTTAAAGAAGTAGTCCAGTTACACATTTGTGGGCTTATAACTTGGCTTCTGAATGCCCTAGAGAGATCAGGTTTGTTTTAGTGTACTCCAATCAACAGCCCCTACAACCACAAAAAGGAATGGAGTCATTAGCACTTATGGTTTTTAAATGGCACCCAGAATTATGTTGCGCGAAGCACAATTTCACATCATTCTGGGTTCATTTGTGTGAAAACAAGGTCCAATCAGGCTGAAACGTTACAGGAAGGTAGAATATATTGAGTTGTAAGTGATCTGAACGTTTCATGATGATAGCACTTTCCTAAGGGGGTCAAACCATGTCCCAAAGGTCACCGGATTTGGTGTCAATTTAAAGAAGTAGTCCAGTTACACATTTGTGGGCTTATAACTTGGCTTCTGAATGCCCTAGAGAGATCAGGTTTGTTTTAGTGTACTCCAATCAACAGCCCCTACAACCACAAAAAGGAATGGAGTCATTAGCACTCATGGTTTGTAAATGGCACCCAGAATTATGTTGCACGAAGCACAATTTCACATCATTCTGGGTCCATTTGTGTGAAAACAAGGTCCAATCAGGCTGAAACATTACAGGAAGGTAGAATATATTAAGTTGTAATTGATCTGAACGTTTCATGATGATAGCACTTCCCTAAGGGGGTCAAACCATGTCCCAAAGGTCACCGGATCTGGTGTCTAAAGAAGTAGTCCAGTTACACATTTGTGGGCTTATAACTTGGCTTCTGAATGTCCTAGAGAGATCAGGTTTGTTTTAGTATACTCCAATCAACAGCCCCTACAACCACAAAAAGGAATGGAGTCATTAGCACTTATGGTTTTTAAATGGCACCCAGAATTATGTTGCACGAAGCACAATTTCACATCATTCTGGGTTAATTTGTGTGAAAACAAGGTCCAATCAGGCTGAAACAATACAGGAAGCTAGAATCTATTGAGTTGTAAGTGATCTGAACGTTTCATGATGATCGCACTTTCTTAAGGGGGTCAAACCATGTCCCAAAGGTCACCGGATCTGGTGTCACTTTAAAGAAGTAGTCCAGTTACACATTTGTGGGCTTATAACTTGGCTTCTGAACGTCCTAGAGAGGTCAGGGTTTTTTAGTGTACTCCAATCAACAGCCCCTACAACCACAAAAAGCAATGGAGTCATTAGCACTTATGGTTTGTAAATGGCACCCAGAATTATGTTGCACGAAGCACAATTTCACATCATTCTGGGTCCATTTGTGTGAAAACAAGGTCAAATCAGGCTGAAACGTTACAGGAAGGTAGAATCTATTGAGTTGTAATTGATCTGAACGTTTCATGATGATAGCACTTTCCTAAGGGGGTCACACCATGTCCCAAAGGTCACCGGATCTGGTGTCAATTTAAAGAAGTAGTCCAGTTACACATTTGTGGGCTTATAACTTGGCTTCTGAATGTCCTAGAGAGATCAGGTTTGTTTTAGTGTACTCCAATCAACAGCCCCTACAACCACAAAAAGGAATGGAGTCATTAGCACTCATGGTTTTTAAATGGCACCCAGAATTATGTTGCACAAAGCACAATTTCAAATCATTCTGGGTTCATTTGTGTGAAAACAAGGTCCAATCAGGCTGAAACGTTACAGGAAGGTAGAATCTACTGAGTTGTAAGTGATCTGAACGTTTCATGATGATAGCACTTTCCTAAGGGGGTCAAACCATGTCCCAAAGATCACCGGATCTGGTGTCAATTTAAAGAAGTAGTCCAGTTACACATTTGTGGGCTTATAACTTGGCTTCTGAAAGTCCTAGAGAGATCAAGTTTTTTTTAGTGTACTCCAATCAACAGCCCCTACAACCACAAAAAGGAATGGAGTCATTAGCACTTATGGTTTTTAAATGGCACCCAGAATTATGTTGCACAAAGCACAATTTCACATCATTCTGGGTTCATTTGTGTGAAAACAAGGTCCAATCAGGCTGAAACGTTACAGGAAGGTAGAATCTATTGAGTTGTAAGTGATCTGAACGTTTCATGATGATAGCACTTTCCTATAGGGGGTCAAACCATGTCCCAAAGATCACCGGATCTGGTGTCAATTTAAAGAAGTAGTCCAGTTACACATTTGTGGGCTTATAACTTGGCTTCTGAATGTCCTAGAGAGATCAGGTTTGTTTTAGTGTACTCCAATCAACAGCCCCTACAACCACAAAAAGGAATGGAGTCATTAGCACTTATGGTTTGTAAATTGCACCCAGAATTATGTTACACAAAGCACAATTTCACATCATTCTGGGTCCATTTGTGTGAAAACAAGGTCCAATAAGGCTGAAACGCTACAAGAAGGTAGAATCTATTGAGTTGTAAGTGATCTGAACGTTTCAAGATGATCGCACGTTCCTATAGGGGGTAAAACCATGTCCCAAAGGTCACCGGGCCTGGTGTCACATTAAAGAAGTAGTCCAGTTACACCTTTGTGGGCTTATAACTTGGCTTCTGAATGTCCTAGAGAGGTTAGGTTTGTGTTAGTGTACTCCAATCAACAGCCCCTACAACCACAAAAAGGAATGGAGTCATTAGCACTTATGGTTTGTAAATGGCACCCAGAATTATGTTGCACGAAGCACAATTTCACATCATTCTGGGTCCATTTGTGTGAAAACAAGGTCCAATCAGGCTGAAACATTACAGGAAGGTAGAATCTATTAAGTTGTAAAGGATCTGAACGTTTCATGATGATAGCACTTCCCTAAGGGGGTCAAACCATGTCCCAAAGGTCACCGGATCTGGTGTCTAAAGAAGTAGTCCAGTTACACATTTGTGGGCTTATAACTTGGCTTCTGAATGCCCTAGAGAGATCAGGTTTGTTTTAGTATACTCCAATCAACAGCCCCTACAACCAAAAAATGGAATGGAGTCATTAGCACTTATGGTTTTTAAATGGCACCCAGAATTATGTTGCACGAAGCACAATTTCACATCATTCTGGGTTCATTTGTGTTAAAACAAGGTCCAATCAGGCTGAAACAATACAGGAAGGTAGAATCTATTGAGTTGTAAGTGATCTGAACGTTTCATGATGATCGCACTTTCCTAAGGGGGTCAAACCATGTCCCAAAGGTCACCGGATCTGGTGTCACTTTAAAGAAGTAGTCCAGTTACACATTTGTGGGCTTATAACTTGGCTTCTGAATGTCCTAGAGAGGTCAGGGTTGTTTTAGTGTACTCCAATCAACAGCCCCTACAACCACAAAAAGAAATGGAGTCATTAGCACTTATGGTTTGTAAATGGCACCCAGAATTATGTTGCACGAAGCACAATTTCACATCATTCTGGGTCCATTTGTGTGAAAACAAGGTCAAATCAGGCTGAAACGTTACAGGAAGGTAGAATCTATTGAGTTGTAAGTGATCTGAACGTTTCATGATGATCGCACTTTCCTAAGGGGGTCAAACCATGTCCCAAAGGTCACCGGATCTGGTGTCACTTTAAAGAAGTAGTCCAGTTACACATTTGTGGGCTTATAACTTGGCTTCTGAATGTCCTAGAGAGGTCAGGGTTGTTTTAGTGTACTCCAATCAACAGCCCCTACAACCACAAAAAGCAATGGAGTCATTAGCACTTATGGTTTGTAAATGGCACCCAGAATTATGTTGCACGAAGCACAATTTCACATCATTCTGGGTTCATTTGTGTTAAAACAAGGTCAAATCAGGCTGAAACGTTACAGGAAGGTAGAATCTATTGAGTTGTAAGTGATCTGAACGTTTCATGATGATAGCACTTTCCTAAGGGGGTCACACCATGTCCCAAAGGTCACCGGATCTGGTGTCAATTTAAAGAAGTAGTCCAGTTACACATTTGTGGGCTTATAACTTGGCTTCTGAATGTCCTAGAGAGATCAGGTTTGTTTTAGTGTACTCCAATCAACAGCCCCTACAACCACAAAAAGGAATGGAGTCATTAGCATTTATGGTTTGTAAATGGCACCCAGAATTATGTTGCACGAAGCACAATTTCACATCATTCTGGGTTCATTTGTGTGAAAACAAGGTCCAATCAGGCTGAAACGTTACAGGAAGGTAGAATCTACTGAGTTGTAAGTGATCTGAACGTTTCATGATGATAGCACTTTCCTAAGGAGGTCAAACCATGTCCCAAAGGTCACCGGATCTGGTGTCAATTTAAAGAAGTAGTCCAGTTACACATTTGTGGGCTTATAACTTGGCTTCTGAATGTCCAAGAGAGATCAGGTTTATTTTAGTATACTCCAATCAACAGCCCCTACAACCACAAAAAGGAATGGAGTCAGTAGCACTTATGCTTTTTAAATGGCACCCAGAATTATGTTTGCACGAAGCACAATTTCACATCATTCTGGGTTCATTTGTGTGAAAACAAGGTCCAATCAGGCTGAAACGTTACAGGAATGTAGAATCTATTGAGTTGTAAGTGATTTGAACGTTTCATGATGATAGCACTTTCCTAAGGGGGTCAAACCATGTCCCAAAGGTCACCGGATCTGGTGTCAATTTAAAGAAGTAGTCCAGTTACACCTTTGTGGGCTTATAACTTGGCTTCTGAATGGCCTAGAGAGGTTAGGTTTGTTTTAGTGTACTCCAATCAACAGCCCCTACAACCACAAAAAGGAATGGAGTCATTAGCACTTATGGTTTGTAAATGGCACCCAGAATTATGTTGCACGAAGCACAATTTCACATCATTCTGGGTCCATTTGTGTGAAAACAAGGTCCAATCAGGCTGAAACGTTACAGGAAGGTAGAATCTATTGAGTTGTAAGTGATCTGAACGTTTCATGATGATAGCACTTTCCTAAGGGGGTCAAACCATGTCCCAAAGGTCATCGGATCTGGTGTCAATTTAAAGAAGTAGTCCAGTTACACATTTGTGGGCTTATAACTTGGCTTCTGAATGTCCTAGAGAGATCAGGTTTGTTTTAATGTACTCCAATCAACAGCCCCTACAACCAAAAAAAAAGGAATGGAGTCATTAGCACTTATGGTTTGTAAGTGGCACCCAGAATTATGTTGCACGAAGGACAATTTCACATCATTCTGGGTCCATTTGTGTGAAAACAAGGTCCAATCCGGCTGAAACGCTACAAGAAGGTAGAATCTATTGAGTTGTAAGTGATCTGAACGTTTCAAGATGATCGCACATTCCTATAGGGGGTCAAACCATGTCCCAAAGGTCACCGGGCCAAGTGTCACTTTAAAGAAGTAGTCCAGTTACACCTTTGTGGGCTTATAACTTGGCTTCTGAATGTCCTAGAGAGGTTAGGTTTGTTTTAGTGTACTCCAATCAACAGCCCCTACAACCAAAAAAAGGAATGGAGTCATTAGCATTTATGGTTTGTAAATGGCACCCAGAATTATGTTGCACGAAGCACAATTTCACATCATTCTGGGTTCATTTGTGTGAAAACAAGGTCCAATCAGGCTGAAACGTTACAGGAAGGTAGAATCTACTGAGTTGTAAGTGATCTGAACGTTTCATGATGATAGCACTTTCCTAAGGAGGTCAAACCATGTCCCAAAGGTCACCGGATCTGGTGTCAATTTAAAGAAGTAGTCCAGTTACACATTTGTGGGCTTATAACTTGGCTTCTGAATGTCCAAGAGAGATCAGGTTTATTTTAGTATACTCCAATCAACAGCCCCTACAACCACAAAAAGGAATGGAGTCAGTGACACTTATGCTTTTTAAATGGCACCCAGAATTATGTTTGCACGAAGCACAATTTCACATCATTCTGGGTTCATTTGTGTGAAAACAAGGTCCAATCAGGCTGAAACGTTACAGGAATGTAGAATCTATTGAGTTGTAAGTGATTTGAACATTTCATGATGATAGCACTTTCCTAAGGGGGTCAAACCATGTCCCAAAGGTCACCGGATCTGGTGTCAATTTAAAGAAGTAGTCCAGTTACACCTTTGTGGGCTTATAACTTGGCTTCTGAATGTCCTAGAGAGGTTAGGTTTGTTTTAGTGTACTCCAATCAACAGCCCCTACAACCACAAAAAGGAATGGAGTCATTAGCACTTATGGTTTGTAAATGGCACCCAGAATTATGTTGCACGAAGCACAATTTCACATCATTCTGGGTCCATTTGTGTGAAAACAAGGTCCAATCAGGCTGAAACGTTACAGGAAGGTAGAATCTATTGAGTTGTAAGTGATCTGAACGTTTCATGATGATAGCACTTTCCTAAGGGGGTCAAACCATGTCCCAAAGGTCATCGGATCTGGTGTCAATTTAAAGAAGTAGTCCAGTTACACATTTGTGGGCTTATAACTTGGCTTCTGAATGTCCTAGAGAGATCAGGTTTGTTTTAATGTACTCCAATCAACAGCCCCTACAACCACAAAAAGGAATGGAGTCATTAGCACTTATGGTTTGTAAGTGGCACCCAGAATTATGTTGCACGAAGGACAATTTCACATCATTCTGGGTCCATTTGTGTGAAAACAAGGTCCAATCCGGCTGAAACGCTACAAGAAGGTAGAATCTATTGAGTTGTAAGTGATCTGAACGTTTCAAGATGATCGCACATTCCTATAGGGGGTCAAACCATGTCCCAAAGGTCACCGGGCCAAGTGTCACTTTAAAGAAGTAGTCCAGTTACACCTTTGTGGGCTTATAACTTGGCTTCTGAATGTCCTAGAGAGGTTAGGTTTTTTTTAGTGTACTCCAATCAACAGCCCCTACAACCAAAAAAAGGAATGGAGTCATTAGCACTTATGGTATGTAAATGGCACCCAGAATTATGTTGCACGAAGCACAATTTCACATCATTCTGGGTCCATTTGTGTGAAAACAAGGTCCAATCAGGCTGAAACGTTACAAGAAGGTAGAATCTATTGAGTTGTAAGTGATCTGAACGTTTCATGATGATCGCACATTCCTATAGGGGGTCAAACCATGTCCCAAAGGTCACCGGGCCTGGTGTCACTTTAAAGAAGTAGTCCAGTTACACCTTTGTGGGCTTATAACTTGGCTTCTGAATGTCCTAGAGAGGTCAGGTTTGTTTTAGTGTACTCCAATAAACAGCCCCTACAACCACAAAAAGGAATGGAGTCATTAGCACTTATGGTTTGTAAATGGCACCCAGAATTATGTTGCACGAAGCACAATTTCACATCATTCTGGGTCCATTTGTGTGAAAACAAGGTCCAATCAGGCTGAAACATTACAGGAAGGTAGAATCTATTGAGTTGTAAGTGATCTGAATGTTTCATGATGATAGCACTTTCCTAAGGGGCTCAAACCATGTCCCAAAGGTCACCGGATCTGGTGTCAATTTAAAGAAGCAGTCCAGTTACACATTTGTGGGCTTATAACTTGGCTTCTGAATGTCCTAGAGAGATCAGGTTTGTTTTAGTATACTCCAATCAACAGCCCCTACAATCACAAAAAGGAATGGAGTCATTAGCACTTATGGTTTGTAAAAGGCACCCAGAATTATGTTGCACGAAGCACAATTTCACATCATTCTGGGTTCATTTGTGTGAAAACAAGGTCCAATCAGGCTGAAACGTTACAGGAAGGTAGAATCTATTGAGTTGTAAGTGATCTGAACGTTTCAAGATGATCGCACATTCCTATAGGGGGTCAAACCATGTCCCAAAGGTCACCGGGCCAAGTGTCACTTTAAAGAAGTAGTCCAGTTACACCTTTGTGGGCTTATAACTTGGCTTCTGAATGTCCTAGAGAGGTTAGGTTTGTTATAGTGTACTCCAATCAACAGCCCCTACAACCAAAAAAAGGAATGGAGTCATTAGCACTTATGGTTTGTAAAAGGCACCCAGAATTATGTTGCACGAAGCACAATTTCACATCATTCTGGGTTCATTTGTGTGAAAACAAGGTCCAATCCGGCTGAAACGCTACAAGAAGGTAGAATCTATTGAGTTGTAAGTGATCTGAACGTTTCAAGATGATCGCACATTCCTATAGGGGGTCAAACCATGTCCCAAAGGTCACCGGGCCAAGTGTCACTTTAAAGAAGTAGTCCAGTTACACCTTTGTGGGCTTATAACTTGGCTTCTGAATGTCCTAGAGAGGTTAGGTTTGTTTTAGTGTACTCCAATCAACAGCCCCTACAACCAAAAAAAGGAATGGAGTCATTAGCATTTATGGTTTGTAAATGGCACCCAGAATTATGTTGCACGAAGCACAATTTCACATCATTCTGGGTTCATTTGTGTGAAAACAAGGTCCAATCAGGCTGAAACGTTACAGGAAGGTAGAATCTACTGAGTTGTAAGTGATCTGAACGTTTCATGATGATAGCACTTTCCTAAGGAGGTCAAACCATGTCCCAAAGGTCACCGGATCTGGTGTCAATTTAAAGAAGTAGTCCAGTTACACATTTGTGGGCTTATAACTTGGCTTCTGAATGTCCAAGAGAGATCAGGTTTATTTTAGTATACTCCAATCAACAGCCCCTACAACCACAAAAAGGAATGGAGTCAGTGGCACTTATGCTTTTTAAATGGCACCCAGAATTATGTTTGCACGAAGCACAATTTCACATCATTCTGGGTTCATTTGTGTGAAAACAAGGTCCAATCAGGCTGAAACGTTACAGGAATGTAGAATCTATTGAGTTGTAAGTGATTTGAACATTTCATGATGATAGCACTTTCCTAAGGGGGTCAAACCATGTCCCAAAGGTCACCGGATCTGGTGTCAATTTAAAGAAGTAGTCCAGTTACACCTTTGTGGGCTTATAACTTGGCTTCTGAATGTCCTAGAGAGGTTAGGTTTGTTTTAGTGTACTCCAATCAACAGCCCCTACAACCACAAAAAGGAATGGAGTCATTAGCACTTATGGTTTGTAAATGGCACCCAGAATTATGTTGCACGAAGCACAATTTCACATCATTCTGGGTCCATTTGTGTGAAAACAAGGTCCAATCAGGCTGAAACGTTACAGGAAGGTAGAATCTATTGAGTTGTAAGTGATCTGAACGTTTCATGATGATAGCACTTTCCTAAGGGGGTCAAACCATGTCCCAAAGGTCATCGGATCTGGTGTCAATTTAAAGAAGTAGTCCAGTTACACATTTGTGGGCTTATAACTTGGCTTCTGAATGTCCTAGAGAGATCAGGTTTGTTTTAATGTACTCCAATCAACAGCCCCTACAACCACAAAAAGGAATGGAGTCATTAGCACTTATGGTTTGTAAGTGGCACCCAGAATTATGTTGCACGAAGGACAATTTCACATCATTCTGGGTCCATTTGTGTGAAAACAAGGTCCAATCCGGCTGAAACGCTACAAGAAGGTAGAATCTATTGAGTTGTAAGTGATCTGAACGTTTCAAGATGATCGCACATTCCTATAGGGGGTCAAACCATGTCCCAAAGGTCACCGGGCCAAGTGTCACTTTAAAGAAGTAGTCCAGTTACACCTTTGTGGGCTTATAACTTGGCTTCTGAATGTCCTAGAGAGGTTAGGTTTTTTTTAGTGTACTCCAATCAACAGCCCCTACAACCAAAAAAAGGAATGGAGTCATTAGCACTTATGGTATGTAAATGGCACCCAGAATTATGTTGCACGAAGCACAATTTCACATCATTCTGGGTCCATTTGTGTGAAAACAAGGTCCAATCAGGCTGAAACGTTACAAGAAGGTAGAATCTATTGAGTTGTAAGTGATCTGAACGTTTCATGATGATCGCACATTCCTATAGGGGGTCAAACCATGTCCCAAAGGTCACCGGGCCTGGTGTCACTTTAAAGAAGTAGTCCAGTTACACCTTTGTGGGCTTATAACTTGGCTTCTGAATGTCCTAGAGAGGTCAGGTTTGTTTTAGTGTACTCCAATAAACAGCCCCTACAACCACAAAAAGGAATGGAGTCATTAGCACTTATGGTTTGTAAATGGCACCCAGAATTATGTTGCACGAAGCACAATTTCACATCATTCTGGGTCCATTTGTGTGAAAACAAGGTCCAATCAGGCTGAAACATTACAGGAAGGTAGAATCTATTGAGTTGTAAGTGATCTGAATGTTTCATGATGATAGCACTTTCCTAAGGGGCTCAAACCATGTCCCAAAGGTCACCGGATCTGGTGTCAATTTAAAGAAGCAGTCCAGTTACACATTTGTGGGCTTATAACTTGGCTTCTGAATGTCCTAGAGAGATCAGGTTTGTTTTAGTATACTCCAATCAACAGCCCCTACAATCACAAAAAGGAATGGAGTCATTAGCACTTATGGTTTGTAAAAGGAGCCCAGAATTATGTTGCACGAAGCACAATTTCACATCATTCTGGGTTCATTTGTGTGAAAACAAGGTCCAATCAGGCTGAAACGTTACAGGAAGGTAGAATCTATTGAGTTGTAAGTGATCTGAACGTTTCATGATGATAGCACTTTCCTAAGGAGGTCAAACCATGTCCCAAAGGTCACCGGATCTGGTGTCAATTTAAAGAAGTAGTCCAGTTACACATTTGTGGGCTTATAACTTGGCTTCTGAATGTCCTAGAGGGATCAGGTTTGTTTTAGTGTACTCCAATCAAAAGCCCCTACAACCAAAAAAAGGAATGGAGTCATTAGCACTTATTGTTTGTAAATGGCACCCAGAATTATGTTGCACGAAGCACAATTTCACATCATTCTGGGTCCATTTGTGTGAAAACAAGGTCCAATCAGGCTGAAACGTTACAGGAAGGTAGAATCTATTGAGTTGTAAGTGATCTGAACGTTTCATGATGATAGCACTTTCCTAAGGAGGTCAAACCATGTCCCAAAGGTCACCGGATCTGGTGTCAATTTAAAGAAGTAGTCCAGTTACACATTTGTGGGCTTATAACTTGGCTTCTGAATGTCCTAGAGAGATCAGGTTTGTTTTAGTGTACTCCAATCAAAAGCCCCTACAACCACAAAAAGGAATGGAGTCATTAGCACTTATGGTTTGTAAATGGCACCCAGAATTATGTTGCACGAAGCACAATTTCACATCATTCTGGGTCCATTTGTGTGAAAACAAGGTCCAATAAGGCTGAAACGCTACAAGAAGGTAGAATCTATTGAGTTGTAAGTGATCTGAACGTTTCAAGATGATCGCACATTCCTATAGGGGGTAAAACCATGTCCCAAAGGTCACCGGGCCTGGTGTCACTTTAAAGAAGTAGTCCAGTTACACCTTTGTGGGCTTATAACTTGGCTTCTGAATGTCCTAGAGAGGTTAGGTTTGTTTTAGTGTACTCCAATCAACAGCCCCTACAACCACAAAAAGGAATGGAGTCATTAGCACTTATGGTTTGTAAATGGCACCCAGAATTATGTTGCACGAAGCACAATTTCACATCATTCTGGGTCCATTTGTGTGAAAACAAGGTCCAATCAGGCTGAAACGTTACAGGAAGGTAGAATCTATTGAGTTGTAAGTGATCTGAACGTTTCATGATGATAGCACTTTCCTAAGGGGGTCAAACCATGTCCCAAAGGTCATCGGATCTGGTGTCAATTTAAAGAAGTAGTCCAGTTACACATTTGTGGGCTTATAACTTGGCTTCTGAATGTCCTAGAGAGATCAGGTTTGTTTTAATGTACTCCAATCAACAGCCCCTACAACCACAAAAAGGAATGGAGTCATTAGCACTTATGGTTTGTAAGTGGCACCCAGAATTATGTTGCACGAAGCACAATTTCACATCATTCTGGGTCCATTTGTGTGAAAACAAGGTCCAATCCGGCTGAAACGCTACAAGAAGGTAGAATCTATTGAGTTGTAAGTGATCTGAACGTTTCATGATGATCGCACATTCCTATAAGGGGTCAAACCATGTCCCAAAGGTCACCGGATATGGTGTCAATTTAAAGAAGTAGTCCAGTTACACATTTGTGGGCTTATAACTTGGCTTCTGAATGTCCTAGAGAGATCAGGTTTGTTTTAGTGTACTCCAATCAAAGGCCCCTACAACCACAAAAAGGAATGGAGTCATTAGCACTTATTGTTTGTAAATGGCACCCAGAATTATGTTGCACGAAGCACAATTTCACATCATTCTGGGTCCATTTGTGTAAAAACAAGGTCCAATCAGGCTGAAACGTTACAGGAAGGTAGAATCTATTGAGTTGTAAGTGATCTGAACGTTTCATGATGATAGCACTTTCCTAAGGAGGTCAAACCATGTCCCAAAGGTCACCGGATCTGGTGTCAATTTAAAGAAGTAGTCCAGTTCCACATTTGTGGGCTTATAACTTGGCTTCTGAATGTCCAAGAGAGATCAGGTTTGTTTTAGTATACTCCAATCAACAGCCCCTACAACCACAAAAAGGAATGGAGTCATTAGCACTTATGCTTTTTAAATGGCACCCAGAATTATGTTGCACGAAGCACAATTTCACATCATTCTGGGTTCATTTGTGTGAAAACAAGGTCCAATCAGGCTGGAACGTTACAGGAAGGTAGAATCTATTGAGTTGTAAGTGATTTGAACGTTTCATGATGATAGCACTTTCCTAAGAGGGTCAAACCATGTCCCAAAGGTCACCGGATCTGGTGTCAATTTAAAGAAGTAGTCCAGTTACACATTTGTGGGCTAATAACTTGGCTTCTGAATGTCCTAGAGAGATCAGGTTTGTTTTAGTGTACTCCAATCAAAAGCCCCTACAACCACAAAAAGGAATGGAGTCATTAGCACTTATGGTTTGTAAATGGCACCCAGAATTATGTTGCACGAAGCACAATTTCACATCATTCTGGGTTCATTTGTGTGAAAACAAGGTCCAATCAGGCTGAAACGTTACAGGAAGGTAGAATCTATTGAGTTGTAAGTGATCTGAACGTTTCATGATGATAGCACTTTCGTAAGGGGGTCAAACCATGTCCCAAAGGTCACCGGATCTGGTGTCAATTTAAAGAAGTAGTCCAGTTACTCATTTTTGGGCTTATAACTTGGCTTCTAAATGTCCTAGAGAGATCAGGTTTGTTTTAATGTACTCCAATCAACAGCCCCTACAACCACAAAAAGGAATGGAGTCATTAGCACTTATGATTTGTAAATGGCACCCAGAATTATGTTGCACGAAGCACAATTTCACATCATTCTGGGTTCATTTGTGTGAAAACAAGGTCCAATCAGGCTGAAATGTTACAGGAAGGTAGAATCTATTGAGTTGTAAGTGATCTGAACGTTTCATGATGATAGCACTTTCCTAAGGGGGTCAAACCATGTCCCAAATGTCACCGGATCTGGTGTCAATTTAAAGAAGTAGTCCAGTTACATATTTGTGGGCTTATAACTTGGCTTCTGAATGTCCTAGAGAGATCAGGTTTGTTTTAGTGTACTCCAATCAACAGCCCCTACAACCACAAAAAGGAATGGAGTCATTAGCACTTATGGTTTGTAAATGGCACCCAGAATTATGTTGCACGAAGCACAATTTCACTTCATTCTGGGTCCATTTGTGTGAAAACAAGGTCCAATCAGGCTGAAACGCTACAAGAAGGTAGAATCTATTGAGTTGTAAGTGATCTCAACGTTTCAAGATGATCGTACATTCCTATAGGGGGTCAAACCATGTCCCAAAGGTCACCGGGCCTGGTGTCACTTTAAAGAAGTAGTCCAGTTACATCTTTGTGGGCTTATAACTTGGCTTCTGAATGTCCTAGACAGGTTAGGTTTGTTTTAGTGTACTCCAATCAACAGCCCCTACAACCACAAAAAGGAATGGAGTCATTAGCACTTATGGTTTGTAAATGGCACCCAGAATTATGTTGCACGAAGCACAATTTCACATCATTCTGGGTTCATTTGTGTGAAAACAAGGTCCAATCAGGCTGAAACGTTACAAGAAGGTAGAATCTATTGAGTTGTAAGTGATCTGAACGTTTCATGATGATCGCACATTCCTATAGGGGGTCAAACCATGTCCCAAAGGTCACCGGGCCTGGTGTCACTTTAAAGAAGTAGTCCAGTTACACTTTTGTGGGCTTATAACTTGGCTTCTGAATGTCCTAGAGAGATCAGGTTTGTTTTATTGTACTCCAATCAAAAGCCCCTACAATCAAAAAAAGGAATGGAGTCATTAGCACTTATGGTTTGTAAATGGCACCCAGAATTATGTTGCACGAAGCACAATTTCACATCATTCTGGGTCCATTTGTGTGAAAACAAGGTCCAATCAGGCTGAAATGTTACAAGAAGGTAGAATCTATTGAGTTGGAAGTGATCAAAACGTTTCATGATGATCGCACAATCCTATAGGGGGTCAAACCATGTCCCAAAGGTCACCGGGCCTGGTGTCACTTTAAAGAAGTAGTCCAGTTACACCTTTGTGGGCTTATAACTTGGCTTTTGAATGTCCTAGAGAGGTCAGGTTTGTTTTAGTGTACTCGAATCAACAGCCCCTACAACCACAAAAAGGAATGGAGTCATTAGCACTTATGGTTTGTAAATGGCACCCAGAATTATTTTGCACGAAGCACAATTTCACATCATTCTGGGTTCATTTGTGTGAAAACAAGGTCCAATCAGGCTGAAACGTTACAGGAAGGTAGAATCTATTGAGTTGTAAGTGATCTGAACGTTTCATGATGATAGCACTTTCCTAAGGAGGTCAAACCATGTCCCAAAGGTCCCCGGATCTGGTGTCAATTTAAAGAAGTAGTCCAGTTACACATTTGTGGGCTTATAACTTGGCTTCTGAATGTCCAAGAGAGATCAGGTTTGTTTTAGTATACTCCAATCAACAGCCCCTACAACCACAAAAAGGAATGGAGTCATTAGCACTTATGCTTTTTAAATGGCACCCAGAATTATGTTGCACGAAGCACAATTTCACATCATTCTGGGTTCATTTGTGTGAAAACAAGGTCCAATCAGGCTGGAACGTTACAGGAAGGTAGAATCTATTGAGTTGTAAGTGATTTGAACGTTTCATGATGATAGCACTTTCCTAAGAGGGTCAAACCATGTCCCAAAGGTCACCGGATCTGGTGTCAATTTAAAGAAGTAGTCCAGTTACACATTTGTGGGCTAATAACTTGGCTTCTGAATGTCCTAGAGAGATCAGGTTTGTTTTAGTGTACTCCAATCAAAAGCCCCTACAACCACAAAAAGGAATGGAGTCATTAGCACTTATGGTTTGTAAATGGCACCCAGAATTATGTTGCACGAAGCACAATTTCACATCATTCTGGGTTCATTTGTGTGAAAACAAGGTCCAATCAGGCTGAAACGTTACAGGAAGGTAGAATCTATTGAGTTGTAAGTGATCTGAACGTTTCATGATGATAGCACTTTCGTAAGGGGGTCAAACCATGTCCCAAAGGTCACCGGATCTGGTGTCAATTTAAAGAAGTAGTCCAGTTACTCATTTTTGGGCTTATAACTTGGCTTCTAAATGTCCTAGAGAGATCAGGTTTGTTTTAATGTACTCCAATCAACAGCCCCTACAACCACAAAAAGGAATGGAGTCATTAGCACTTATGATTTGTAAATGGCACCCAGAATTATGTTGCACGAAGCACAATTTCACATCATTCTGGGTTCATTTGTGTGAAAACAAGGTCCAATCAGGCTGAAATGTTACAGGAAGGTAGAATCTATTGAGTTGTAAGTGATCTGAACGTTTCATGATGATAGCACTTTCCTAAGGGGGTCAAACCATGTCCCAAATGTCACCGGATCTGGTGTCAATTTAAAGAAGTAGTCCAGTTACATATTTGTGGGCTTATAACTTGGCTTCTGAATGTCCTAGAGAGATCAGGTTTGTTTTAGTGTACTCCAATCAACAGCCCCTACAACCACAAAAAGGAATGGAGTCATTAGCACTTATGGTTTGTAAATGGCACCCAGAATTATGTTGCACGAAGCACAATTTCACTTCATTCTGGGTCCATTTGTGTGAAAACAAGGTCCAATCAGGCTGAAACGCTACAAGAAGGTAGAATCTATTGAGTTGTAAGTGATCTCAACGTTTCAAGATGATCGTACATTCCTATAGGGGGTCAAACCATGTCCCAAAGGTCACCGGGCCTGGTGTCACTTTAAAGAAGTAGTCCAGTTACATCTTTGTGGGCTTATAACTTGGCTTCTGAATGTCCTAGACAGGTTAGGTTTGTTTTAGTGTACTCCAATCAACAGCCCCTACAACCACAAAAAGGAATGGAGTCATTAGCACTTATGGTTTGTAAATGGCACCCAGAATTATGTTGCACGAAGCACAATTTCACATCATTCTGGGTTCATTTGTGTGAAAACAAGGTCCAATCAGGCTGAAACGTTACAAGAAGGTAGAATCTATTGAGTTGTAAGTGATCTGAACGTTTCATGATGATCGCACATTCCTATAGGGGGTCAAACCATGTCCCAAAGGTCACCGGGCCTGGTGTCACTTTAAAGAAGTAGTCCAGTTACACTTTTGTGGGCTTATAACTTGGCTTCTGAATGTCCTAGAGAGATCAGGTTTGTTTTATTGTACTCCAATCAAAAGCCCCTACAATCAAAAAAAGGAATGGAGTCATTAGCACTTATGGTTTGTAAATGGCACCCAGAATTATGTTGCACGAAGCACAATTTCACATCATTCTGGGTCCATTTGTGTGAAAACAAGGTCCAATCAGGCTGAAATGTTACAAGAAGGTAGAATCTATTGAGTTGGAAGTGATCAAAACGTTTCATGATGATCGCACAATCCTATAGGGGGTCAAACCATGTCCCAAAGGTCACCGGGCCTGGTGTCACTTTAAAGAAGTAGTCCAGTTACACCTTTGTGGGCTTATAACTTGGCTTTTGAATGTCCTAGAGAGGTCAGGTTTGTTTTAGTGTACTCGAATCAACAGCCCCTACAACCACAAAAAGGAATGGAGTCATTAGCACTTATGGTTTGTAAATGGCACCCAGAATTATTTTGCACGAAGCACAATTTCACATCATTCTGGGTTCATTTGTGTGAAAACAAGGTCCAATCAGGCTGAAACGTTACAGGAAGGTAGAATCTATTGAGTTGTAAGTGATCTGAACGTTTCATGATGATAGCACTTTCCTAAGGAGGTCAAACCATGTCCCAAAGGTCCCCGGATCTGGTGTCAATTTAAAGAAGTAGTCCAGTTACACATTTGTGGGCTTATAACTTGGCTTCTGAATGTCCTAGAGAGATCAGGTTTGTTTTAGTATACTCCAATCAACAGCCCCTACAACCACAAAAAGGAATGGAGTCATTAGCACTTATGGTTTTTAAATGGCACCCAGAATTATGTTGCACGAAGCACAATTTCACATCATTCTGGGTCCATTTGTGTGAAAACAAGGTCCAATCAGGCTGAAACGTTACAAGAAGGTAGAATCTATTGAGTTGTAAGTGATCTGAACGTTTCATGATGATCGCACATTCCTATAGGGGGTCAAACCATGTCCCAAAGGTCACCGGGCCTGGTGTCACTTTAAAGAAGTAGTCCAGTTACACCTTTGTGGGCTTATAACTTGGCTTCTGAATGTCCTAGAGAGGTCAGGTTTGTTTTAGTGTACTCCAATCAACAGCCCCTACAACCACAAAAAGGAATGGAGTCATTAGCACTTATGGTTTGTAAATGGCACCCAGAATTATGTTGCACGAAGCACAATTTCACATCATTCTGGGTCCATTTGTGTGAAAACAAGATCCAATCAGGCTGAAACATTACAAGAAGGTAGAATCTATTGAGTTGTAAGTGATCTGAACGTTTCATGATGATCGCACAATCCTATAGGGGGTAAAACCATGTCCCAAAGGTCACCGGGCCTGGTGTCACTTTAAAGAAGTAGTCCAGTTACACCTTTGTGGGCTTATAACTTGGCTTCTGAATGTCCTAGAGAGGTCAGGTTTGTTTTAGTGTACTCCAATCAACAGCCCCTACAACCACAAAAAGGAATGGAGTCATTAGCACTTATGGTTTGTAAATGGCACCCAGAATTATTTTGCACGAAGCACAATTTCACATCATTCTGGGTTCATTTGTGTGAAAACAAGGTCCAATCAGGCTGAAACGTTACAGGAAGGTAGAATCTATTGAGTTGTAAGTGATCTGAACGTTTCATGATGATAGCACTTTCCTAAGGAGGTCAAACCATGTCCCAAAGGTCACCGGATCTGGAGTCAATTTAAAGAAGTAGTCCAGTTACACATTTGTGGGCTTATAACTTGGCTTCTGAATGTCCTAGAGAGATCAGGTTTGTTTTAGTATACTCCAATCAACAGCCCCTACAACCACAAAAAGTAATGGAGTCATTAGCACTTATGGTTTTTAAATGGTACCCAGAATTATGTTGCACGAAGCACAATTTCACATCATTCTGGGTTCATTTGTGTGAAAACAAGGTCCAATCAGGCTGAAACGTTACAGGAAGGTAGAATCTACTGAGTTGTAAGTGATCTGAACGTTTCATGATGATAGCACTTTCCTAAGGGGGTCAAACCATGTCCCAAAGATCACAAGATCTGGTGTCAATTTAAAGAAGTAGTCCAGTTACACATTTGTGTGCTTATAACTTGGCTTCTGAATGTCCTAGAGAGATCGGGTTTGTTTTAGTGTACTCCAATCAACAGCCCATACAACCACAAAAAGGAATGGAGTCATTAGCACTTATGGTTTGTAAATGGCACCCAGAATTATGTTGCACGAAGCACAATTTCACATCATTCTGGGTCCATTTGTGTGAAAACAAGGTCCAATCAGGCTGAAACGTTACAAGAAGGTAGAATCTATTGAGTTGTAAGTGATCTGAACGTTTCATGATGATCGCACATTCCTATAGGGGGTCAAACCATGTCCCAAAGGTCACCGGGCCTGGTGTCACTTTAAAGAAGTAGTCCAGTTACACCTTTGTGGGCTTATAACTTGGCTTCTGAATGTCCTAGAGAGATCAGGTTTGTTTTAGTGTACTCCAATCAACAGCCCCTCCAACCACAAAAAGGAATGGAGTCATTAGCACTTATGGTTTGTAAATGGCACCCAGAATTATGTTGCACGAAGCACAATTTCACATCATTCTGGGTCCATTTGTGTGAAAACAAGGTCCAATCAGGCTGAAAGATTACAGGAAGGAAGAATCTATTGAGTTGTAAGTGATCTGAATGTTTCATGATTATAGCACTTTTCTAAGGGGCTCAAACCATGTCCCAAAGGTCACCGGATCTGGTGTCAATTTAAAGAAGTAGTCCAGTTACACATTTGTGGGCTTATAACTTGGCTTCTGAATGTCCTAGAGAGATCAGGTTTGTTTTAGTATACTCCAATCAACAGCCCCTACAATCACAAAGAGGAATGGAGTCATTAGCACTTATGGTTTGTAAATGGCACCCAGAATTATGTTGCACGAAGCACAATTTCACATCATTCTGGGTTCATTTGTGTGAAAACAAGGTCCAATCAGGCTGAAACGTTACAGGAAGGTAGAATCTATTGAGTTGTTAGTGATCTGAACGTTTCATGATGATAGCACTTTCGTAATGGGGTCAAACCATGTCCCAAAAGTCACCGGATCTGGTGTCAGTTTAAAGAAGTAGTCCAGTTACACATTTGTGGGCTTATAACTTGGCTTATGAATGTCCTAGAGAGATCAGGTTTGTTTTAGTGTACTCCAATCAAAAGCCCCTACAACCACAAAAAGGAATGGAGTCATTAGCACTTATTGTTTGTAAATGGCACCCAGAATTATGTTGCACGAAGCACAATTTCACATCATTCTGGGTCCATTTGTGTGAAAACAAGGTCCAATCAGGCTGAAACGTTACAGGAAGGTAGAATCTATTGAGTTGTAAGTGATCTGAACGTTTCATGATGATAGCACTTTCCTAAGGAGGTCAAACCATGTCCCAAAGGTCACCGGATCTGGTGTCAATTTAAAGAAGTAGTCCAGTTACACATTTGTGGGCTTATAACTTGGCTTCTGAATGTCCAAGAGAGATCAGGTTTGTTTTAGTATACTCCAATCAACAGCCCCTACAACCACAAAAAGGAATGGAGTCATTAGCACTTATGCTTTTTAAATGGCACCCAGAATTATGTTGCACGAAGCACAATTTCACATCATTCTGGGTTCATTTGTGTGAAAACAAGGTCCAATCAGGCTGATACGTTACAGGAAGGTAGAATCTATTGAGTTGTAAGTGATTTGAACGTTTCATGATGATAGCACTTTCCTAAGGGGGTCAAACCATGTCCCAAAGGTCACCGGATCTGGTGTCAATTTAAAGAAGTAGTCCAGTTACACATTTGTGGGCTTATAACTTGGCTTCTGAATGTCCTAGAGAGATCAGGTTTGTTTTAGTGTACTCCAATCAAAAGCCCCTACAACCACAAAAAGGAATGGAGTCATTAGCACTTATGGTTTGTAAGTGGCACCCAGAATTATGTTGCACGAAGCACAATTTCACATCATTCTGGGTCCATTTGTGTGAAAACAAGGTCCAATCCGGCTGAAACGCTACAAGAAGGTAGAATCTATTGAGTTGTAAGTGATCTGAACGTTTCAAGATGATCGCACATTCCTATAGTCGGTCAAACCATGTCCCAAAGGTCACCGGGCCAAGTGTCACTTTAAAGAAGTAGTCCAGTTACACCTTTGTGGGCTTATAACTTGGCTTCTGAATGTCCTAGAGAGGTTAGGTTTGTTTTAGTGTACTCCAATCAACAGCCCCTACAACCACAAAAAGGAATGGAGTCATTAGCACTCATGGTTTGTAAATGGCACCCAGAATTATGTTGCACGAAGCACAATTTCACATCATTCTGGGTCCATTTGTGTGAAAACAAGATGCAATCAGGCTGAAACGTTACAAGAAGGTAGAATCTATTGAGTTGTAAGTGATCTGAACGTTTCATGATGATCGCACATTCCTATAGGGGGTCAAACCATGTCCCAAAGGTCACTGGGCCTGGTGTCACTTTAAAGAAGTAGTCCAGTTACACCTTTGTGGGCTTATAACTTGGCTTCTGAATGTCCTAGAGAGGTCAGGTTTGTTTTAGTGTACACCAATCAACAGCCCCTACAACCACAAAAAGGAATGGAGTCATTAGCACTTATGGTTTGTAAATGGCACCCAGAATTATGTTGCACGAAGCACAATTTCACATCATTCTGGGTCCATTTGTGTGAAAACAAGGTCCAATCAGGCTGAAACATTACAGGAAGGTAGAATCTATTGAGTTGTAAGTGATCTGAATGTTTCATGATGATAGCACTTTCCTAAGGGGCTCAAACCATGTCCCAAAGGTCACCGGATCTGGTGTCAATTTAAAGAAGTAGTCTAGTTACACATTTGTGGGCTTATAACTTGGCTTCTGAATGTCCTAGAGAGATCAGGTTTGTTTTAGTATACTCCAATCAACAGCCCCTACAATCACAAAAAGGAATGGAGTCATTAGCACTTATGGTTTGTAAATGGCACCCAGAATTATGTTGCACGAAGCACAATTTCACATCATTCTGGGTTCATTTGTGTGAAAACAAGGTCCAATCAGGCTGAAACGTTACAGGAAGGTAGAATCTATTGAGTTGTAAGTGATCTGAACGTTTCATGATGATAGCACTTTCGTAAGGGGGTCAAACCATGTCCCAAAGGTCACCGGATCTGGTGTCAATTTAAAGAAGTAGTCCAGTTACACATTTGTGGGCTTATAACTTGGCTTCTGAATGTCCTAGAGAGATCAGGTTTGTTTTAGTGTACTCCAATCAAAAGCCCCTACAACCACAAAAAGGAATGGAGTCATTAGCACTTATTGTTTGTAAATGGCACCCAGAATTATGTTGCACGAAGCACAATTTCACATCATTCTGGGTCCATTTGTGTGAAAACAAGGTCCAATCAGGCTGAAACGTTACAGGAAGGTAGAATCTATTGAGTTGTAAGTGATCTGAACGTTTCATGATGATAGCCCTTTCCTAAGGAGGTCAAACCATGTCCCAAAGGTCACCGGATCTGGTGTCAATTTAAAGAAGTAGTCCAGTTACACATTTGTGGGCTTATAACTTGGCTTCTGAATGTCCAAGAGAGATCAGGTTTGTTTTAGTATACTCCAATCAACAGCCCCTACAACCACAAAAAGGAATGGAGGCATTAGCACTTATGCTTTTTAAATGGCACCCAGAATCATGTTGCACGAAGCACAATTTCACATCATTCTCGTTTCATTTGTGTGAAAACAAGGTCCAATCAGGCTAAAACGTTACAGGAAGGTAGAATCTATTGAGTTGAAAGTGATTTGAACGTTTCATGATGATAGCACTTTCCTAAGGGGGTCAAACCATGGCCCAAAGGTCACCGGATCTGGTGTCAATTTAAAGAAGTAGTCCAGTTACACATTTGTGGGCTTATAACTTGGCTTCTGAATGTCCTAGAGAGATCAGGTTTGTTTTAGTGTACTCCAATCAAAAGCCCCTACAACCACAAAAAGGAATGGAGTCATTAGCACTTATGGTTTGTAAATGGCACCCAGAATTATGTTGCACGAAGCACAATTTCACATCATTCTGGGTTCATTTGTGTGAAAACAAGGTCCAATCAGGCTGAAACGTTACAGGAAGGTAGAATCTATTGAGTTGTAAGTGATCTGAACGTTTCATGGTGATAGCACTTTCCTAAGGGGGTCAAACCATGTCCCAAAGCTCACCGGATCTGGTGTCAATTTAAAGAAGTAGTCCAGTTACACATTTGTGGGCTTATAACTTGGCTTCTGAATGTCCTAGATTGATCAGGTTTGTTTTAGTGTACTCCAATCAACAGCCCCTACAACCACAAAAAGGAATGGAGTCATTAGCACTTATGGTTTGTAAATGGCACCCAGAATTATGTTGCACGAAGCACAATTTCACATCATTCTGGGTCCATTTGTGTGAAAACAAGGTCCAATCAGGCTGAAACATTACAGGAAGGAAGAATCTATTGAGTTGTAAGTGATCTGAATGTTTCATGATGATAGCACTTTCCTAAGGGGCTCAAACCATGTCCCAAAGGTCACCGGATCTGGTGTCAATTTAAAGAAGTAGTCCAGTTACACATTTGTGGGCTTATAACTTGGCTTCTGAATGTCCTAGAGAGATCAGGTTTGTTTTAGTATACTCCAATCAACAGCCCCTACAATCACAAAGAGGAATGGAGTCATTAGCACTTATGGTTTGTAAATGGCACCCAGAATTATGTTGCACGAAGCACAATTTCACATCATTCTGGGTTCATTTGTGTGAAAACAAGGTCCAATCAGGCTGAAACGTTACAGGAAGGTAGAATCTATTGAGTTGTTAGTGATCTGAACGTTTCATGATGATAGCACTTTCGTAATGGGGTCAAACCATGTCCCAAAAGTCACCGGATCTGGTGTCAATTTAAAGAAGTAGTCCAGTTACACCTTTGTGGGCTTATAACTTGGCTTATGAATGTCCTAGAGAGATCAGGTTTGTTTTAGTGTACTCCAATCAAAAGCCCCTACAACCACAAAAAGGAATGGAGTCATTAGCACTTATGCTTTTTAAATGGCACCCAGAATTATGTTGCACGAAGCACAATTTCACATCATTCTGGGTTCATTTGTGTGAAAACAAGGTCCAATCAGGCTGAAACGTTACAGGAAGGTAGAATCTATTGAGTTGTAAGTGATTTGAACGTTTCATGATGATAGCACTTTCCTAAGGGGGTCAAACCATGTCCCAAAGGTCACCGGATCTGGTGTCAATTTAAAGAAGTAGTCCAGTTACACATTTGTGGGCTTATAACTTGGCTTCTGAATGTCCTAGAGAGATCAGGTTTGTTTTAGTGTACTCCAATCAAAAGCCCCTACAACCACAAAAAGGAATGGAGTCATTAGCACTTATGGTTTGTAAGTGGCACCCAGAATTATGTTGCACGAAGCACAATTTCACATCATTCTGGGTCCATTTGTGTGAAAACAAGGTCCAATCCGGCTGAAACGCTACAAGAAGGTAGAATCTATTGAGTTGTAAGTGATCTGAACGTTTCAAGATGATCACACATTCCTATAGGGGGTCAAACCATGTCCCAAAGGTCACCGGGCCAAGTGTCACTTTAAAGAAGTAGTCCAGTTACACCTTTGTGGGCTTATAACTTGGCTTCTGAATGTCCTAGAGAGGTTAGGTTTGTTTTAGTGTACTCCAATCAACAGCCCCTACAACCACAAAAAGGAATGGAGTCATTAGCACTCTTGGTTTGTAAATGGCACCCAGAATTATGTTGCACGAAGCACAATTTCACATCATTCTGGGTCCATTTGTGTGAAAACAAGATGCAATCAGGCTGAAACGTTACAAGAAGGTAGAATCTATTGAGTTGTAAGTGATCTGAACGTTTCATGATGATCGCACATTCCTATAGGGGGTCAAACCATGTCCCAAAGGTCACCGGGCCTGGTGTCACTTTAAAGAAGTAGTCCAGTTACACCTTTGTGGGCTTATAACTTGGCTTCTGAATGTCCTAGAGAGGTCAGGTTTGTTTTAGTGTACACCAATCAACAGCCCCTACAACCACAAAAAGGAATGGAGTCATTAGCACTTATGGTTTGTAAATGGCACCCAGAATTATGTTGCACGAAGCACAATTTCACATCATTCTGGGTCCATTTGTGTGAAAACAAGGTCCAATCAGGCTGAAACATTACAGGAAGGTAGAATCTATTGAGTTGTAAGTGATCTGAATGTTTCATGATGATAGCACTTTCCTAAGGGGCTCAAACCATGTCCCAAAGGTCACCGGATCTGGTGTCAATTTAAAGAAGTAGTCTAGTTACACATTTGTGGGCTTATAACTTGGCTTCTGAATGTCCTAGAGAGATCAGGTTTGTTTTAGTATATTCCAATCAACAGCCCCTACAATCACAAAAAGGAATGGAGTCATTAGCACTTATGGTTTGTAAATGGCACCCAGAATTATGTTGCACGAAGCACAATTTCACATCATTCTGGGTTCATTTGTGTGAAAACAAGGTCCAATCAGGCTGAAACGTTACAGGAAGGTAGAATCTATTGAGTTGTAAGTGATCTGAACGTTTCATGATGATAGCACTTTCGTAAGGGGGTCAAACCATGTCCCAAAGGTCACCGGATCTGGTGTCAATTTAAAGAAGTAGTCCAGTTACACATTTGTGGGCTTATAACTTGGCTTCTGAATGTCCTAGAGAGATCAGGTTTGTTTTAGTGTACTCCAATCAAAAGCCCCTACAACCACAAAAAGGAATGGAGTCATTAGCACTTATTGTTTGTAAATGGCACCCAGAATTATGTTGCACGAAGCACAATTTCACATCATTCTGGGTCCATTTGTGTGAAAACAAGGTCCAATCAGGCTGAAACGTTACAGGAAGGTAGAATCTATTGAGTTGTAAGTGATCTGAACGTTTCATGATGATAGCACTTTCCTAAGGAGGTCAAACCATGTCCCAAAGGTCACCGGATCTGGTGTCAATTTAAAGAAGTAGTCCAGTTACACATTTGTGGGCTTATAACTTGGCTTCTGAATGTCCAAGAGAGATCAGGTTTGTTTTAGTATACTCCAATCAACAGCCCCTACAACCACAAAAAGGAATGGAGGCATTAGCACTTATGCTTTTTAAATGGCACCCAGAATCATGTTGCACGAAGCACAATTTCACATCATTCTCGGTTCATTTGTGTGAAAACAAGGTCCAATCAGGCTGAAACGTTACAGGAAGGTAGAATCTATTGAGTTGTAAGTGATTTGAACGTTTCATGATGATAGCACTTTCCTAAGGGGGTCAAACCATGGCCCAAAGGTCACCGGATCTGGTGTCAATTTAAAGAAGTAGTCCAGTTACACAATTGTGGGCTTATAACTTGGCTTCTGAATGTCCTAGAGAGATCAGGTTTGTTTTAGTGTACTCCAATCAAAAGCCCCTACAACCACAAAAAGGAATGGAGTCATTAGCACTTATGGTTTGTAAATGGCACCCAGAATTATGTTGCACGAAGCACAATTTCACATCATTCTGGGTTCATTTGTGTGAAAACAAGGTCCAATCAGGCTGAAACGTTACAGGAAGGTAGAATCTATTGAGTTGTAAGTGATCTGAACGTTTCATGGTGATAGCACTTTCCTAAGGGGGTCAAACCATGTCCCAAAGCTCACCGGATCTGGTGTCAATTTAAAGAAGTAGTCCAGTTACACATTTGTGGGCTTATAACTTGGCTTCTGAATGTCCTAGATTGATCAGGTTTGTTTTAATGTACTCCAATCAACAGCCCCTACAACCACAAAAAGGAATGGAGTCATTAGCACTTATGATTTGTAAATGGCACCCAGAATTATGTTGCACGAAGCACAATTTCACATCATTCTGGGTTCATTTGTGTGAAAACAACGTCCAATCAGGCTGAAATGTTACAGGAAGGTAGAATCTATTGAGTTGTAAGTTATCTGAACGTTTCATGATGATAGCACTTTCCTAAGGGGGTCAAACCATGTCCCAAATGTCACCGAATCTGGTGTCAATTTAAAGAAGTAGTCCAGTTACATATTTGTGGGCTTATAACTTGGCTTCTGAATGTCCTAGAGAGATCAGGTTTGTTTTAGTGTACTCCAATCAACAGCCCCTACAACCACAAAAAGGAATGGAGTCATTAGCACTTATGGTTTGTAAATGGCACCCAGAATTATGTTGCACGAAGCACAATTTCACTTCATTCTGGGTCCATTTGTGTGAAAACAAGGTCCAATCAGGCTGAAACGCTACAAGAAGGTAGAATCTATTGAGTTGTAAGTGATCTGAACGTTTCAAGATGATCGTACATTCCTATAGGGGGTCAAACCATGTCCCAAAGGTCACTGGGCCTGGTGTCACTTTAAAGAAGTAGTCCAGTTACATCTTTGTGGGCTTATAACTTGGCTTCTGAATGTCCTAGACAGGTTAGGTTTGTTTTAGTGTACTCCAATCAACAGCCCCTACAACCACAAAAAGGAATGGAGTCATTAGCACTTATGGCTTGTAAATGGCACCCAGAGTTATGTTGCACGAAGCACAATTTCACATCATTCTGGGTTCATTTGTGTGAAAACAAGGTCCAATCAGGCTGAAACGTTACACAAAGGTAGAATCTATTGAGTTGTAAGTGATCTGAACGTTTCATGATGATCGCACATTCCTATAGGGGGTCAAACCATGTCCCAAAGGTCACCGGGCCTGGTGTCACTTTAAAGAAGTAGTCCAGTTACACATTTGTGGGCTTATAACTTGGCTTCTGAATGTCCTAGAGAGATCAGGTTTGTTTTAGTGTACTCCAATCAACAGCCCCTACAACCACAAAAAGGAATGGAGTCATTAGCACTTATGGTTTGTAAATGGCACCCAGAATTATGTTGCACGAAGCACAATTTCACATCATTCTGGGTCCATTTGTGTGAAAACAAGGTCCAATCAGGCTGAAACGCTACAAGAAGGTAGAATCTATTGAGTTGTAAGTGATCTCAACATTTCATGATGATCGCACATTCCTATAGGGGGTCAAACCATGTCCCAAAGGTCACCGGGCCTGGTGTCACTTTAAAGAAGTAGTCCAGTTACACATTTGTGGGCTTATTACTTGGCTTCTGAATGTCCTAGAGAGATCAGGTTTGTTTTAGTATACTCCAATCAACAGCCCCTACAACCACAAAAAGGAATGGAGTCATTAGCACTCATGGTTTGTAAATGGCACCCAGAATTATGTTGCACGAAGCACAATTTCACATCATTCTGGGTTCATTTGTGTGAAAACAAGGTCCAATCAGGCTGAAACGTTACAGGAAGGTAGAATCTATTGAGTTGTAAGTGATCTGAACGTTTCATGATGATAGCACTTTCCTAAGGGGGTCAAACCATGTCCCAAAGGTCACCGGATCTGGTGTCAATTTAAAGAAGTAGTCCAGTTACACATTTGTGGGCTTATAACTTGGCTTCTGAATGTCCTAGAGATGTCAGGGTTGTTTTAGTGTACTCCAATCAACAGCCCCTACAAATACAAAAAGCAATGGAGTCATTAGCACTTATGGTTTGTAAATGGCACCCAGAATTATGTTGCACGAAGCACAATTTCACATCATTCTGGGTCCATTTGTGTGAAAACAAGGTCAAATCAGGCTGAAACGTTACAGGAAGGTAGAATCTATTGAGTTGTAAGGATCTGAACGTTTCATGATGATAGCACTTTCCTAAGGGGGTCACACCATGTCCCAAAGGTCACGGGATCTGGTGTCAATTTAAAGAAGTAGTCCAGTTACACATTTGTGGGCTTATAACTTGGCTTCTGAATGTCCTAGAGAGATCAGGTGTGTTTTAGTGTACTCCAATCAACAGCCCCTACAACCACAAAAAGGAATGGAGTCATTAGCACTTATGGTTTTTAAATGGCACCCTGAATTATGTTGCACGAAGCACAAGTTCACATCATTCTGGGTTCAATTGTGTGAAAACAAGGTCCAATCAGGCTGAAACGTTACAGGAAGGTAGAATCTACTGAGTTGTAAGTGATCTGAACGTTTCATGATGATAGCACTTTCCTAAGGGGGTCAAACCATGTCCCAAAGATCACCGGATCTGGTGTCAATTTAAAGAAGGAGTCCAGTTACACATTTGTGGGCTTATAACTTGGCTTCTGAATGTCCTAGAGAGATCAGGTTTGTTTTATTGTACTCCAATCAACAGCCCCTACAACCACAAAAAGGAATGGAGTCATTAGCACTTATGGTTTGTAAATGGCACCCAGAATTATGTTGCACGAAGCACAATTTCACATCATTCTGGGTCCATTTGTGTGAAAACAAGGACCAATCAGGCTGAAACGCTACAAGAAGGTAGAATCTATTGAGTTGTAAGTGATCTCAACATTTCATGATGATCGCACATTCCTATAGGGGGTCAAACCATGTCCCAAAGGTCACCGGATCTGGTGTCAATTTAAAGAAGTAGTCCAGTTACACATTTGTGGGCTTATAACTTGGCTTCTGAATGTCCTAGAGAGATCAGATTTGTTTTAGTATACTCCAATCAACAGCCCCTACAACCACAAAAAGGAATGGAGTCATTAGCACTTATGGTTTTTAAATGGCACCCAGAATTATGTTGCACGAAGCACAATTTCACATCATTCTGGGTTCATTTGTGTGAAAACAAGGTCCAATCAGGCTGAAACGTTACAGGAAGGTAGAATCTATTGAGTTGTAAGTGATTTGAACGTTTCATGATGATAGCACTTTCCTAAGGGGGTCAAACCATGTCCCAAAGGTCACCGGATCTGGTGTCAATTTAAAAAAGTAGTCCAGTTACACATTTGTGGGCTTATAACTTGGCTTCTGAATGTCCTAGAGAGATCAGGTTTGTTTTAGTGTACTCCAATCAAAAGCCCCTCCAACCACAAAAAGGAATGGAGTCATTAGCACTTATTTTTTGTAAATGGCACCCAGAATTATGTTGCACGAAGCACAATTTCACATCATTCTGGGTCCATTTGTGTGAAAACAAGGTCCAATCAGGCTGAAACGCTACAAGAAGGTAGAATCTATTGAGTTGTAAGTGATCTCAACATTTCATGATGATCGCACATTCCTATAGGGGGTCAAACCATGTCCCAAAGGTCACCGGGCCTGGTGTCACTTTAAAGAAGTAGTCCAGTTACACATTTGTGGGCTTATTACTTGGCTTCTGAATGTCCTAGAGAGATCAGGTTTGTTTTAGTATACTCCAATCAACAGCCCCTACAACCACAAAAAGGAATGGAGTCATTAGCACTCATGGTTTGTAAATGGCACCCAGAATTATGTTGCACGAAGCACAATTTCACATCATTCTGGGTTCATTTGTGTGAAAACAAGGTCCAATCAGGCTGAAACGTTACAGGAAGGTAGAATCTATTGAGTTGTAAGTGATCTGAACGTTTCATGATGATAGCACTTTCCTAAGGGGGTCAAACCATGTCCCAAAGGTCACCGGATCTGGTGACAATTTAAAGAAGTAGTCCAGTTACACATTTGTGGGCTTATAACTTGGCTTCTGAATGTCCTAGAGATGTCAGGGTTGTTTTAGTGTACTCCAATCAACAGCCCCTACAAATACAAAAAGCAATGGAGTCATTAGCACTTATGGTTTGTAAATGGCACCCAGAATTATGTTGCACGAAGCACAATTTCACATCATTCTGGGTCCATTTGTGTGAAAACAAGGTCAAATCAGGCTGAAACGATACAGGAAGGTAGAATCTATTGAGTTGTAAGGATCTGAACGTTTCATGATGATAGCACTTTCCTAAGGGGGTCACACCATGTCCCAAAGGTCACGGGATCTGGTGTCAATTTAAAGAAGTAGTCCAGTTACACATTTGTGGGCTTATAACTTGGCTTCTGAATGTCCTAGAGAGATCAGGTGTGTTTTAGTGTACTCCAATCAACAGCCCCTACAACCACAAAAAGGAATGGAGTCATTAGCACTTATGGTTTTTAAATGGCACCCAGAATTATGTTGCACGAAGCACAATTTCACATCATTCTGGGTTCATTTGTGTGAAAACAAGGTCCAGTCAGGCTGAAACGTTACAGGAAGGTAGAATCTATTGAGTTGTAAGTGATCTGAACGTTTCACGATG
Organism: Nothobranchius furzeri; assembly: GCF_043380555.1. Taxonomy (NCBI): domain Eukaryota; kingdom Metazoa; phylum Chordata; class Actinopteri; order Cyprinodontiformes; family Nothobranchiidae; genus Nothobranchius; species Nothobranchius furzeri. The sequence goes on from NC_091743.1 coordinate 28,960,048, forward strand.
ATAGCACTTTCCTAAGGGGGTCAAACCATGTCCCAAAGCTCATCGGATCTGGTGTCAATTTAAAGAAGTAGTCCAGTTACACATTTGTGGGCTTATAACTTGGCTTCTGAATGTCCTAGAGAGATCAGGTTTGTTTTAATGTACTCCAATCAACAGCCCCTACAACCACAAAAAGGAATGGAGTCATTAGCACTTATGGTTTGTAAATGGCACCCAGAATTATGTTGCACGAAGCACAATTTCACATCATTCTGGGTCCATTTGTGTGAAAACAAGGTCCAATCCGGCTGAAACGCTACAAGAAGGTAGAATCTATTGAGTTGTAAGTGATCTGAACGTTTCAAGATGATCGCACATTCCTATAGGGGGTCAAACCATGTCCCAAAGGTCATCGGGCCAAGTGTCACTTTAAAGAAGTAGTCCAGTTACACCTTTGTGGGCTTATAACTTGGCTTCTGAATGTCCTAGAGAGGTTAGGTTTGTTTTAGTGTACTCCAATCAACGGCCCCTACAACCACAAAAAGGAATGGAGTCATTAGCACTTATGGTTTGTAAATGGCACCCAGAATTATTTTGCACGAAGCACAATTTCACATCATTCTGGGTTCATTTGTGTGAAAACAAGGTCCAATCAGGCTGAAACGTTACAGGAAGGTAGAATCTATTGAGTTGTAAGTGATCTGAACGTTTCATGATGATAGCGCTTTCCTAAGGGGGTCAAACCATGTCCCAAAGGTCACCGGATCTGGTGTCAATTTAAAGAAGTAGTCCAGTTACACATTTGTGGGCTTATAACTTGGCTTCTGAATGTCCTAGAGAGATCAGGTTTGTTTTAGTGTACTCCAATCAACAGCCCCTACAACCACAAAAAGGAATGGAGTCATTAGCACTTATGGTTTGTAAATGGCACCCAGAATTATGTTGCACGAAGCACAATTTCACATCATTCTGGGTCCATTTGTGTGAAAACAAGGTCCAATCATGCTGAAACGTTACAAGCAGGTAGAATCTATTGAGTTGTAAGTGATCTGAACGTTTCATGATGATCGCACATTCCTATAGGGGGTCAAACCATGTCCCAAAGGTCACCGGGCCTGGTGTCACTTTAAAGAAGTAGTCCAGTTACACCTTTGTGGGCTTATAACTTGGCTTCTGAATGTCCTAGAGAGGTCAGGTTTGTTTTAGTGTACTCCAATCAACAGCCCCTACAACCACAAAAAGGAATGGAGTCATTAGCACTTATGGTTTGTAAATGGCACCCAGAATTATGTTGCACGAAGCACAATTTCACATCATTCTGGGACCATTTGTGTGAAAACAAGGTCCAATCAGGCTGAAACATTACAGGAAGGTAGAATATATTGAGTTGTAAGTGATCTGAATGTTTCATGATGATAGCACTTTCCTAAGGGGCTCAAACCATGTCCCAAAGGTCACCGGATCTGGTGTCAATTTAAAGAAGTAGTCCAGTTACACATTTGTGGGCTTATAACTTGGCTTCTGAATGTCCTAGAGAGATCAGGTTTGTTTTAGTATACTCCAATCAACAGCCCCTACAATCACAAAAAGGAATGGAGTCATTAGCACTTATGGTTTGTAAATGGCACCCAGAATTATGTTGCAAGAAGCACAATTTCACATCATTCTGGGTCCATTTGTGTGAAAACAAGGTCCAATCAGGCTGAAACGTTACAAGGAGGTAAAATCTATTGAGTTGTAAGTGATCTGAACGTTTCATGATGATCTCACATTCCTATAGGGGGTCAAAACATGTCCCAAAGGTCACCGGGCCTGGTGTCACTTTAAAGAAGTAGTCCAGTTACACCTTTGTGGGCTTATAACTTGGCTTCTGAATGTCCTAGAGAGGTCAGGTTTGTTTTAGTGTACTCCAATCAACAGCCCCTACAACCACAAAAAGGAATGGAGTCATTAGCACTTATGGTTTGTAAATGGCACCCAGAATTATGTTGCACGAAGCACAATTTCACATCATTCTGGGTCCATTTGTGTGAAAACAAGGTACAATCAGGCTGAAACGTTAGAGGAAGGTAGAATCTATTGAGTTGTGAGTGATCTGAACGTTTCATGATGATAGCACTTTCCTAAGGGGGTCAAACCATGTCCCAAAGGTCAGCGGATCTGGTGTCAATTTAAAGAAGTAGTCCAGTTACACATTTGTGGGCTTATAACTTGGCTTCTGAATGTCCTAGTGAGATCAGGTTTGTTTTAATGTACTCCAATCAACAACCCCTACAACCACAAAAAGGAATGGAGTCATTAGCACTTATGGTTTGTAAATGGCACCCAGAATTATGTTGCACGAAGCACAATTTCACGTAATTCTGGGTCCATTTGTGTGAAAACAAGGTCCAATCAGGCTGAAACGTTACAAGAAGGAAGAATCTATTGAGTTGTAAGTGATCTGAACGTTTCATGATGATCGCACATTCCTATAGGGGGTCAAACCATGTCCCAAAGGTCACCGGGCCTGGTGTCACTTTAAAGAAGTAGTCCAGTTACACCTTTGTGGGCTTATAACTTGGCTTCTGAATGTCCTAGAGAGGTCAGGTTTGTTTTAGTGTACTCCAATCAACAGCCCCTACAACCACAAAAAGGAATGGAGTCATTAGCACTTATGGTTTGTAAATGGCACCCAGAATTATTTTGCACGAAGCACAATTTCACATCATTCTGGGTTCATTTGTGTGAAAACAAGGTCCAATCAGGCTGAAACGTTACAGGAAGGTAGAATCTATTGAGTTGTAAGTGATCTGAACATTTCATGATGATAGCACTTTCCTAAGGAGGTCAAACCATGTCCCAAAGGTCACTGGATCTGGTGTCAATTTAAAGAAGTAGTCCAGTTACACATTTGTGGGCTTATAACTTGGCTTCTGAATGTCCTAGAGAGATCAGGTTTGTTTTAGTATACTCCAATCAACAGCCCCTACAACCACAAAAAGGAATGGAGTCATTAGCACTTATGGTTTTTAAATGTCACCCAGAATTATGTTGCACGAAGCACAATTTCACATCATTCTGGGTTCATTTGTGTGAAAACAAGGTCCAATCAGGCTGAAACGTTACAGGAAGGTAGAATCTATTGAGTTGTAAGTGATCTGAACGTTTCATGATGATAGCACTTTCCTAAGGGGGTCAAACCATGTCCCAAAGGTCACCGGATCTGGTGTCAATTTAAAGAAGTAGTCCAGTTACACATTTGTGGGCTTATAACTTGGCTTCTGAATGTCCTAGAGAGATCAGGTTTGTTTTAGTGTACTCCAATCAAAAGCCCCTACAACCACAAAAAGGAATGGAGTCATTAGCACTTATTGTTTGTAAATGGCACCCAGAATTATGTTGCACGAAGCACAATTTCACATCATTCTGGGTCCATTTGTGTGAAAACAAGGTCCAATCAGGCTGAAACGCTACAAGAAGGTAGAATCTATTGAGTTGTAAGTGATCTCAACGTTTCATGATGATCGCACATTCCTATAGGGGGTCAAACCATGTCCCAACGGTCACCGGGCCTGGTGTCACTTTAAAGAAGTAGTCCAGTTACACATTTGTGGGCTTATAACTTGGCTTCTGAATGTCCTAGAGAGATCAGGTTTGTTTTAGTGTACTCCAATCAACAGCCCCTACAACCACAAAAAGGAATGGAGTCATTAGCACTCATGGTTTGTAAATGGCACCCAGAATTATGTTGCACGAAGCACAATTTCACATCATTCTGGGTCCATTTGTGTGAAAACAAGGTCCAATCAGGCTGAAACATTACAGGAAGGTAGATTCTATTAAAATGTAAGTGATCTGAACGTTTCATGATGATAGCACTTCCCTAAGGGGGTCAAACCATGTCCCAAAGGTCACCGGATCTGGTGTTTAAAGAAGTAGTCCAGTTACACATTTGTGGGCTTATTACTTGGCTTCTGAATGTCCTAGAGAGATCAGGTTTGTTTTAGTATACTCCAATCAACAGCCCCTACAACCACAAAAAGGGGTGGAGTCATTAGCACTTATGGTTTTTAAATGGCACCCAGAATTATGTTGCACAAAGCACAATTTCACATCATTCTGGGTTCATTTGTGTGAAAACAAGGTCCAATCAGGCTGAAACGTTACAGGAAGGTAGAATCTATTGAGTTGTGAGTGATCTGAACGTTTCATGATGATAGCGCTTTCCTAAGGGGGTCAAACCATGTCCCAAAGGTCACCGGATCTGGTGTCAATTTAAAGAAGTAGTCCAGTTACACATTTGTGGGCTTATAACTTGGCTTCTGAATGTCCTAGAGAGATCAGGTTTGTTTTAATGTACTCCAATCAGCAACCCCTACAACCACAAAAAGGAATGGAGTCATTAGCACTTATGGTTTGTAAATGGCACCCAGAATTATGTTGCACGAAGCACAATTTCACATCATTCTGGGTCCATTTGTGTGAAAACAAGGTCCAATCAGGCTGAAACGTTACAAGAAGGTAGAATCTATTGAGTTGTAAGTGATCTGAACGTTTCATGATGATCGCACATTCCTATAGGGGGGTCAAACCATGTCCCAAAGGTCACCGGGCCTGGTGTCACTTTAAAGAAGTAGTCCAGTTACACCTTTGTGGGCTTATAACTTGGCTTCTGAATGTCCTAGAGAGGTCAGGTTTGTTTTAGTGTACTCCAATCAACAGCCCCTACAACCACAAAAAGGAATGGAGTCATTAGCACTTATGGTTTGTAAATGGCACCCAGAATTATTTTGCACGAAGCACAATTTCACATCATTCTGGGTTCATTTGTGTGAAAACAAGGTCCAATCAGGCTGAAACGTTACAGGAAGGTAGAATCTATTGAGTTGTAAGTGATCTGAACGTTTCATGATGATAGCACTTTCCTAAGGAGGTCAAACCATGTCCCAAAGGTCACTGGATCTGGTGTCAATTTAAAGAAGTAGTCCAGTTACACATTTGTGGGCTTATAACTTGGCTTCTGAATGTCCTAGAGAGATCAGGTTTGTTTTAGTATACTCCAATCAACAGCCCCTACAACCACAAAAAGGAATGGAGTCATTAGCACTTATGGTTTTTAAATGGCACCCAGAATTATGTTGCACGAAGCACAATTTCACATCATTATGGGTTCATTTGTGTGAAAACAAGGTCCAATCAGGCTGAAACGTTACAGGAAGGTAGAATCTATTGAGTTGTAAGTGATCTGAACGTTTCATGATGATATCACTTTCCAAAGGGGGTCAAACCATGTCCCAAAGGTCACCGGATCTGGTGTCAATTTATAGAAGTAGTCCAGTTACACATTTGTGGGCTTATAACTTGGCTTCTGAATGTCCTAGAGAGATCAGGTTTGTTTTAGTGTACTCCAATCAAAAGCCCCTACAACCACAAAAAGGAATGGAGTCATTAGCACTTATTGTTTGTAAATGGCACCCAGAATTATGTTGCACGAAGCACAATTTCACATCATTCTGGGTCCATTTGTGTGAAAACAAGGTCCAATCAGGCTGAAACGCTACAAGAAGGTAGAATCTATTGAGTTGTAATTGATCTCAACGTTTCATGATGATCGCACATTCCTATAGGGGGTCAAACCATGTCCCAAAGGTCACCGGGCCTGGTGTCACTTTAAAGAAGTAGTCCAGTTACACATTTGTGGGCTTATAACTTGGCTTCTGAATGTCCTAGAGAGATCAGGTTTGTTTTAGTGTACTCCAATCAACAGCCCCTACAACCACAAAAAGGAATGGAGTCATTAGCACTCATGGTTTGTAAATGGCACCCAGAATTATGTTGCACGAAGCACAATTTCACATCGTTCTGGGTCCATTTGTGTGAAAACAAGGTCCAATCAGGCTGAAACATTACAGGAAGGTAGAATCTATTAAGTTTTAAGTGATCTGAACGTTTCATGATGATAGCACTTCCCTAAGGGGGTCAAACCATGTCCCAAAGGTCACCGGATCTGGTGTCTAAAGAAGTAGTCCAGTTACACATTTGTGGGCTTATAACTTGGCTTCTGAATGTCCTAGAGAGGTCAGGGTTGTTTTAATGTACTCCAATCAACAGCCCCTACAACCACAAAAAGGAATGGAGACATTAGCACTTATGGTTTTTAAATGGCACCCAGAATTATGTTGCACGAAGCACAATTTCACATCATTCTGGGTTCATTTGTGTGAAAACAAGGTCCAATCAGGCTGAAACGTTACAGGAAGGTAGAATCTATTGAGTTGTAAGTGATCTGAACGTTTCATGATGATAGCACTTTCCTAAGGGGGTCACACCATGTCCCAAAGGTCACCGGATCTGGTGTCAATTTAAAGAAGTAGTCCAGTTACACATTTGTGGGCTTATAACTTGGCTTCTGAATGTCCTAGAGAGATCAGGTTTGTTTTAGTGTACTCCAATCAACAGCCCCTACAACCACAAAAAGGAATGGAGTCATTAGCACTTATGGTTTTTAAATGGCACCCAGAATTATGTTGCACGAAGCACAATTTCACATCATTCTGGGTCCATTTGTGTGAAAACAAGGTCCAATAAGGCTGAAACGCTACAAGAAGGTAGAATCTATTGAGTTGTAAGTGATCTGAATGTTTCAAGATGATCGCACATTCCTATAGGGGGTAAAACCATGTCCCAAAGGTCACCGGGCCTGGTGTCACTTTAAAGAAGTAGTCCAGTTACACCTTTGTGGGCTTATAACTTGGCTTCTGAATGTCCTAGAGAGGTTAGGTTTGTTTTAGTGTACTCCAATCAACAGCCCCTACAACCACAAAAAGGAATGGAGTCATTAGCACTTATGGTTTGTAAATGGCACCCAGAATTATGTTGCACGAAGCACAATTTCACATCATTCTGGGTTCATTTGTGTGAAAACAAGGTCCAATCAGGCTGAAACGTTACAGGAAGGTAGAATCTATTGAGTTGTAAGTGATCTGAACGTTTCATGATGATAGCATTTTCCTAACGGGGTCAAACCATGTCCCAAAGGTCACCGGATCTGGTGTCAATTTAAAGAAGTAGTCCAGTTACACATTTGTGGGCTTATAACTTGGCTTCTGAATGCCCTAGAGAGATCAGGTTTGTTTTAGTGTACTCCAATCAAAAGCCCCTACAACCACAAAAAGGAATGGAGTCATTAGCACTTATTGTTTGTAAATGGCACCCAGAATTATGTTGCACGAAGCACAATTTCACATCATTCTGGGTCCATTTGTGTGAAAACAAGGTCCAATCAGGCTGAAACGCTACAAGAAGGTAGAATCTATTGAGTTGTAAGTGATCTCAACGTTTCATGATGATCGCACATTCCTATAGGGGGTCAAACCATGTCCCAAAGGTCACCGGGCCTGGTGTCACTTTAAAGAAGTAGTCCAGTTACACATTTGTGGGCTTATAACTTGGCTTCTGAATGTCCAAGAGAGATCAGGTTTGTTTTAGTGTACTCCAATCAACAGCCCCTACAACCACAAAAAGGAATGGAGTCATTAGCACTCATGGTTTGTAAATGGCACCCAGAATTATGTTGCACGAAGAACAATTTCACATCATTCTGGGTCCATTTGTGTGAAAACAAGGTCCAATCAGGCTGAAACATTACAGGAAGGTAGAATCTATTAAGTTGTAAGTGATCTGAACGTTTCATGATGATAGCACTTCCCTAAGGGGGTCAAACCATGTCCCAAAAGTCACCGGATCTGGTGTCAATTTAAAGAAGTAGTCCAGTTACACATTTGTGGGCTTATAACTTGGCTTATGAATGTCCTAGAGAGGTCAGGGTTGTTTTAGTGTACTCCAGTCAACAGCCCCTACAACCATAAAAAGCAATGGAGTCATTAGCACTTATGGTTTGTAAATGGCACCCAGAATTATGTTGCACGAAGCACAATTTCACATCATTCTGGGTCCATTTGTGTGAAACCAAGGTCAAATCAGATTGAAACGTTACAGGAAGGTAGAATCTATTGAGTTGTAAGTGATCTGAACGTTTCATGATGATAGCACTTTCCTAAGGGGGTCACACCATGTCCCAAAGGTCACCGGATCTGGTGTCAATTTAAAGAAGTAGTCCAGTTACACATTTGTGGGCTTATAACTTGGCTTCTGAATGTCCTAGAGAGATCAGGTTTGTTTTAGTGTACTCCAATCAACAGCCCCTACAACCACAAAAAGGAATGGAGTCATTAGCACTTATGGTTTGTAAATGGCACCCAGAATTATGTTGCATGAAGCACAATTTCACATCATTCTGGGTTCATTTGTGTGAAAACAAGGTCCAATCAGGCTGAAACAATACAGGAAGGTAGAATCTATTGAGTTGTAAGTGATCTGAACGTTTCATGATGATCGCACTTTCCTAAGGGGGTCAAACCATGTCCCAAAGGTCATCGGATCTGGTGTCACTTTAAAGAAGTAGTCCAGTTACACATTTGTGGGCTTATAACTTGGCTTATGAATGTCCTCTAGAGGTCAGGGTTGTTTTAGTGTACTCCAGTCAACAGCCCCTACAACCACAAAAAGGAATTGAGTCATTAGCACTTATGGTTTGTAAATGGCACCCAGAATTATGTTGCACGAAGCACAATTTCACATCATTCTGGGTTCATTTGTGTGAAAACAAGGTCCAATCAGGCTGAAACAATACAGGAAGGTAGAATCTATTGAGTTGTAAGTGATCTGAACGTTTCATGATGATCGCACTTTCCTAAGGGGGTCAAACCATGTCCCAAAGGTCACCGGATCTGGTGTCACTTTAAAGAAGTAGTCCAGTTACACATTTGTGGGCTTATAACTTGGCTTATGAATGTCCTAGAGAGGTCAGGGTTGTTTTAGTGTACTCCAGTCAAGAGCCCCTACACCCATAAAAAGCAATGGAGTCATTAGCACTTATGGTTTGTAAATGGCACCCAGAATTATGTTGCACGAAGCACAATTTCACATCATGCAAGGTCCATTTGTGTGAAAACAAGGTCAAATCAGGCTTAAACGTTACAGGAAGGTATAATCTAGTGAGTTGTAATTGATCTGAACGTTTCATGATGATAGCACTTTCCTAAGGGGGTCACACCAGGTCCCAAAGGTCACCGGATCTGGTGTCAATTTAAAGAAGTAGTCCAGTTACACATTTGTGGGCTTATAACTTGGCTTCTGAATGTCCTTGAGAGATCAGGTGTGTTTTAGTGTACTCCAATCAACAGCCCCTACAACCACAAAAAGGAATGGAGTCATTAGCACTTATGGTTTTTAAATGGCACCCAGAATTATGTTGCACGAAGCACAATTTCACATCATTCTGGGTTCATTTGTGTGAAAACAAGGTCCAATCAGGCTGAAACGTTACAGGAAAGTAGGATCTATTGAGTTGTAAGTGATCTGAACGTTTCATGATGATAGCGCTTTCCTAAGGGGGTCAAACCATGTCCCAAAGGTCATCGGATCTGGTGTCAATTTAAAGAAGTAGTCCAGTTACACATTTGTGGGCTTATAACTTGGCTTCTGAATGTCCTAGAGAGATCAGGTTTGTTTTAATGTACTCCAATCAACAGCCCCTACAACCACAAAAAGGAATGGAGTCATTAGCACTTATGGTTTGTAAGTGGCACCCAGAATTATGTTGCACGAAGCACAATTTCACATCATTCTGGGTCCATTTGTGTGAAAACAAAGTCCAATCCGGCTGAAACGCTACAAGAAGGTAGAATCTATTGAGTTGTAAGTGATCTGAACGTTTCAAGATGATCGCACATTCCTATAGGGGGTCAAACCATGTCCCAAAGGTCACCGGGCCAAGTGTCACTTTAAAGAAGTAGTCCAGTTACACCTTTGTGGGCTTATAACTTGGCTTCTGAATGTCCTAGAGAGGTTAGGTTTGTTTTAGTGTACTCCAATCAACGGCCCCTACAACCACAAAAAGGAATGGAGTCATTAGCACTTATGGTTTGTAAATGGCACCCAGAATTATTTTGCACGAAGCACAATTTCACATCATTCTGGGTTCATTTGTGTGAAAACATGGTCCATTCAGGCTGAAACGTTACAGGAAGGTAGAATCTATTGAGTTGTAAGTGATCTGAACGTTTCATGATGATAGCGCTTTCCTAAGGGGGTCAAACCATGTCCCAAAGGTCACCGGATCTGGTGTCAATTTAAAGAAGTAGTCCAGTTACACATTTGTGGGCTTATAACTTGGCTTCTGAATGTCCTAGAGAGATCAGGTTTGTTTTAGTGTACTCCAATCAACAGCCCCTACAACCACAAAAAGGAATGGAGTCATTAGCACTTATGGTTTGTAAATGGCACCCAGAATTATGTTGCACGAAGCACAATTTCACATCATTCTGGGTCCATTTGTGTGAAAACAAGGTCCAATCAGGCTGAAACGTTACAAGAAGGTAGAATCTATTGACTTGTAAGTGATATGAACGTTTCATGATGATCGCACATTCCTATAGGGGGTCAAACCATGTCCCAAAGGTCACCGGGCCTGGTGTCACTTTAAAGAAGTAGTCCAGTTACACCTTTGTGGGCTTATAACTTGGCTTCTGAATGTCCTAGAGAGGTCAGGTTTGTTTTAGTGTACTCCAATCAACAGCCCCTACAACCACAAAAAGGAATGGAGTCATTAGCACTTATGGTTTTTAAATGGCACCCAGAATTATGTTGCACGAAGCACAATTTCACATCATTCTGGGTCCATTTGTGTGAAAACAAGGTCCAATCAGGCTGAACCATTACAGGAAGGTAGAATCTTTTGAGTTGTAAGTGATCTAAATGTTTCATGATGATCTCACATTCCTATAGGGGGTCAAACCATGTCCCAAAGGTCACCGGGCCTGGTGTCACTTTAAAGAAGTAGTCCAGTTACACCTTTGTGGGCTTATCACTTGGCTTCTGAATGTCCTAGAGAGGTCAGGTTTGTTTTAGTGTACTCCAATCAACAGCCCCTACAACCACAAAAAGGAATGGAGTCATTAGCACTTATGGTTTGTAAATGGCACCCAGAATTATGTTGCACGAAGCACAATTTCACATCATTCTGGGTCCATTTGTGTGAAAACAAGGTCCAAGCAGGCTGAATTGTTAGAGGAAGGTAGAATCTATTGAGTTGTAATTGATCTGAACGTTTCATGATGATAGCACTTTCCTAAGGGGGTCTAACCATGTCCCAAAGGTCACCGGATCTGGTGTCAATTTAAAGAAGTAGTCCAGTTACACATTTGTGGACTTATAACTTGGCTTCTGAATGTCCTAGAGAGATCAGGGTTGTTTTAGTATACTCCAATCAACAGCCCCTACAACCACAAAAAGGAATGGAGTCATTAGCACTTATGGTTTTTAAATGGCACCCAGAATTATGTTGCACGAAGCACAATGTCACATCATTCTGGGTTCATTTGTGTGAAAACAAGGTCCAATCAGGCTGAAACGTTACAGGAAGGTAGAATCTATTTAGTTGTAAGTGATCTGAACGTTTCATGATGATAGCACTTTCCTAAGGGGGTCAAACCATGTCCCAAAGGTCACCGGATCTGGTGTCAATTTAAAGAAGTAGTCCAGTTACAAATTTGTGGGCTTATAACTTGGCTTCTGAATGTCCTAGAGATATCAGGTTTGTTTTAATGTACTCCAATCAACAGCCCCTACAACCACAAAAAGGAATGGAGTCATTAGCACTTATGGTTTGTAAATGGCACCCAGAATTATGTTGCACGAAGCACAATTTCACATCATTCTGGGTTCATTTGTGTGAAAACAAGGTCCAATCAGGCTGAAACATTACAAGAAGGTAGAATCTATGGAGTTGTAAGTGATCTGAACGTTTCATGATGATCGCACATTCCTATAGGGGGTCAAACCATGTCCCAAAGGTCACCGGGCCTGGTGTCACTTTAAAGAAGTAGTTCAGTTACACCTTTGTGGGCTTATAACTTGGCTTCTGAATGTCCTAGATAGGTCAGGTTTGTTTTAGTGTACTCCAATCAACAGCCCCTACAACCACAAAAAGGAATGGAGTCATTAGCACTTATGGTTTGTAAATGGCACCCAGAATTATGTTGCACGAAGCACAATTTCACATCATTCTGTGTTCACTTGTGTGAAAACAAGGTCCAATCAGGCTGACACCTTACAGGAAGGTAGAATCTATTGAGTTGTAAGTGATCTGAACGTTTCATGATGATAGCACTTTCCTAAGGGGGTCTAACCATGTCCCAAAGGTCACCGGATCTGGTGTCAATTTAAAGAAGTAGTCCAGTTACACATTTGTGGGCTTATAACTTGGCTTCTGAATGTCCTAGAGAGATCAGGGTTGTTAAAGTAAACTCCAATCAACAGCCCCTACAACCACAAAAAGGAATGTAGTCATTAGCACTTATGGTTTTTAAATGGCACCCAGAATCATGTTGCACGAAGCACAATTTCACATCATTCTGGGTTCATTTGTGTGAAAACAAGGTCCAATCAGGCTGAAACGTTACAGGAAGGTAGAATGTATTGAGTTGTAAGTGATCTGAACGTTTCATGATGATAGCACTTTCCTAAGGGGGTCAAACCATGTCCAAAAGGTCACCGGATCTGGTGTCCATTTAAAGAAGTAGTCCAGTTACACAATTGTGGGGTTATAACTTGGCTTCTGAATGTCCTAGAGATATCAGGTTTGTTTTAATGTACTCCAATCAACAGCCCCTACAACCACCAAAAGGAATGGAGTCATTAGCACTTATGGTTTGTAAATGGCACCCAGAATTATGTTGCACGAAGCACAATTTCACATCATTCTGGGTTCATTTGTGTGAAAACAAGGTCCAATCAGGCTGAAACGTTACAGGAAGGTAGAATCTATTGAGTTGTAAGTGATCTGAACGTTTCATGATGATAGCACTTTCCTAAGGGGGTCAAACCATGTCCCAAAGGTCACCGGATCTGGTGTCAATTTAAAGAAGTAGTCCAGTTACACATTTGTGGGCTTATAACTTGGCTTCTGAATGTCCTAGAGAGATCAGGTTTGTTTTAATGTACTCCAATCAAGAGCCCCTACAAACACAAAAAGGAATGGAGTCATTAGCACTTATGGTTTGTAAATGGCACCCAGAATTATGTTGCACGAAGCACAATTTCACATCATTCTGGGTCCATTTGTGTGAAAACAAGGTCCAATCAGGCTGAAACGCTACAAGAAGGTAGAATCTATTGAGTTGTAAGTGATCTGAACGTTTCAAGATGATCGCACATTCCTATATGGGGTAAAACCATTTCCCAAAGGTCACCGGGCCTGGTGTCACTTTAAAGAAGTAGTCCAGTTACACCTTTGTGGGCTTATAACTTGGCTTCTGAATGTCCTAGAGAGGTTAGGTTTGTTTTAGTGTACTCCAATCAAAGCCCCTACAACCACAAAAAGGAATGGAGTCATTAGCACTTATGGTTTGTAAATGGCACCCAGAATTATGTTGCACGAAGCACAATTTCACATCATTCTGGGTCCATTTGTGTGAAAACAAGGTCCAGTCAGATTGAAACGTTACAAGAAGGTAGAATCTATTGAGTTGTAAGTGATCTGAACGTTTCAAGATGATAGCACTTTCCTGAGGGGCTCAAACCATGTCCCAAAGGTGACCGGATCTGGTGTCAATTTAAAGAAGTAGTCCAGTTACACATTTGTGGGCTTTTAACTTGGCTTCTGAATGTCCTAGAGAGATCAGGTTTGTTTTAGTATACTCCAATCAACAGCCCCTACAATCACAAAAAGGAATGGAGTCATTAGCACTTATGGTTTGTAAATGGCACCCAGAATTTTGTTGCACGAAGCACAATTTCACATAATTCTGCGTCCATTTGTGTGAAAACAAGGTCCAATCAGGCTGAAACATTACAAGAAGGTAGAATCTATTGAGTTGTAAGTGATCTGAACGTTTCAAGATGATCGCACATTTCTATAGGGGGTAAAACCATGTCCCAAAGGTCACCGGGCCTGGTGTCACTTTAAAGAAGTAGTCCAGTTACACCTTTGTGGGCTTATAACTTGGCTTCTGAATATCCTAGAGAGGTCAGGATTGTTTTAGAGTACTCCAATGAACAGCCCCCATTACCACTAAAAGGAATGGAGTCATTAGCACTTATGGTTTTTAAATGGCACCCAGAATTATGTTGCACGAAGCACAATTTCACATCATTCTGGGTTCATTTGTGTGAAAACAAGGTACAATCAGGCTGAAACGTTACAGGAAGGTAGAATCTATTGAATTGTAAGTGATCTGAACGTTTCATGATGGTCGCACATTCCTCTAAAACAAACCTGATCTCTCTAGGACATTCAGAAACCAAGTTATAAGCCCACAAATGTGTAACTGGACTACTTCTTTAAATTGACACCAGATCCGGTGACCTTTGGGACATTGTTTGACCCCCTTAGGAATGTGCTATCATCATGAAACGTTCAGATCACTTACAATTCAATATATTCTACCTTCCTGTAACGTTTCAGCCTGATTGTACCTTGTTTTCACACAAATGAACCCAGAATGATGTGAAATTGTGCTTCGTGCAACATAATTCTGGGTGCCATTTAAAAACCATAAGTGCTAATGACTCCATTCCTTTTTGTGGTTGTAGGGGCTGTTGATTGGAGTATACTAAAACAAACCTGATCTCTCTAGGACATTCAGAAGCCAAGTTATAAGCCCACAAATGTGTAACTGGACTACTTCTTTAAAGTGATACCAGGCCCGGTGACCTTTGGGACATGGTTTTACCCCCTATAGGAATGTGCAATCATCATGAAACGTTCAGATCACTTACAACTCAATAGATTCTACCTTCTTGTAACGTTTCAGCCTGATTGGACCTTGTTTTCACACATATGAACCCAGAATGATGTGAAGTTGTGCTTCGTGCAACATAAATCTGGGTGCCATTTAAAAACCATAAGTGCTAATGACTCCATTCCTTTTAGTGGTAATGGGGGCTGTTAATTGGAGTACTCTAAAACAAACCTGATCTCTCTAGGACATTCAGAAGCCAAGTTATAAGCCCAAAAATGTGTAACTGGACTACTTCTTTAAAGTGACACCAGGCCCGGTGACCTTTGGGACATGGTTTTACCCCCTATAGGAATGTGTGATCATCATGAAATGTTCAGATCACTTACAACTCAATAGATTCTACCTTCTTTAACGTTTCAGCCTGATTGGACCTTGTTTTCACACAAATGAACCCAGAATGATGTGAAATTGTGCTTCGTGCAACATAATTCTGGGTGCCATTTAAAAACCATAAGTGCTAATGACTCCATTCCTTTTAGTGGTAATGGGGGCTGTTGATTGGAGTACTCTAAAACAAACCTGACCTCTCTAGGATATTCAGAAGCCAAGTTATAAGCCCACAAAGGTGTAACTGGACTACTTCTTTAAAGTGACACCAGGCCCGGTGACCTTTGGGACATAGTTTGACCCCCTATAGGAATGTGCGATCATCATGAAACGTTCAGATCACTTACAACTCAATAGATTCTACCTTCTTGTAACGTTTCAGCCTGATTGGACCTTGTTTTCACACAAATGGACCCAGAATGATGTGAAATTGTGCTTCGTGCAACATAATTCTGGGTGCCATTTACAAACCATAAGTGCTAATGACTCCATTCCTTTTTGTGGTTGTAGGGGCTGTTGGTTGGAATACATTAAAACAAACCTGATCTCTCTAGGACATTCAGAAGCCAAGTTATAAGCCCACAAATGTGTAACTGGACTACTTCTTTAAATTGACACCAGATCCGGTGACCTTTGGGTCATGGTTTGACCCCCTTAGGAAAGTGCTATCATCATGAAACGTTCAGATCACTTACAACTCAATAGATTCGACCTTCCTGTAACGTTTCAGCCTGATTGGACCTTGTTTTCACACAAATAGAACCCAGAATGATGTGAAATTGTGCTTCGTGCAACATAATTCTGGGTGCCATTTACAAACCATAAGTGCTAATGTCTTCATTCCTTTTAGTGGTAATGGGGGCTACTAATTGGAGTACTCTAAAACAAACCTGACCTCTCTAGGATATTCAGAAGCCAAGTTATAAGCCCACAAAGGTGTAACTGGACTACTTCTTTAAAGTGACACCAGGACCGGTGACCTTTGGGACATGGTTTGACCCCCAATAGGAATGTGCGATCATCATGAAACGTTCAGATCACTTACAACTCAATAGATTCTACCTTCTTGTAACATTTCAGCCTGATTGGACCTTGTTTTCACACAAATGGACCCAGAATGATGTGAAATTTTGCTTCGTGCAACATAATTCTGGGTGCCAATTAAAAACCATAAGTGCTAATGACTCCAATCCTTTTTGAGGTTGTAGGGGCTGTTGATTGGAGTACACTAAAACAAACCTGATCTCTCTAGGACATTCAGAAACCAAGTTATAAGCCCACAAAGGTGTAATTGGACTACTTCTTTAAAGTGACACCAGGCCCGGTGACCTTTGGGACATGGTTTGACCCCCTATAGGAATGTGCGATCATCATGAAACGTTCAGATCACTTACAACTCAATAGATTCTACCTTCTTGTAATGTTTCAGCCTGATTGGACCTTGTTTTCACAGTAATGGACCAAGAAAGATGTGAAATTGTGCTTCGTGCAACAAAAGTCTGGGTGCCATTTACAAACCATAAGTGCTAATGACTCCATTCCTTTTTGTGGTTGTAGGGGCTGTTGGTTGGAGTACATTAAAACAAACCTGATCTCTCTAGGACATTCAGAAGCCAAGTTATAAGCCCACAAATGTGTAACTGGACTACTTCTTTAAATTGACACCAGATCCGGTGACCTTTGGGACATGGTTTGACCCCCTTAGGAAAGTGCTATCATCATGAAACGTTCAGATCACTTACAATTCAATAGATTCTACCTTCCTGTAACGTTTCAGCCTGATTGTACCTTGTTTTCACACAAATGGACCCAGAATGATGTGAAATTGTGCTTCGTGCAACATAATTCTGGGTGCCATTTAAAAACCATAAGTGCTAATGACGTCGTTGTCGTCGTCGTCGTCGTCTTCCTCCGCTTATCCGTGTCCGGGTCGCGGGGGCAGGATCCCAACTAGGGAGCTCCAGGCCGTCCTCTCCCCGGCCTTGTCCACCAGCTCCTCCGGCAGGACCCCAAGGCGTTCCCAGACCAGATTGGAGATGTAACCTCTCCAACGTGTCCTGGGTCGCCCTGGGGGCCTTCTGCCAGCAGGACATGCCCGAAACACCTCCCCGGGGAGGCGTCCAGGAGGCATCCTGACCAGATGCCCAAACCACCTCAACTGGCTCCTTTCGATCCGGAGGAGCAGCGGTTCTACTCCGAGTCCCTCCCGAATGTCCGAGCTCCTCACCCTATCTCTAAGGCTGAGCCCGGCCACCCTACGGAGGAAACTCATTTCGGCCGCTTGTATCCGCGATCTCGTTCTTTCGGTCATTACCCAAAGCTCATGACCATAGGTGAGGATTGGGACGTAGATCGACCGGTAAATCGAGAGCCTGGCTTTCTGGCTCAGCTCCCTCTTCCCCACGACAGATCGGCTCAGCGTCCGCATCACTGCAGACGCCGAACCAATCCGCCTGTCGATCTCCCGATCCCTCCTACCCTCACTCGTGAACAAGACCCCGAGATACTTAAACTCCTCCACTTGAGGTAGGACCACTCCCCCGACCCGGAGTTGGCAAGCCACCCTTTCCCGGTCGAGAACCATGGTCTCAGATTTGGAGGTGCTGATCCTCATTCCAGCCGCTTCACACTCGGCCGCGAACCTACCCAGCAAGAGCTGAAGGTCAGAGCTGGATGAAGTTAGGAGGACCACATCATCCGCAAAAAGCAGAGACGAGATTCTCCTGCCACCAAACTCGACACACTCCACACCACGGCTGCGTCTAGACATTCTGTCCATAAAAGTGATGAACAGAACCGGTGACAAAGGGCAGCCCTGGCGGAGTCCAACCCTCACTGGGAACAGGTCCGACTTACTACCGGCTATGCGGACCAAACTCACGCTCCTCTGGTAAAGGGACTGAATGGCCCTTAACAGAAAGCCACCCACCCCATACTCCTGGAGCGTCCCCCACAGGGTGTCCCTGGGGACACGGTCATAAGCCTTCTCCAAATCCACAAAACACATGTGGATTGGTTGGGCAAACTCCCATGCCCCCTCCATCACCCTTGCAAGGGTATAGAGCTGGTCCACAGTTCCACGGCCAGGACGAAAACCACATTGCTCCTCCTCTATCAGAGATTCAACTATCGATCGGACCCTCCTCTTGGAGTAGACCTTTCCAGGGAGGCTGAGGAGTGTGATCCCCCTATAGTTGGAACACACCCTCAGGTCACCCTTCTTAAAGATGGGGACCACCACCTCGGTCTGCCACTCCCTAGGAACTGCCCCCGATGACCACGCAATGTTGTAGAGACGTGTCAACCATGACAGCCCTACAACATCCATAGCCTTGAGATACCCAGGACGAACCTCATCCGCCCCCGGGGCTCCGCCGCTGTGTAGTTGTTTGACTACCTCAGCAACTTCTGCCCCCGAGATCGGACAGTCCATCCCCAGGCCTCCCAGCTCTGGTTACTCCTCGGAATGCGCATTGGTGGGATTGAGGAGCTCCTCAAAGTATTCCTTCCACCGTCCGACTATAGCCTCAGTTGACGTCAGCAGCTCCCCATCCCCACTGTAAACAGTGTGAGCGAGTTGCTGCCTTCCTCTCCTGAGGCGCCGGACAGTTTGCCAGAACCTCTTTGGAGCCGATCAATAGTCTTTCTCCATGGCCTCACCAAACTCCTCCCACGCCCGAGATTTTGCCTCGGCAACTGCCACTGCTGCACCCCGCTTGGCTATCCGGTACCTGTCTGCTGCCTCCGGAGACCCACAGACCAGCCACGCCCTGTAGGCCTCCTTCTTCAGCCTGACGGCTCCCCGAACCTCTGGTGTCCACCAGCGGGTACGGGGGTTGCCACCACGACTGGCACCGGCCACCTTACGACCACAGCTAGCAACAGCCGCCTCGACAATCGCAGAGTGGAACAAGGCCCACTCGGACTCAATGTCCCCCACTGCTCTCGGGACGTGGTCAAAGCTCTGCCGGAGGTGGGAGTTGAAGACCGTCTTGACAGGTTCTTCTGCCAGGCGTTCCCAGCAGACCCTCACTATGCGTTTGGGTCTGCCAGGTCTACGCGGCATGTTCCCTTGCCATCTGATCCAACTCACCACCAGGTGGTGATCAGTTGACAGCTCCGCCCCTCTCTTCACTCGGGTGTACAAAACATACGGCCGTAGGTCAGATGATACGACTACAAAATCTATCATCGACCTGCAACCTAGGCTGCCCTGGTACCAAGTGTACCAGTGGGCCTCCTTATGTTCGAACATGGTGTTCGTTATGGCCAAACTGCGGCTTGCACAGAAGTCCAATAACAAAACACCGCTCGAGTTCAGATTAGGTGGGCCGTTCCTCCCAATCACACCCCTCCAGGTCAAGCTGTCATTGCCCACGTGAGCATTGAAGTCCCCCAGCAGGACAATGGAGTCCCCTGATGGAGCACTATCTAGCACTCGTCCCAGGGACTCCAAAAAGGGTGGGTACTCTGAACTGATATTTGGCCAATAAGCACAAACAACAGTCAGGACCCGTTCCCCAACCCGAAGGCGCAAGGAAGCTACCCTCTTGTATCCCGGGGTAAACCCCAACACACAGGCAGAGAGTCTCGGGGCTAACAAAAAGCCAACCCCAGCCCTACGCCTCTCACCCAGAGCAACTCCAGCAAAGTAGAATGTCCAACCCCTCTCCAGGTCTCGGGTTCCAGAGCCAATGCAATGTGTCGAGGTGAGTCCGACTATATCAAGCCGGTACCGCTCAACCTCTGCCACAAGCTCCGGCTCCTTCCCCGCCAGCGAGGTGACGTTCCATGTCCCAAAAACTAGTTTTCTTGTCCAGGGATTGGACCGCCAAGGCTCCCGCCTTGGTCTGCCACCCGATTCGCATTGCACCGGACCCTTCATGTTCCTCCTGCGGGTGGTGGGTCCACAGTTGGACGAGCCCATGAATCCGGTTCGGGCTGGGCCCGGCCGGGCCCCATGGGCGAAAGCCCGGCCACCAGGCGCTCGCTCACAGGCCCCAACCCCAGGCCTGGCTCCAGGGTGGGACCCCGGTAACCCTCCGGGCCGGGTACTCCGACTCTTTGTTTTAACCTCCATGAAAGATCCTTCGAACCGTTCTTTGTCTCACCCTTCACCTAAGACCAATTTGTCATGGGAGACCCTACCAAGGGCACTAGGTGCCCCAGACAACATAGCTCCTAGGATCATTAGGGCACTCAAACTCCTCCACCACGATAAGGTGACGGTTCAAGGAGGAGTAACATAAGGGCTAATGACTCCATTCCTTTTTGTGGTTGTAGGGGCTGTTGACTGGAGTATACTAAAACAAACATGAACTCTCTAGGACATTCAGAAGCCAAGTTATAAGCCCACAAATGTGTAACTGGACTACTTCTTTAAATTGACACCAGATCCGATGACCTTTGGGACATGGTTTGACCCCCTTAGGTAAGTGTGATCATCATGAAACGTTCAGATCACTTACAACTCAATAGATTCTACCTTCTTGTAACGTTTCAGCCTGAATGGACCTTGTTTTCACACAAATGGACCCAGAATGATGTGAAATTATGCTTCATGCAACATAATTCTGGGTGCCATTTACAAACCATAAGTGCTAATGACTCCATTCCTTTTAGTGGTAATGGGGGCTGCTAATTGGAGTTCTCTAAAACAAACCTGACCTCTCTAGGATATTCAGAAGCCAATTTATAAGCCCACAAAGGTGTAACTGGACTACTTCTTTAAAGTGACACCAGGCCCGGTGACCTTTGGGACATGGTTTGACCCCCAATAGGAATGTGCGATCATCATGAAACGTTCAGATCACTTACAACTCAATAGATTCTACCTTCTTGTAACGTTTCAGCCTGATTGGACCTTGTTTTCACACAAATGGACCCAGAATGATGTGAAATTGTGCTTCGTGCAACATAATTCTGGGTGCCATTTAAAAACCATAAGTGCTAATGACTCCATTCCTTTTTGAGGTTGTAGGGGCTGTTGATTGGAGTACACTAAAACAAACCTGATCTCTCTAGGACATTCAGAAACCAAGTTATAAGACCTCAAAGGTGTAATTGGACTACTTCTTTAAAGTGACACCAGGCCCGGTGACCTTTGGGACATGGTTTGACCCCCTTAGGAAAGTGCTATCACCATGACACGTTCAGATCACCCAGAATGGCACCCAGAATTATGTTGCACGAAGCACAATTTCACATCATTCTGGGTTCATTTGTGTGAAAACAAGGTCCAATCAGGCTGAAACGTTACAGGAAGGTAGAATCTACTGAGTTGTAAGTGATCTGAACGTTTCATGATGATAGCACTTTCCTAAGGGGGTCAAACCATGTCCCAAAGGTCACCGGATCTGGTGTCAATTTAAAGAAGTAGTCCAGTTACACATTTGTGGGCTTATAACTTGGCTTCTGAATGTCCTAGAGAGATCAGGTTTGTTTTAGTATACGCCAATCAACAGCCCCTACAACCACAAAAAGGAATGGAGTCATTAGCACTTATGGTTTGTAAATGGCACCCAGAATTATGTTGCACGAAGCACAATTTCACATCATTCTGGGTTCATTTGTGTGAAAACAAGGTCCAATCAGGCTGAAACGTTACAGAAAGGTAGAATCTACTGAGTTGTAAGTGATCTGAACGTTTCATGATGATAGCACTTTCCTAAGGGGGTCAAACCATGTCCCAAAGGTCACCGGATCTGGTGTCAATTTAAAGAAGTAGTCCAGTTACACATTTGTGGGCTTATAACTTGGCTTCTGAATGTCCTAGAAGGATCAGGTTTGTTTTAGTGTACTCCAATCAACAGCCCCTACAACCACAAAAAGGAATGGAGTCATTAGCACTTATGGTTTGTAAATGGCACCCAGAATTATGTTGCACGAAGCACAATTTCACATCATTCTGGGTTCATGTGTGTGAAAACAAGGTCCAATCAGGCTGAAACGTTACAAGAAGGTAGAATCTATTGAGTTGTAAGTGATCTGAACGTTTCATGATGATAGCACTTTCCTAAGGGGGTCAAACCATGTCCCAAAGGTCACCGGGCCTGGTGTCACTTTAAAGAAGTATTCCAGTTACACCTTTGTGGGCTTATAACTTGGCTTCTGAATGTCCTAGAGAGGTCAGGTTTGTTTTAGTGTACTCCAATCAACAGCCCCTACAACCACAAAAAGGAATGGAGTCATTAGCACTTATGGTTTATAAATGGCACCCAGAATTATAGTGCACGAAGCACAATTTCAGATCATTCTGGGTCCATTTGTGTGAAAACAAGGTCCAATCAGGCTGAAACGTTACAAGAAGGTAGAATCTATTGAGTTGTAAGTGATCTGAACGTTTCATGATGATCGCACATTCCTATAGGGGGTCAAACCATGTCCCAAAGGTCACCGGATCTGGTGTCACTTTAAAGAAGTAGTCCAGTTACACATTTGTGGGCTTATAACTTGGCTTCTGAATATCCTAGAGAGGTCAGGTTTGTTTTAGAGTACTCCAGTTAACAGCCCCCATTACCCCAAAGAGGAATGGAGTCATTAGCACTTATGGTTTTTAAATGGCACCCAGAATTATGTTGCACCAGGCACACTTTCACATCATTCTGGGTTCATTTGTGTGAAAACAAGGTCCAATCAGGCTGAAATGTTACAGGAAGTTAGAATCTATTGAGTTGTAAGTGATCTGAACGTTTCATGATGATAGCACTTTCCTAAGGGGGTCAAACCATGTCCCAAAGGTCACCGGATCTGGTGTCAATTTAAAGAAGTAGTCCAGTTACACATTTGTGGGCTTATAACGTGGCTTCTGAATGTCCCAGAGAGATCAGGTTTGTTTTAGTATACTCCAATCAACAGCCCCTACAACCACAAAAAGGAATGGAGTCATTAGCATTTATGGTTTTTAAATGGCACCCAGAATTATGTTGCACGAAGCACAATTTCACATCATTCTGGGTCCATTTGTGTGAAAACAAGGTCCAATCAGGCTGAAACGTTACAGGAAGGTAGAATCTATTGAGTTGTAAGTGATCTGTACGTTTCATGATGATAGCACTTTCCTAAGGGGGTCAAACCATGTCCCAAAGGTCACCGGATCTGGTGTCAATTTAAAGAAGTAGTCCAGTTACACATTTGTGGGCTTATAACTTGGCTTCTGAATGTCCTAGAGAGATCAGGTTTATTTTAGTGTACTCCAATCAACAGCCCCTACAACCACAAAAAGGAATGGAGTCATTAGCACTTATGGTTTGTAAATGGCACCCAGAATTATGTTGCACGAAGCACTATTTCACATCATTCTGGGTCCATTTTTGTTAAAACAAGGACCAATCAGGCTGAAACGTTACAGGAAGGTAGAATCTATTGAGTTGTACGTGATCTGAACGTTTCATGATTATAGCACTTTCCTAAGGGGGTCAAACCATATCCCAAAAGTCACCGGATCTGGTGTCAATTTAAAGAAGTAGTCCAGTTACACATGTGTGGGCTTATAACTTGGCTTCTGAATGTCCTAGAGAGATTAGGTTTATTTTAGTGTACTACAATCAACAGCCCCTACAACCACAAAAAGGAATGGAGTCATTAGCACTTACGGTTTGTGAATGGCACCCAGAATTATGTTGCACGAAGCACTATTTCACATCATTCTGGGTCCATTTGTGTGAAAACAAGGTCCAATCAGGCTGAATCGTCACAGGAAGGTAGAATCTATTGAGTTGTAAGTGATCTGAACATTTCATGATGATAGCACTTTCCTAAGGGGGTCAAACCATGTCCCAAAGGTCACCGGATCTGGTGTCAATTTAAAGAAGTAGTCCACTTACACATTTGTGGGCTTATAACTTGGCTTCTGAATGTCCTAGAGAGATCAGGTTTGTTTTAGTATACGCCAATCAACAGCCCCTACAACCACAAAAAGGAATGGAGTCATTAGCACTTATGGTTTGTAAATGGCACCCAGAATTATGTTGCACGAAGCACAATTTCACATCATTCTGGGTTCATGTGTGTGAAAACAAGGTCCAATCAGGCTGAAACGTTACAAGAAGGTAGAATCTATTGAGTTGTAAGTGATCTGAACGTTTCATGATGATAGCACTTTCCTAAGGGGGTCAAACCATGTCCCAAAGGTCACCGGGCCTGGTGTCACTTTAAAGAAGTATTCCAGTTACACCTTTGTGGGCTTATAACTTGGCTTCTGAATGTCCTAGAGAGGTCAGGTTTGTTTTAGTGTACTCCAATCAACAGCCCCTACAACCACAAAAAGGAATGGAGTCATTAGCACTTATGGTTTATAAATGGCACCCAGAATTATAGTGCACGAAGCACAATTTCAGATCATTCTGGGTCCATTTGTGTGAAAACAAGGTCCAATCAGGCTGAAACGTTACAAGAAGGTAGAATCTATTGAGTTGTAAGTGATCTGAACGTTTCATGATGATCGCACATTCCTATAGGGGGTCAAACCATGTCCCAAAGGTCACCGGATCTGGTGTCACTTTAAAGAAGTAGTCCAGTTACACATTTGTGGGCTTATAACTTGGCTTCTGAATATCCTAGAGAGGTCAGGTTTGTTTGAGAGTACTCCAGTTAACAGCCCCCATTACTCCAAAGAGGAATGGAGTCATTAGCACTTATGGTTTTTAAATGGCACCCAGAATTATGTTGCACCAGGCACACTTTCACATCATTCTGGGTTCATTTGTGTGAAAACAAGGTCCAATCAGGCTGAAATGTTACAGGAAGTTAGAATCTATTGAGTTGTAAGTGATCTGAACGTTTCATGATGATAGCACTTTCCTAAGGGGGTCAAACCATGTCCCAAAGGTCACCGGATCTGGTGTCAATTTAAAGAAGTAGTCCAGTTACACATTTGTGGGCTTATAACGTGGCTTCTGAATGTCCTAGAGAGATCAGGTTTGTTTTAGTATACTCCAATCAACAGCCCCTACAACCACAAAAAGGAATGGAGTCATTAGCATTTATGGTTTTTAAATGGCACCCAGAATTATGTTGCACGAAGCACAATTTCACATAATTCTGGGTCCATTTGTGTGAAAACAAGGTCCAATCAGGCTGAAACGTTACAGGAAGGTAGAATCTATTGAGTTGTAAGTGATCTGAACGTTTCATGATGATAGCACTTTCCTAAGGGGGTCAAACCATGTCCCAAAGGTCACCGGATCTGGTGTCAATTTAAAGAAGTAGTCCAGTTACACATTTGTGGGCTTATAACTTGGCTTCTGAATGTCCTAGAGAGATCAGGTTTATTTTAGTGTACTCCAATCAACAGCCCCTACAACCACAAAAAGGAATGGAGTCATTAGCACTTATGGTTTGTAAATGGCACCCAGAATTATGTTGCACGAAGCACTATTTCACATCATTCTGGGTCCATTTGTGTGAAAACAAGGTCCAATCAGGCTGAATCGTCACAGGAAGGTAGAATCTATTGAGTTGTAAGTGATCTGAACATTTCATGATGATAGCACTTTCCTAAGGGGGTCAAACCATGTCCCAAAGGTCACCGGATCTGGTGTCAATTTAAAGAAGTAGTCCAGTTACACATTTGTGGGCTTATAACTTGGCTTCTGAATGTCCTAGAGAGGTTAGGTTTGTTTTAGTGTACTCCAATCTACAGCCCCTACAACCACAAAAAGGAATGGAGTCATTAGCACTTATGGTTTGTAAATGGCACCCAGAATTATGTTGCACGAAGCACAATTTCACATCATTCTGGGTTCATTTGTGTGAAAACAAGGTCCAATCAGGCTGAAACGTTACAGGAAGGTAGAATCTATTGAGTTGTAAGTGATCTGAACGTTTAATGATGATAGCACTTTCCTAAGGGGGTCAAACCATGTCCCAAAGGTCACCGGATCTGGTGTCAATTTAAAGAAGTAGTCCAGTTACACATTTGTGGGCTTATAACTTGGCTTCTGAATGTCCTAGAGAGATCAGGTTTATTTTAGTGTACTCCAATCAACAGCCCCTACAACCACAAAAAGGAATGGAGTCATTAGCACTTATGGTTTGTAAATGGCACCCAGAATTATGTTGCACAAAGCACTATTTCACATCATTCTGGGTCCATTTGTGTGAAAACAAGGTCCAATCAGGCTGAAACGTTACAGGAAGGTAGAATCTATTGAGTTGTAAGTGATCTGAACGTTTCATGATGATAGCACATTCCTATTGGGGGTCAAACCATGTCCCAAAGGTCACCGGATCTGGTGTCAATTTAAAGAAGTAGTCCAGTTACACATGTGTGGGCTTATAACTTGGCTTCTGAATGTCCTAGAGAGATTAGGTTTATTTTAGTGTACTCCAATCAACAGCCCCTACAACCACAAAAAGGAATGGAGTCATTAGCACTTACGGTTTGTAAATGGCACCCAGAATTATGTTGCACGAAGCACTATTTCACATCATTCTGGGTCCATTTGTGTGAAAACAAGGTCCAATCAGGCTGAATTGTCACAGGAAGGTAGAATCTATAGAGTTGTAAGTGATCTGAACATTTCATGATGATAGCACTTTCCTAAGGGGGTCAAACCATGTCCCAAAGGTCACCGGATCTGGTGTCAATTTAAAGAAGTTGTCCAGTTACACATTTGTGGGCTTATAACTTGGCTTCTGAATGTCCTAGAGAGATCAGGTTTGTTTTAGTGTACTCCAATCAACAGCCCCTAGAACCACAAAAAGGAATGGAGACATTAGCACTTATGGTTTTTAAATGGCACCCAGAATTATGTTGCACGAAGCACAATTTCACATCATTCTGGGTTCATTTGTGTGAAAACAAGGTCCAATCAGGCTGAAACGTTACAGGAAGGTAGAATCTATTGAGTTGTAAGTGATCTGAACGTTTCATGATGATAGCACTTTCCTAAGGGGGTCAAACCATGTCCCAAAGGTCACCAGATCTGGTGTCACTTTAACGAAGTAGTCCAGTTACACATTTGTGGGCTTATAACTTGGCTTCTGAATGTCCTAGAGAGATCAGGTTTGTTTTAGTGTACTCCAATCAACAGCCCCTACAACCACAAAAAGGAATGGAGTCATTAGCACTTATGGTTTTTAAATGACACCCAGAATTATGGTGCACGAAGCAAAATTTCACATCATTCTGGGTTCATTTGTGTGAAAACAAGGTCCAATCAGGCTGAAACGTTACAGGAAGGTAGAATCTATTGAGTTGTAAGTGATCTGAACGTTTCATGATGATAGCACTTTCCTAAGGGGGTCAAACCATGTCCCAAAGGTCACCGGATCTGGTGTCAATTTAAAGAAGTAGTCCAGTTACACATTTGTGGGCTTATAACTTGGCTTCTGAATGTCCTAGAGAGATCAGGTTTGTTTTAGTGTACTCCAATCAACAGCCCCTACAACCACAAAAAGGAATGGAGTCATTAGCACTTATGGTTTGTAAATGGCACCCAGAATTATGTTGCACGAAGCACAATTTCACATCATTCTGGGTCCATTTGTGTGAAAACAAGGTCCAATCAGGCTGAAACGCTACAAGAAGGTAGAATCTATTGAGTTGTATGTGATCTGAACGTTTCTAGATGATCGCACATTCCTATAGGGGGTAAAACCATGTCCCAAAGGTCACCGGGCCTGGTGTCACTTTAAAGAAGTAGTCCAGTTACATCTTTGTGGGCTTATAACTTGGCTTCTGTATGTCCTAGAGAGGTCAGGTTTGTTTTAGTGTACTCCAATCAACAGCCCCTACAACCACAAAAAGGAATGGAGTCATTAGCACTTATGGTTTGTACATGGCACCCAGAATTATGTTGCACGAAGCACAATTTCACATCATTCTGGGTTCATTAGTATGAAAACAAGGTCCAATCAGGCTGAAACGTTACAAGAAGGTAGAATCTATTGAGTTGTAAGTGATCTGAACGTTTCATGATGATAGCACTTTCCTAATGGGGTCAAACCATGTCCCAAAGGTCACCAGATCTGGTGTCAATTTAAAGAAGTAGTCCAGTTACACCTTTGTGGGCTTATAACTTGGCTTCTGAATGTCCTAGAGAGGTTAGGTTTGTTTTAGTGTACTCCAATCTACAGCCCCTACAACCACAAAAAGGAATGGAGTCATTAGCACTTATGGTTTGTAAATGGCACCCAGAATTATGTTGCACGAAGCACAATTTCACATCATTCTGGGTTCATTTGTGTGAAAACAAGGTCCAATCAGGCTGAAACGTTACAGGAAGGTAGAATCTATTGAGTTGTAAGTGATCTGAACGTTTAATGATGATCGCACTTTCCTAAGGGGGTCAAACCATGTCCCAAAGGTCACCGGATCTGGTGTCAATTTAAAGAAGTAGTCCAGTTACACATTTGTGGGCTTATAACTTGGCTTCTGAATGTCCTAGAGAGATCAGGTTTATTTTAGTGTACTCCAATCAACAGCCCCTACAACCACAAAAAGGATCGGAGTCATTAGCACTTATGGTTTGTAAATGGCACCCAGAGTTATGTTGCACGAAGCACTATTTCACATCATTCTGGGTCCATTTGTGTGAAAACAAGGTCCAATCAGGCTGAAACGTTACAGGAAGGTAGAATCTATTGAGTTGTAAGTGATCTGAACGTTTCATGATGATAGCACTTTCCTAAGGGGGTCAAACCATGTCTCAAAGGTCACCGGATCTGGTGTCAATTTAAAGAAGTAGTCCAGTTACACATTTGT
The DNA here is from genome assembly GCF_043380555.1 of Nothobranchius furzeri. NCBI lineage: Eukaryota > Metazoa > Chordata > Actinopteri > Cyprinodontiformes > Nothobranchiidae > Nothobranchius > Nothobranchius furzeri. The sequence continues at coordinate 28,988,908 of NC_091743.1, forward strand.
GGGCTTATAACTTGGCTTCTTAATGTCCTAGAGCGATCAGGTTTGTTTTAGTGTACTCCAATCAACAGCCCCTACAACCACAAAAAGGAATGGAGTCATTAGCACTTATGGCTTTTAAATGGCACCCAGAATTATGTTGCACGAAGCACAATTTCACATCATTCTGGGTTCATTTGTGTGAAAACAAGGTCCAATCAGGCTGAAACGTTACATGAAGGTAGAATCTATTGAGTTGTAAGTGATCTGAAGGTTTCATGATGATAGCACTTTCCTAAGGGGGTCAAACCATGTCTCAAAGGTCACCGGATCTGGTGTCAATTTAAAGAAGTAGTCCAGTTACACATTTGTGGGCTTATAACTTGGCTTCTCAATGTCCTAGAGCGATCAGGTTTGTTTTAGTGTTCTCCAATCAACAGCCCCTAGAACCACAAAAAGGAATGGACTCATTAGCACTTATGGTTTGTAAATGGCACCCAGAATTATGTTGCACAAAGCACTATTTCACATCATTCTGGGTCCATTTGTGTGAAAACAAGGTCCAATCAGGCTGAAACGTTACAGGAAGGTAGAATCTATTGAGTTGTAAGTGATCTGAACGTTTCATGATTATAGCACTTTCCTAAGGGGGTCAAACCATGTCCCAAAGGTCACCGGATCTGGTGTCAATTTAAAGAAGTTGTCCAGTTACACATTTGTGGGCTTATAACTTGGCTTCTGAATGTCCTAGAGAGATCAGGTTTGTTTTAGTGTACTCCAATCAACAGCCCCTAGAACCACAAAAAGGAATGGAGACATTAGCACTTATGGTTTTTAAATGGCACCCAGAATTATGTTGCACGAAGCACAATTTCACATCATTCTGGGTTCATTTGTGTGAAAACAAGGTCCAATCAGGCTGAAACGTTACAGGAAGGTAGAATCTATTGAGTTGTAAGTGATCTGAACGTTTCATGATGATAGCACTTTCCTAAGGGGGTCAAACCATGTCCCAAAGGTCACCAGATCTGGTGTCACTTTAACGAAGTAGTCCAGTTACACATTTGTGGGCTTATAACTTGGCTTCTGAATGTCCTAGAGAGATCAGGTTTGTTTTAGTGTACTCCAATCAACAGCCCCTACAACCACAAAAAGGAATGGAGTCATTAGCACTTATGGTTTTTAAATGGCACCCAGAATTATGGTGCACGAAGCAAAATTTCACATCATTCTGGGTTCATTTGTGTGAAAACAAGGTCCAATCAGGCTGAAACGTTACAGGAAGGTAGAATCTATTGAGTTGTAAGTGATCTGAACGTTTCATGATGATAGCACTTTCCTAAGGGGGTCAAACCATGTCCCAAAGGTCACCGGATCTGGTGTCAATTTAAAGAAGTAGTCCAGTTACACATTTGTGGGCTTATAACTTGGCTTCTGAATGTCCTAGAGAGATCAGGTTTGTTTTAGTGTACTCCAATCAACAGCCCCTACAACCACAAAAAGGAATGGAGTCATTAGCACTTATGGTTTGTAAATGGCACCCAGAATTATGTTGCACGAAGCACAATTTCACATCATTCTGGGTCCATTTGTGTGAAAACAAGGTCCAATCAGGCTGAAACGCTACAAGAAGGTAGAATCTATTGAGTTGTATGTGATCTGAACGTTTCTAGATGATCGCACATTCCTACAGTGGGTAAAACCATGTCCCAAAGGTCACCGGTTCTGGTGTCACTTTAAAGAAGTAGTCCAGTTACATCTTTGTGGGCTTATAACTTGGCTTCTGTATGTCCTAGAGAGGTCAGGTTTGTTTTAGTGTACTCCAATCAACAGCCCCTACAACCACAAAAAGGAATGGAGTCATTAGCACTTATGGTTTGTAAATGGCACCCAGAATTATGTTGCACGAAGCACTATTTCACATCATTCTGGGTCCATTTGTGTGAAAACAAGGTCCAATCAGGCTGAAACGTTACAGGAAGGTAGAATCTATTGAGTTGTAAGTGATCTGAACGTTTCATGATGATAGCACTTTCCTAAGGGGGTCAAACCATGTCCCAAAGGTCACCAGATCTGGTGTCAATTTAAAGAAGTAGTCCAGTTACACCTTTGTGGGCTTATAACTTGGCTTCTGAATGTCCTAGAGAGGTTAGGTTTGTTTTAGTGTACTCCAATCTACAGCCCCTACAACCACAAAAAGGAATGGAGTCATTAGCACTTATGGTTTGTAAATGGCACCCAGAATTATGTTGCACGAAGCACAATTTCACATCATTCTGGGTTCATTTGTGTGAAAACAAGGTCCAATCAGGCTGAAACGTTACAGGATTTAGAATCTATTGAGTTGTAAGTGATCTGAACGTTTAATGATGATCGCACTTTCCTAAGGGGGTCAAACCATGTCCCAAAGGTCACCGGATCTGGTGTCAATTTAAAGAAGTAGTCCAGTTACACATTTGTGGGCTTATAACTTGGCTTCTGAATGTCCTAGAGAGATCAGGTTTATTTTAGTGTACTCCAATCAACAGCCCCTACAACCACAAAAAGGATCGGAGTCATTAGCACTTATGGTTTGTAAATGGCACCCAGAGTTATGTTGCACGAAGCACTATTTCACATCATTCTGGGTCCATTTGTGTGAAAACAAGGTCCAATCAGGCTGAAACGTTACAGGAAGGTAGAATCTATTGAGTTGTAAGTGATCTGAACGTTTCATGATGATAGCACTTTCCTAAGGGGGTCAAACCATGTCCCAAAGGTCACCGGATCTGGTGTCAATTTAAAGAAGTAGTCCAGTTACACATTTGTGGGCTTATAACTTGGCTTCTGAATGTCCTAGAGAGATCAGGTTTGTTTTAGTGTACTCCAATCAACAGCCCCTACAACCACAAAAAGGAATGGAGTCATTAGCACTTATGGTTTGTAAATGGCACCCAGAATTATGTTGCACGAAGCACAATTTCACATCATTCTGGGTCCATTTGTGTGAAAACAAGGTCCAATCAGGCTGAAACGCTACAAGAAGGTAGAATCTATTGAGTTGTATGTGATCTGAACGTTTCTAGATGATCGCACATTCCTACAGGGGGTAAAACCATGTCCCAAAGGTCACCGGTTCTGGTGTCACTTTAAAGAAGTAGTCCAGTTACATCTTTGTGGGCTTATAACTTGGCTTCTGTATGTCCTAGAGAGGTCAGGTTTGTTTTAGTGTACTCCAATCAACAGCCCCTACAACCACAAAAAGGAATGGAGTCATTAGCACTTATGGTTTGTACATGGCACCCAGAATTATGTTGCACGAAGCACAATTTCACATCATTCTGGGTTCATTAGTATGAAAACAAGGTCCAATCAGGCTGAAACGTTACAAGAAGGTAGAATCTATTGAGTTGTAAGTGATCTGAACGTTTCATGATGATAGCACTTTCCTAAGGGGGTCAAACCATGTCCCAAAGGTCACCAGATCTGGTGTCAATTTAAAGAAGTAGTCCAGTTACACCTTTGTGGGCTTATAACTTGGCTTCTGAATGTCCTAGAGAGGTTAGGTTTGTTTTAGTGTACTCCAATCTACAGCCCCTACAACCACAAAAAGGAATGGAGTCATTAGCACTTATGGTTTGTAAATGGCACCCAGAATTATGTTGCACGAAGCACAATTTCACATCATTCTGGGTTCATTTGTGTGAAAACAAGGTCCAATCAGGCTGAAACGTTACAGGATTTAGAATCTATTGAGTTGTAAGTGATCTGAACGTTTAATGATGATCGCACTTTCCTAAGGGGGTCAAACCATGTCCCAAAGGTCACCGGATCTGGTGTCAATTTAAAGAAGTAGTCCAGTTACACATTTGTGGGCTTATAACTTGGCTTCTGAATGTCCTAGAGAGATCAGGTTTATTTTAGTGTACTCCAATCAACAGCCCCTACAACCACAAAAAGGATCGGAGTCATTAGCACTTATGGTTTGTAAATGGCACCCAGAGTTATGTTGCACGAAGCACTATTTCACATCATTCTGGGTCCATTTGTGTGAAAACAAGGTCCAATCAGGCTGAAACGTTACAGGAAGGTAGAATCTATTGAGTTGTAAGTGATCTGAACGTTTCATGATGATAGCACTTTCCTAAGGGGGTCAAACCATGTCTCAAAGGTCACCGGATCTGGTGTCAATTTAAAGAAGTAGTCCAGTTACACATTTGTGGGCTTATAACTTGGCTTCTTAATGTCCTAGAGCGATCAGGTTTGTTTTAGTGTACTCCAATCAACAGCCCCTACAACCACAAAAAGGAATGGAGTCATTAGCACTTATGGCTTTTAAATGGCACCCAGAATTATGTTGCACGAAGCACAATTTCACATCATTCTGGGTTCATTTGTGTGAAAACAAGGTCCAATCAGGCTGAAACGTTACATGAAGGTAGAATCTATTGAGTTGTAAGTGATCTGAAGGTTTCATGATGATAGCACTTTCCTAAGGGGGTCAAACCATGTCTCAAAGGTCACCGGATCTGGTGTCAATTTAAAGAAGTAGTCCAGTTACACATTTGTGGGCTTATAACTTGGCTTCTCAATTTCCTAGAGCGATCAGGTTTGTTTTAGTGTACTCCAATCAACAGCCCCTAGAACCACAAAAAGGAATGGACTCATTAGCACTTATGGTTTGTAAATGGCACCCAGAATTATGTTGCATGAAGCACAATTTCACATCATTCTGGGTCCATTTGTGTGAAAACAAGGTCCAATCAGGCTGAAACGTTACAAGAAGTTAGAATCTATTGAGTTGTAAGTGATCTGAACGTTTCATGATGATCGCACATTCCTATAGGGGGTCAAACCATGTTCCAAAGGTCACCGGGACTGGTGTCACTTTAAAGAAGTAGTCCAGTTACACATTTGTGGGCTTATAACTTGGCTTCTGAATGTCCTAGAGAGGTCAGGTTTGTTTTAGTGTACTCCAATCAACAGCCCCTACAACCACAAAAAGGAATGGAGTCATTAGCACTTATGGTTTGTAAATGGCACCCAGAATTATGTTGCACGAAGCACAAATTCACATCATTCGGGGTCCATTTGTGTGAAAACAAGGTCCAATCAGGCTGAAACGTTACAGGAAGGTAGAATCTATTGAGTTGTAAGTGATCTGAACATTTCAAGATGATCACACATTCCTATAGGGGGTAAAAGCATGCCCCAAAGGTCATTGGGCCTGGTGTCACTTTAAAGAAGTAGTCCAGTTACATCTTTGTAGGCTTATAACTTGGCTTCTGAATGTCCTAGAGAGGTTAGGTTTGTTTTAGTGTACTCCAATCAACAGCCCCTACAACCACAAAAAGGAATGGAGTCATTAGCACTTATGGTTTGTAATTGGCACCCAGAATTTTGTTGCACGAAGCACAATTTCACATCATTCTGGGTTCATTTGTGTGAAAACAAGGTCCAATCAGGCTGAAACGTTACAGGAAGGTAGAATCTATTGAGTTGTAAGTGATCTGAACGTTTAATGATGATAGCACTTTCCTAAGGGGGTCAAACCATGTCCCAAAGGTCACCGGATCTGGTGTCAATTTAAAGAAGTAGTCCAGTTACACATTTGTGGGTTTATAACTTGGCTTCTGAATGTCCTAGAGAGATCAGGTTTATTTTAGTGTACTCCAATCAACAGCCCCTACAACCACAAAAAGGAATGGAGTCATTAGCACTTATGGTTTGTAAATGGCACCCAGAATTATGTTGCACGAAGCACTATTTCACATCATTCTGGGTCCATTTGTGTGAAAACAAGGTCCAATCAGGCTGAAACGTTACAGGAAGGTAGAATCTATTGAGTTGTAAGTGATCTGAACGTTTCATGATGATAGCACTTTCCTAAGGGGGTCAAACCATGTCCCAAAGGTCACCGGATCTGGTGTCAATTTAAAGAAGTTGTCCAGTTACACATTTGTGGGCTTATAACTTGGCTTCTTAATGTCCTAGAGCGATCAGGTTTGTTTTAGTGTACTCCAATCAACAGCCCCTACAACCACAAAAAGGAATGGAGTCATTAGCACTTATGGCTTTTAAATGGCACCCAGAATTATGTTGCACGAAGCACAATTTCACATCATTCTGGGTTCATTAGTGTGAAAACAAGGTCCAATCAGGCTGAAACGTTACAAGAAGGTAGAATCTATTGAGTTGTAAGTGATCTGAACGTTTCATGATGATCGCACATTCCTATAGGGGGTCAAACCATGTCCCAAAGGTCACCGGGCCTGGTGTCACTTTAAAGAAGTAGTCCAGTTACACCTTTGTGGGCTTATAACTTGGCTTCTGAATGTCCTAGAGAGGTCAGGTTTGTTTTAGTGTACTCCAATCAACAGCCCCTACAACCACAAAAAGGAATGGAGTCATTAGCACTTATGGTTTGTAAATGGCACCCAGAATTATGTTGCACGAAGCACAATTTCACATCATTCGGGGTCCATTTGTGTGAAAACAAGGTCCAATCAGGCTGAAACGTTACAGGAAGGTAGAATCAATTGAGTTGTAAGTGATCTGAACATTTCAAGATGATCGCACATTCCTATAGGGGGTAAAACAATGTCCCAAAGGTCCTTGGGCCTGGTGTCACTTTAAAGAAGTAGTCCAGTTACATCTTTGTGGGCTTATAACTTGGCTTCTGAATGTCCTAGAGAGGTTAGGTTTGTTTTAATGTAGTCCAATCAACAGCCCCTACAACCACAAAAAGGAATGGAGTCATTAGCACTTATGGTTTGTAATTGGCACCCAGAATTTTGTTGCACGAAGCACAATTTCACATCATTCTGGGTTCATTTGTGTGAAAACAAGGTCCAATCAGGCTGAAACGTTACAAGAAGGTAGAATCTATTGAGTTGTAAGTGATCTGAACGTTTCATGATGATCGCACATTCCTATAGGGGGTCAAACCATGTCCCAAAGGTCACCGGGCCTGGTGTCACTTTAAAGAAGTAGTCCAGTTACACATTTGTGGGCTTATAACTTGGCTTCTGAATGTCCTAGAGCGATCAGGTTTGTTTTAGTGTACTCCAATCAACAGCCCCTACAACCACAAAAAGGAATGGAGTCATTAGCACTTATGGTTTTTAAATGGCACCCAGAATTATGTTGCACGAAGCACAATTTCACATCATTCTGGGTTCATTTGTGTAAAAACAAGGTCCAATCAGGCTGAAACGTTACAGGAAGGTAGAATCTATTGAGTTGTAAGTGATCTGAACGTTTCATGATGATAGCACTTTCCTAAGGGGGTCAAACCATGTCCCAAAGGTCACCGGATCTGGTGTCAATTTAAAGAAGTAGTCCAGTTACACATTTATGGGCTTATAACTTGGCTTCTGAATGTCCTAGAGAGATCAGGTTATTTTTAGTGTACTCCAATCAACAGCCCCTACAACCACAAAAAGGAATGGAGTCATTAGCACTTATGGTTTGTAAATGGCACCCAGAATTATGTTGCACGAAGCACAATTTCACTTCATTCTGGGTCCATTTGTGTGAAAACAAGGTCCAATCAGGCTGAAACGCTACAAGAAGGTAGAATCTATTGAGTTGTAAGTGATCTGAACGTTTCAAGATGATCGCACATTCCTATAGGGGGTAAAACCATGTCCCAAAGGTCACCGGGCCTGGTGTCACTTTAAATAAGTAGTCCAGTTACACCTTTGTGGGGCTTATAACTTGGTTTCTGAATGTCCTAGAGAGGTTAGGTTTGTTTTAGTGTACTCCAATCAACAGCCCCTACAACCACAAAAAGGAATGGAGTCATTAGCACTTATGGTTTGTAAATGGCACCCAGAATTATGTTGCACGAAGCACAATTTCACATCATTCTGGGTTCATTTGTGTGAAAACAAGGTCCAATCAGGCTGAAACGTTACAAGAAGGTAGAATCTATTGAGTTGTAAGTGATCTGAACGTTTCATGATGATCGCACATTCCTATAGGGGGTCAAACCATGTCCCAAAGGTCACCGGGCCTGGTGTCACTTTAAAGAAGTAGTCCAGTTACACCTTTGTGGGCTTATAACTTGGCTTCTGAATGTCCTAGAGAGGTCAGGTTTGTTTTAGTGTACTCCAATCAACAGCCCCTACAACCACAAAAAGGAATGGAGTCATTAGCACTTATGGTTTGTAAATGGCACCCAGAATTATGTTGCACGAAGCACAATTTCACATCATTCTGGGTTCATTTGTGTGAAAACAAGGTCCAATCAGGCTGAAACGTTACAGGAAGGTAGAATCTATTGAGTTGTAAGTGATCTGAACGTTTCATGATGATAGCACTTTCCTAAGGGGGTCAAACCATATCCCAAAGGTCACCGGATCTGGTGTCAATTTAAAGAAGTAGTCCAGTTACACATTTGTGGGCTTATAACTTGGCTTCTGAATGTCCTAGAGAGATCAGGTTTGTTTTAGTATACTCCAATCAACAGCCCCTACAACCACAAAAAGGAATGGAGTCATTAGCACTTATGGTTTTTAAATGGCACCCAGAATTATGTTGCACGAAGCACAATTTCACATCATTCTGGGTTCATTTGTGTGAAAACAAGGTCCAATCAGGCTGAAACGTTACAGGAAGGTAGAATCTATTGAGTTGTAAGTGATCTGAACGTTTCATGATGATAGCACTTTCCTAAGGGGGTCAAACCATGTCCCAAAAGTCACCGGATCTGGTGTCAATTTAAAGAAGTGGTCCAGTTACACATTTGTGGGCTTATAACTTGGCTTCTGAATGTCCTAGAGAGATCAGGTTTGTTTTAGTGTACTCCAATGAACAGCCACTACAATCACAAAAAGGAATGGAGTCATTAGCACTTTTGGTTTGGAAATGGCACCCAGAATTATGTTGCACGAAGCACAATTTCACATCATTCTGGGTCCATTTGTGTGAAAACAAGGTCCAATCAGGCTGAAACGTTACAAGAAGGTAGAATCTATTGAGTTGTAAGTGATCTGAACATTTCATGATGATCGCACATTCCTATAGGGGGTCAAACCATGTCCCAAAGGTCACCGGGCCTGGTGTCAATTTAAAGAAGTAGTCCAGTTACACCTTTGTGGGCTTATAACTTGGCTTCTGAATGCCCTAGAGAGGTCAGGTTTGTTTTAATGTACTCCAATCAACAGCCCCTACAACCACAAAAAGGAATGGAGTCATTAGCACTTATGGTTTGTAAATGGCACCCAGAATTATGTTGCACGAAGCACAATTTCACATCATTCTGGGTTCATTTGTGTGAAAACAAGGTCCAATCAGGCAGAAACGTTACAGGAAGGTAGAATCTATTGAGTTGTAAGTGATCTGAACGTTTCATGATGATAGCACTTTCCTATAGGGGGTCAAACCATGTCCCAAAGGTCACCGGGCCTGGTGTCACTTTAAAGAAGTAGTCCAGTTACACCTTTGTGGGCTTATAACTTGGCTTTTGAATGTCCTAGAGAGGTCAGGTTTGTTTTATTGTACTCCAATCAACGGCCCCTACAACCACAAAAAGGAATGGAGTCATTAGCACTTATGGTTTGTAAATGGCACCCAGAATTATGTGGCACAAAGCACAATTTCACATCATTCTGGGTTCATTTGTGTGAAAACAAGGTCCAATCAGGCTGAAACGTTACAAGAAGGTAGAATCTATTGAGTTGTAAGTGATCTGAACGTTTCATGATGATCGCACATTCCTATAGGGGGTCAAACCATGTCCCAAAGGACACCGGGCCTGGTGTCACTTTAAAGAAGAAGTCCAGTTACACATTTGTGGGCTTATAACTTGGCTTCTGAATGTCCTAGAGCAACCAGGTTTATTTTAGTGTACTCCAATCAACAGCCCCTACAACCACAAAAAGGAATGGAGTCATTAGCACTTATGGTTTTTAAATGGCACCCAGAATTATGTGGCACAAAGCACAATTTCACATCATTCTGGGTTCATTTGTGTGAAAACAAGGTCCAATCAGGCTGAAACCTTACAGGAAGGTTGAATCTATTGAGTTGTAAGTGATCTGAACGTTTCATGATGATAGCACTTTCCTAAGGGGGTCAAACCATGTCCCAAAGGTCACCGGATCTGGTGTCACTTTAAAGAAGTAGTCCAGTTACACATTTGTGGATTTATAACTTGGCTTCTGAATGTCCTAGAGAGATCAGGTTTGTTTTAGTGTACTCCAATCAACAGCCCCTACAACCACTAAAAGGAATGGAGTCATTAGCACTTATGGTTTGTAAATGGCACCCAGAATTATGTTGCACGAAGCACAATTTCACAACATTCTGGGTCCATTTGTGTGAAAACAAGGTCCAATCAGGCTTAAACGTTACAAGAAGGTAGAATCTATTGAGTTGTAAGTGATCTGAACATTTCATGATGATCGCACATTCCTAAGGGGGTCAAACCATGTCCCAAAGGTCACCGGATCTGGTGTCAATTTAAAGAAGTAGTCCAGTTACACATTTGTGGGCTTATAACTTGGCTTCTGAATGTCTTAGAGAGATCAGGTTTGTTTTAGTATACTCCAATCAACAGCCCCTACAACCACAAAAAGGAATGGAGTCATTAGCACTTATGGTTTTTAAATGGCACCCAGAATTATGTTGCACGAAGCACTATTTCACATCATTCTGGGTTCATTTGTGTGACAACAAGGTCCAATCAGGTTGAAACGTTACAGGAAGGTAGAATCTATTGAGTTGTAAGTGATCTGAACGTTTCATGATGATAGCACTTTCGTAAGGGGGTCAAACAATGTCCCAAAGGTCACCGGATCTGGTGTCAATTTAAATAAGTAGTCCAGTTACACATTTGTGGGCTTATAACTTGGCTTCTGAATGTCCTAGAGAGATCAAGTTTGTTTTAATGTACTCCAATCAACAGCCCCTACAACCACAAAAAGGAATGGAGTCATTCGCACTTATGGTTTGTAAATGGCACCCAGAATTATGTTGCACGAAGCACAATTTCACATCATTCTGGGTTCATTTGTGTGAAAACAAGGTCCAATCAGGCCCAAATGTTACAGGAAGGTAGAATCTATTGAGTTGTAAGTGATCTGAACGTTTCATGATGATCGCACATTCCTATAGGGGGTCAAACCATGTCCCAAAGGTCACCGGATCTGGTGTCAATTTAAAGAAGTAGTCCAGTTACACATTTGTGGGTTTATAACTTGGCTTCTGAATGTCCTAGAGAGATCAGGTTTGTTTTAGTGTACTCCAATCAACAGCCCCTACAACCACAAAAAGGAATGGAGTCATTAGCCCTTATGGTTTGTAAATGGCACCCAGAATTATGTGGCAAGAAGCACAATTTCACATCATTCTGGGCCCATTTGTGTAAAAACAAGGTCCAATCAGGCTGAAACGTTACAAGAAGGTAGAATCTTTTGAGTTGTAAGTGATCTGAACGTTTCATGATGATCGCACATTCCTAAGGGGGTCAAACCATGTCCCAAAGGTCACCGGGCCTGGTGTCACTTTAAAGAAGTAGTGCAGTTACACCTTTGTGGGCTTATAACTTGGCTTCTGAATATCCTAGAGAGGTCAGGTTTAATTTAGAGTACTCCAATTAACAGCCCCCATTACCCCAAAAAGGAATGGAGTCATTAGCACTTATGGTTTGGAAATGGCACCCATAATTATGTTGCACGAAGCACAATTTCACATCATTCTGGGTCCATTTGTGTGAAAACAAGGTCCAATCAGGCTGAAACGTTACAAGAAGGTAGAATCTATTGAGTTGTAAGTGATCTGAACATTTCATGATGATCGCATATTCCTATAGGGGGTCAAACCATGTTCCAAAGGTCACCGGGCCTGGTGTCACTTTAAAGAAGTAGTCCAGTTACACTTTTGTGGGCTTATAACTTGGCTTCTGAATGTCCTAGAGAGGTCAGGTTTGTTTTAGTGTACTCCAATCAACAGCCCCTACAACCACAAAAAGGAATGGAGTCATTAGCACTTATGGTTTTTAAATGGCACCCAGAATTATGTTGCATGAAGCACTATTTCACATCATTCTGGGTTCATTTGTGTGAAAACAAGGTCCAATCAGGCTGAAACGTTACAGGAAGGTAAAATCTATTGAGTTGTAAGTGATCTGAACGTTTCATGATGATAGCACTTTCGTAAGGGGGTCAAACAATGTCCCAAAGGTCACCGGATCTGGTGTCAATTTAAAGAAGTAGTCCAGTTACACATTTGTGGGCTTATAACTTGGCTTCTGAATGTCCTAGAGAGATCAGGTTTGTTTTAGTGTACTCCAATCAACAGCCCCTACAACCACAAAAAGGAATGGAGTCATTAGCACTTATGGTTTGTAAATGGCACCCAGAATTATGTGGCAAGAAGCACAATTTCACATCATTCTGGGCCCATTTGTGTAAAAACAAGGTCCAATCAGGCTGAAACGTTACAAGAAGGTAGAATCTATTGAGTTGTAAGTGATCTGAACGTTTCATGATGATCGCACATTCCTAAGGGTGTCAAACCATGTCCCAAAAGTCACCGGATCTGGTGTCACTTTAAAGAAGTAGTGCAGTTACACCTTTGTGGGCTTATAACTTGGCTTCTGAATATCCTAGAGAGGTCAGGTTTAATTTAGAGTACTCCATTTAACAGCCCCCATTACCCCAAAAAGGAATGGAGTCATTAGCACTTATGGTTTGGAAATGGCACCCATAATTATGTTGCACGAAGCACAATTTCACATCATTCTGGGTCCATTTGTGTGAAAACAAGGTCCAATCAGGCTGAAACGTTACAAGAAGGTAGAATCTATTGAGTTGTAAGTGATCTGAACATTTCATGATGATCGCACATTCCTATAGGGGGTCAAACCATGTCCCAAAGGTCACCGGGCCTGGTGTCACTTTAAAGAAGTAGTCCAGTTACACTTTTGTGGGCTTATAACTTGGTTTCTGAATGCCCTAGAGAGATCAGGTTTGTTTTAGTGTACTCCAATCAACAGCCCCTACAACCACAAAAAGGAATGGAGTCATTAGCACTTATAGTTTGTAAATGGCACCCAGAATTATTTTGCACGAAGCACAATTTCACATCATTCTGGGTCCATTTGTGTGAAAACAAGGTCCAATCAGGCTGAAACGTTACAAGAAGGTAGAATCTATTGAGTTGTAAGTGATCTGAACTTTTCATGATGATAGCACTTTCCTAAGGGGGTCAAACCATGTCCCAAAGGTCACCGGGCCTGGTGTCACTTTAAAGAAGTAGTCCAGTTACACCTTTGTGGGCTTATAACTTGGCTTCTGAATATCCTAGAGAGGTCAGGTTTAATTTAGAGTACTCCAGTTAACAGCCCCCATTACCCCAAAAAGGTATGGAGTCATTAGCACTTATGGTTTTTAAATGGCACCCAGAATTATGTTGCTCGAAGCACAATTTCACATCATTCTGGGTTCAATTGTGTGAAAACAATGTCCAATCAGGCTGAAACGTTACAGGAAGGTAGAATCTAATGAGTTGTAAGTGATCTGAATGATTCATGATGATCGCACATTCCTATAGGGGGTAAAACCATGTCCCAAAGGTCACCGCGCCTGGTGTCACTTTAAAGAAGTAGTCCAGTTACACCTTTGTGGGCTTATAACTTGGCTTCTGAATGTCCTAGAGAGATCAGGTTTGTTTTAGTGTACTCCAATCAACAGCCCCTACAACCACAAAAAGGAATGGAGTCATTAGCACTTATGGTTCTTAAATGGCACCCAGAATTATGTTGCACGAAGCACAATTTCACATCATTCTGGGTCCATTTGTGTGAAAACAAGGTCCAATCAGGCTGAAACGTTACAAGAAGGTAGAATCTATTGAGTTGTAATTTATCTGAATGTTTCATGATGATTGCACATTCCTATAGGGAGTAAAACCATGTCTTAAAGGTCACCGGGCCTTTACTAACCTTAAAGAAGTAGTCCAGTTACACCTTTGTGGGCTTATAACTTGGCTTCTGAATGTCCTAGAGAGGTCAGGTTTGTTTTAGTGTACTCCAATCAACAGCCCCTACAACCACAAAAAGGAATGGAGTCATTAGCACTTATGGTTTGTAAATGGCACCCAGAATTATGTGACAAGAAGCACAATTTCACATCATTCTGGGCCCATTTGTGTAAAAACAAGGTCCAATCAGGCTGAAACATTACAAGAAGGTAGAATCTATTGAGTTGTAAGTGATCTGAACGTTTCATGATGATCGCACATTCCTAAGGGGGTCAAACCATGTCCCAAAGGTCACCGGGCCTGGTGTCACTTTAAAGAAGTAGTGCAGTTACACCTTTGTGGGCTTATAACTTGGCTTCTGAATATCCTAGAGAGGTCAGGTTTAATTTAGAGTACTCCAATTAACAGCCCCCATTACCCCAAAAAGGAATGGAGTCATTAGCACTTATGGTTTGGAAATGGCACCCATAATTATGTTGCACGAAGCACAATTTCACATCATTCTGGGTCCATTTGTGTGAAAACAAGGTCCAATCAGGCTGAAACGTTACAAGAAGGTAGAATCTATTGAGTTGTAAGTGATCTGAACATTTCATGATGATCGCACATTCCTATAGGGGGTCAAACCATGTCCCAAAGGTCACCGGGCCTGGTGTCACTTTAAAGAAGTAGTCCAGTTACACTTTTGTGGGCTTATAACTTGGCTTCTGAATGTCCTAGAGAGGTCAGGTTTGTTTTAGTGTACTCCAATCAACAGCCCCTACAACCACAAAAAGTATTGGAGTCATTAGCACTTATGGTTTGTAAATGGTACCCAGAATTATGTTGCACGAAGCACAATTTCACATCATTCTGGGTCCATTTGTGTGAAAACAAGGTCCAATCAGGCTGAAACGTTACAAGAAGGTAGAATCTATTGAGTTGTAAGTGATCTGAACTTTTCATGATGATAGCACTTTCCTAAGGGGGTCAAACCATGTCCCAAAGGTCACCGTGCCTGGTGTCACTTTAAAGAAGTAGTCCAGTTACACCTTTGTGGGCTTATAACTTGGCTTCTGAATATCCTAGAGAGGTCAGGTTTAATTTAGAGTACTCCAATTAACAGCCCCCATTACCCCAAAAAGGTATGGAGTCATTAGCACTTATGGTTTTTAAATGGCACCCAGAATTATGTTGCTCGAAGCACAATTTCACATCATTCTGGGTTCATTTGTGTGAAAACAATGTCCAATCAGGCTGAAACGTTACAGGAAGGTAGAATCTATTGAGTTGTAAGTGATCTGAATGATTCATGATGATCGCACATTCCTATAGGGGGTAAAACCATGTCCCAAAGGTCACCGCGCCTGGTGTCACTTTAAAGAAGTAGTCCAGTTACACCTTTGTGGGCTTATAACGTGGCTTCTGAATGTCCTAGAGAGATCAGGTTTGTTTTAGTGTACTCCAATCAACAGCCCCTACAACCACAAAAAGGAATGGAGTCATTAGCACTTATGGTTTGTAAATGGCACCCAGAATTATGTTGCACGAAGCACAATTTCACATCATTCTGGGTTCATTTGTGTGAAAACAAGGTCCAATCAGGCTGAAACGTTACAAGAAGGTAGAATCTATTGAGTTGTAAGTGATCTGAACGTTTCATGATGATCGCACATTCCTATAGGGGGTCAAACCATGTCCCAAAGGTCACCGGGCCTGGTGTCACTTTAAAGAAGTAGTCCAGTTACACCTTTGTGGGCTTATAACTTGGCTTCTGAATGTCCTAGAGAGGTCAGGTTTGTTTTAGTGTACTCCAATCAACAGCCCCTACAACCACAAAAAGGAATGGAGTCATTAGCACTTATGGTTTGTAAATGGCACCCAGAATTATGTTGCACGAAGCACAATTTCACATCATTCTGGGTTCATTTGTGTGAAAACAAGGTCCAATCAGGCTGAAACGTTACAGGAAGGTAGAATCTATTGAGTTGTAAGTGATCTGAACGTTTCATGATGATAGCACTTTCCTAAGGGGGTCAAACCATGTCCCAAAGGTCACCGGATCTGGTGTCAATTTAAAGAAGTAGTCCAGTTACACATTTGTGGGCTTATAACTTGGCTTCTGAATGTCCTAGAGAGATCAGGTTTGTTTTAGTATACTCCAATCAACAGCCCCTACAACCACAAAAAGGAATGGAGTCATTAGCACTTATGGTTTTTAAATGGCACCCAGAATTATGTTGCACGAAGCACAATTTCACATCATTCTGGGTTCATTTGTGTGAAAACAAGGTCCAATCAGGCTGAAACGTTACAAGAAGGTAGAATCTATTGAGTTGTAAGTGATCTGAACATTTCATGATGATCGCACATTCCTATAGGGGGTCAAACCATGTCCCAAAGGTCACCGGGCCTGGTGTCAATTTAAAGAAGTAGTCCAGTTACACCTTTGTGGGCTTATAACTTGGCTTCTGAATGCCCTAGAGAGGTCAGGTTTGTTTTAATGTACTCCAATCAACAGCCCCTACAACCACAAAAAGGAATGGAGTCATTAGCACTTATGGTTTGTAAATGGCACCCAGAATTATGTTGCACGAAGCACAATTTCACATCATTCTGGGTTCATTTGTGTGAAAACAAGGTCCAATCAGGCAGAAACGTTACAGGAAGGTAGAATCTATTGAGTTGTAAGTGATCTGAACGTTTCATGATGATAGCACTTTCCTATAGGGGGTCAAACCATGTCCCAAAGGTCACCGGGCCTGGTGTCACTTTAAAGAAGTAGTCCAGTTACACCTTTGTGGGCTTATAACTTGGCTTTTGAATGTCCTAGAGAGGTCAGGTTTGTTTTATTGTACTCCAATCAACAGCCCCTACAACCACAAAAAGGAATGGAGTCATTAGCACTTATGGTTTGTAAATGGCACCCAGAATTATGTGGCAAGAAGCACAATTTCACATCATTCTGGGCCCATTTGTGTAAAAACAAGGTCCAATCAGGCTGAAACGTTACAAGAAGGTAGAATCTATTGAGTTGTAAGTGATCTGAACGTTTCATGATGATCGCACATTCCTAAGGGGGTCAAACCATGTCCCAAAGGTCACCGGATCTGGTGTCACTTTAAAGAAGTAGTGCAGTTACACCTTTGTGTGCTTATAACTTGGCTTCTGAATATCCTAGAGAGGTCAGGTTTAATTTAGAGTACTCCAATTAACAGCCCCCATTACCCCAAAAAGGAATGGAGTCATTAGCACTTATGGTTTGGAAATGGCACCCATAATTATGTTGCACGAAGCACAATTTCACATCATTCTGGGTCCATTTGTGTGAAAACAAGGTCCAAAAAGGCTGAAACGTTACAAGAAGGTAGAATCTATTGAGTTGTAAGTGATCTGAACATTTCATGATGATCGCACATTCCTATAGGGGGTCAAACCATGTCCCAAAGGTCACCGGGCCTGGTGTCACTTTAAAGAAGTAGTCCAGTTACACTTTTGTGGGCTTATAACTTGGTTTCTGAATGCCCTAGAGAGATCAGGTTTGTTTTAGTGTACTCCAATCAACAGCCCCTACAACCACAAAAAGGAATGGAGTCATTAGCACTTATAGTTTGTAAATGGCACCCAGAATTATTTTGCACGAAGCACAATTTCACATCATTCTGGGTCCATTTGTGTGAAAACAAGGTCCAATCAGGCTGAAACGTTACAAGAAGGTAGAATCTATTGAGTTGTAAGTGATCTGAACTTTTCATGATGATAGCACTTTCCTAAGGGGGTCAAACCATGTCCCAAAGGTCACCGGGCCTGGTGTCACTTTAAAGAAGTAGTCCAGTTACACCTTTGTGGGCTTATAACTTGGCTTCTGAATATCCTAGAGAGGTCAGGTTTAATTTAGAGTACTCCAATTAACAGCCCCCATTACCCCAAAAAGGTATGGAGTCATTAGCACTTATGGTTTTTAAATGGCACCCAGAATTATGTTGCTCGAAGCACAATTTCACATCATTCTGGGTTCAATTGTGTGAAAACAATGTCCAATCAGGCTGAAACGTTACAGGAAGGTAGAATCTATTGAGTTGTAAGTGATCTGAATGATTCATGATGATCGAACATTCCTATAGGGGGTCAAACCATGTCCCAAAGGTCACCGGGCCTGGTGTCACTTTAAAGAAGTAGTCCAGTTACACCTTTGTGGGCTTATAACTTGGCTTCTGAATGTCCTAGAGAGGTCAGGTTTGTTTTAGTGTACTCCAATCAACAGCCCCTACAACCACAAAAAGGAATGGAGTCATTAGCACTTATGGTTTGTAAATGGCACCCAGAATTATGTTGCACGAAGCACAATTTCACATCATTCTGGGTTCATTTGTGTGAAAACAAGGTCCAATCAGGCTGAAACGTTACAGGAAGGTAGAATCTATTGAGTTGTAAGTGATCTGAACGTTTCATGATGATAGCACTTTCCTAAGGGGGTCAAACCATGTCCCAAAGGTCACCGGATCTGGTGTCAATTTAAAGAAGTAGTCCAGTTACACATTTGTGGGCTTATAACTTGGCTTCTGAATGTCCTAGAGAGATCAGGTTTGTTTTAGTATACTCCAATCAACAGCCCCTACAACCACAAAAAGGAATGGAGTCATTAGCACTTATGGTTTTTAAATGGCACCCAGAATTATGTTGCACGAAGCACAGTTTCACATCATTCTGGGTTCATTTGTGTGAAAACAAGGTCCAGTCAGGCTGAAACGTTACAGGAAGGTAGAATCTATTGAGTTGTAAGTGATCTGAACGTTTCATGATGATAGCACTTTCCTAAGGGGGTCAAACCATGTCCCAAAAGTCACCGGATCTGGTGTCAATTTAAAGAAGTGGTCCAGTTACACATTTGTGGGCTTATAACTTGGCTTCTGAATGTCCTAGAGAGATCAGGTTTGTTTTAGTGTACTCCAATGAACAGCCACTACAATCACAGAAAGGAATGGAGTCATTAGCACTTTTGGTTTGGAAATGGCACCCAGAATTATGTTGCACGAAGCACAATTTCACATCATTCTGGGTCCATTTGTGTGAAAACAAGGTCCAATCAGGCTGAAACGTTACAAGAAGGTAGAATCTATTGAGTTGTAAGTGATCTGAACATTTCATGATGATCGCACATTCCTATAGGGGGTCAAACCATGTCCCAAAGGTCACCGGGCCTGGTGTCAATTTAAAGAAGTAGTCCAGTTACACCTTTGTGGGCTTATAACTTGGCTTCTGAATGCCCTAGAGAGGTCAGGTTTGTTTTAATGTACTCCAATCAACAGCCCCTAATACCACAAAAAGGAATGGAGTCATTAGCACTTATGGTTTGTAAATGGCACCCAGAATTATGTTGCACGAAGCACAATTTCACATCATTCTGGGTTCATTTGTGTCAAAACAAGGTCCAATCAGGCAGAAACGTTACAGGAAGGTAGAATCTATTGAGTTGTAAGTGATCTGAACGTTTCATGATGATAGCACTTTCCTATAGGGGGTCAAACCATGTCCCAAAGGTCACCGGGCCTGGTGTCACTTTAAAGAAGTAGTCCAGTTACACCTTTGTGGGCTTATAACTTGGCTTTTGAATATCCTAGAGAGGTCAGGTTTGTTTTATTGTACTCCAATCAACAGCCCCTACAACCACAAAAAGGAATGGAGTCATTAGCACTTATGGTTTGTAAATGGCACCCAGAATTATGTGGCAAGAAGCACAATTTCACATCATTCTGGGCCCATTTGTGTAAAAACAAGGTCCAATCAGGCTGAAACGTTACAAGAAGGTAGAATCTATTGAGTTGTAAGTGATCTGAACGTTTCATGATGATCGCACATTCCTAAGGGGGTCAAACCATGTCCCAAAGGTCACCGGATCTGGTGTCACTTTAAAGAAGTAGTGCAGTTACACCTTTGTGGGCTTATAACTTGGCTTCTGAATATCCTAGAGAGGTCAGGTTTAATTTAGAGTACTCCAATTAACAGCCCCCATTACCCCAAAAAGGAATGGAGTCATTAGCACTTATGGTTTGGAAATGGCACCCATAATTATGTTGCACGAAGCACAATTTCACATCATTCTGGGTCCATTTGTGTGAAAACAAGGTCCAAAAAGGCTGAAACGTTACAAGAAGGTAGAATCTATTGAGTTGTAAGTGATCTGAACATTTCATGATGATCGCACATTCCTATAGGGGGTCAAACCATGTCCCAAAGGTCACCGGGCCTGGTGTCACTTTAAAGAAGTAGTCCAGTTACACTTTTGTGGGCTTATAACTTGGTTTCTGAATGCCCTAGAGAGATCAGGTTTGTTTTAGTGTACTCCAATCAACAGCCCCTACAACCACAAAAAGGAATGGAGTCATTAGCACTTATAGTTTGTAAATGGCACCCAGAATTATTTTGCACGAAGCACAATTTCACATCATTCTGGGTCCATTTGTGTGAAAACAAGGTCCAATCAGGCTGAAACGTTACAAGAAGGTAGAATCTATTGAGTTGTAAGTGATCTGAACTTTTCATGATGATAGCACTTTCCTAAGGGGGTCAAACCATGTCCCAAAGGTCACCGGGCCTGGTGTCACTTTAAAGAAGTAGTCCAGTTACACCTTTGTGGGCTTATAACTTGGCTTCTGAATATCCTAGAGAGGTCAGGTTTAATTTAGAGAACTCCAATTAACAGCCCCCATTACCCCAAAAAGGTATGGAGTCATTAGCACTTATGGTTTTTAAATGGCACCCAGAATTATGTTGCTCGAAGCACAATTTCAAATCATTCTGGGTTCAATTGTGTGAAAACAATGTCCAATCAGGCTGAAACGTTACAGGAAGGTAGAATCTATTGAGTTGTAAGTGATCTGAATGATTCATGATGATCGCACATTCCTATAGGGGGTAAAACCATGTCCCAAAGGTCACCGCGCCTGGTGTCACTTTAAAGAAGTAGTCCAGTTACACCTTTGTGGGCTTATAACTTGGCTTCTGAATGTCCTAGAGAGATCAGGTTTGTTTTAGTGTACTCCAATCAACAGCCCCTACAACCACAAAAAGGAATGGAGTCATTAGCACTTATGGTTCTTAAATGGCACCCAGAATTATGTTGCACGAAGCACAATTTCACATCATTCTGGGTCCATTTGTGTGAAAACAAGGTCCAATCAGGCTGAAACGTTACAAGAAGGTAGAATCTATTGAGTTGTAATTTATCTGAATGTTTCATGATGATTGCACATTCCTATAGGGAGTAAAACCATGTCCCAAAGGTCACCTGGCCTTTACTAACCTTAAAGAAGTAGTCCAGTTACACCTTTGTGGGCTTATAACTTGGCTTCTGAATGTCCTAGAGAGGTCAGGTTTGTTTTAGTGTACTCCAATCAACAGCCCCTACAACCACAAAAAGGAATGGAGTCATTAGCACTTATGGTTTGTAAATGGCACCCAGAATTATGTGGCAAGAAGCACAATTTCACATCATTCTGGGCCCATTTGTGTAAAAACAAGGTCCAATCAGGCTGAAACATTACAAGAAGGTAGAATCTATTGAGTTGTAAGTTATCTGAACGTTTCATGATGATCGCACATTCCTAAGGGGGTCAAACCATGTCCCAAAGGTCACCGGGCCTGGTGTCACTTTAAAGAAGTAGTGCAGTTACACCTTTGTGGGCTTATAACTTGGCTTCTGAATATCCTAGAGAGGTCAGGTTTAATTTAGAGTACTCCAATTAACAGCCCCCATTACCCCAAAAAGGAATGGAGTCATTAGCACTTATGGTTTGGAAATGGCACCCATAATTATGTTGCACGAAGCACAATTTCACATCATTCTGGGTCCATTTGTGTGAAAACAAGGTCCAATCAGGCTGAAACGTTACAAGAAGGTAGAATCTATTGAGTTGTAAGTGATCTGAACATTTCATGATGATCGCACATTCCTATAGGGGGTCAAACCATGTCCCAAAGGTCACCGGGCCTGGTGTCACTTTAAAGAAGTAGTCCAGTTACACTTTTGTGGGCTTATAACTTGGCTTCTGAATGTCCTAGAGAGGTCAGGTTTGTTTTAGTGTACTCCAATCAACAGCCCCTACAACCACAAAAAGTATTGGAGTCATTAGCACTTATGGTTTGTAAATGGTACCCAGAATTATGTTGCACGAAGCACAATTTCACATCATTCTGGGTCCATTTGTGTGAAAACAAGGTCCAATCAGGCTGAAACGTTACAAGAAGGTAGAATCTATTGAGTTGTAAGTGATCTGAACTTTTCATGATGATAGCACATTCCTAAGGGGGTCAAACCATGTCCCAAAGGTCACCGGATCTGGTGTCACTTTAAAGAAGTAGTCCAGTTACACCTTTGTGGGCTTATAACTTGGCTTCTGAATATCCTAGAGAGGTCAGGTTTACTTTAGAGTACTCCAATTAACAGCCCCCATTACCCCAAAAAGGTATGGAGTCATTAGCACTTATGGTTTTTAAATGGCACCCAGAATTATGTTGCTCGAAGCACAATTTCACATCATTCTGGGTTCATTTGTGTGAAAACAATGTCCAATCAGGCTGAAACGTTACAGGAAGGTAGAATCTATTGAGTTGTAAGTGATCTGAATGATTCATGATGATCGCACATTCCTATAGGGGGTAAAACCATGTCCCAAAGGTCACCGCGCCTGGTGTCACTTTAAAGAAGTAGTCCAGTTACACCTTTGTGGGCTTATAACTTGGCTTCTGAATGTCCTAGAGAGATCAGGTTTGTTTTAGTGTACTCCAATCAACAGCCCCTACAACCACAAAAAGGAATGGAGTCATTAGCACTTATGGTTTGTAAATGGCACCCAGAATTATGTTGCACGAAGCACAATTTCACTTCATTCTGGGTCCATTTGTGTGAAAACAAGGTCCAATCAGGCTGAAACGCTACAAGAAGGTAGAATCTATTGAGTTGTAAGTGATCTGAACGTTTCAAGATGATCGCACATTCCTATAGGGGGTAAAACCATGTCCCAAAGGTCACCGGGCCTGGTGTCACTTTAAATAAGTAGTCCAGTTACATCTTTGTGGGGCTTATAACTTGGTTTCTGAATGTCCTAGAGAGGTTAGGTTTGTTTTAGTGTACTCCAATCAACAGCCCCTACAACCACAAAAAGGAATGGAGTCATTAGCACTTATGGTTTGTAAATGGCACCCAGAGTTATGTTGCACGAAGCACAATTTCACATCATTCTGGGTTCATTTGTGTGAAAACAAGGTCCAATCAGGCTGAAACGTTAAAAGAAGGTAGAATCTATTGAGTTGTAAGTGATCTGAACGTTTCATGATGATCGCACATTCCTATAGGGGGTCAAACCATGTCCCAAAGGTCACCGGGCCTGGTGTCACTTTAAAGAAGTAGTCCAGTTACACCTTTGTGGGCTTATAACTTGGCTTCTGAATGTCCTAGAGAAGTCAGCTTTGTTTTAGTGTACTCCAATCAACAGCCCCTACAACCACAAAAAGGAATGGAGTCATTAGCACTTATGGTTTGTAAATGGCACCCAGAATTATGTTGCACGAAGCACAATTTCACATCATTCTGGGTTCATTTGTGTGAAAACAAGGTCCAATCAGGCTGAAACGTTACAGGAAGGTAGAATCTATTGAGTTGTAAGTGATCTGAACGTTTCATGATGATAGCACTTTCCTAAGGGGGTCAAACCATGTCCCAAATGTCACCGGATCTGGTGTCAATTTAAAGAAGTAGTCCAGTTACACATTTGTGGGCTTATAACTTGGCTTCTGAATGTCCTAGAGAGATCAGGTTTGTTTTAGTATAATCCAATCAACAGCCCCTACAACCACAAAAAGGAATGGAGTCATTAGCACTTATGGTTTTTAAATGGCACCCAGAATTATGTTGCACGAAGCACAATTTCACATCATTCTGGGTCCATTTGTGTGAAAACAAGGTCCAATCAGGCTGAAACGTTACAAGAAGGTAGAATCTATTGAGTTGTAAGTGATCTGAACATTTCATGATGATCGCACATTCCTATAGGGGGTCAAACCATGTCCCACAGGTCACCGGGCCTGGTGTCAATTTAAAGAAGTAGTCCAGTTACACCTTTGTGGGCTTATAACTTGGCTTCTGAATGCCCTAGAGAGGTCAGGTTTGTTTTAATGTACTCCAATCAACAGCCCCTACAACCACAAAAAGGAATGGAGTCATTAGCACTTATGGTTTGTAAATGGCACCCAGAATTATGTTGCACGAAGCACAATTTCACATCATTCTGGGTTCATTTGTGTGAAAACAAGGTCCAATCAGGCAGAAACGTTACAGGAAGGTAGAATCTATTGAGTTGTAAGTGATCTGAACGTTTCATGATGATAGCACTTTCCTATAGGGGGTCAAACCATGTCCCAAAGGTCACCGGGCCTGGTGTCACTTTAAAGAAGTAGTCCAGTTACACCTTTGTGGGCTTATAACTTGGCTTTTGAATGTCCTAGAGAGGTCAGGTTTGTTTTATTGTACTCCAATCAACGGCCCCTACAACCACAAAAAGGAATGGAGTCATTAGCACTTATGGTTTGTAAATGGCACCCAGAATTATGTGGCACAAAGCACAATTTCACATCATTCTGGGTTCATTTGTGTGAAAACAAGGTCCAATCAGGCTGAAACGTTACAAGAAGGTAGAATCTATTGAGTTGTAAGTGATCTGAACGTTTCATGATGATCGCACATTCCTATAGGGGGTCAAACCATGTCCCAAAGGACACCGGGCCTGGTGTCACTTTAAAGAAGAAGTCCAGTTACACATTTGTGGGCTTATAACTTGGCTTCTGAATGTCCTAGAGCAACCAGGTTTATTTTAGTGTACTCCAATCAACAGCCCCTACAACCACAAAAAGGAATGGAGTCATTAGCACTTATGGTTTTTAAATGGCACCCAGAATTATGTGGCACAAAGCACAATTTCACATCATTCTGGGTTCATTTGTGTGAAAACAAGGTCCAATCAGGCTGAAACGTTACAGGAAGGTTGAATCTATTGAGTTGTAAGTGATCTGAACGTTTCAAGATGATAGCACTTTCCTAAGGGGGTCAAACCATGTCCCAAAGGTCACCGGATCTGGTGTCAATTTAAAGAAGTAGTCCAGTTACACATTTGTGGGCTTATAACTTGGCTTCTGAATGTCCTAGAGAGATCAAGTTTGTTTTAATGTACTCCAATCAACAGCCCCTACAACCACAAAAAGGAATGGAGTCATTCGCACTTATGGTTTGTAAATGGCACCCAGAATTATGTTGCACGAAGCACAATTTCACATCATTCTGGGTTCATTTGTGTGAAAACAAGGTCCAATCAGGCCCAAATGTTACATAACGGTAGAATCTATTGAGTTGTAAGTGATCTGAACGTTTCATGATGATCGCACATTCCTATAGGGGGTCAAACCATGTCCCAAAGGTCACCGGATCTGGTGTCAATTTAAAGAAGTAGTCCAGTTACACATTTGTGGGCTTATAACTTGGCTTCTGAATGTCCTAGAGAGATCAGGTTTGTTTTAGTGTACTCCAATCAACAGCCCCTACAACCACAAAAAGGAATGGAGTCATTAGCACTTATGGTTTGTAAATGGCACCCAGAATTATGTGGCAAGAAGCACAATTTCACATCATTCTGGGCCCATTTGTGTAAAAACAAGGTCCAATCAGGCTGAAACGTTACAAGAAGGTAGAATCTTTTGAGTTGTAAGTGATCTGAACGTTTCATGATGATCGCACATTCCTAAGGGGGTCAAACCATGTCCCAAAGGTCACCGGGCCTGGTGTCACTTTAAAGAAGTAGTGCAGTTACACCTTTGTGGGCTTATAACTTGGCTTCTGAATATCCTAGAGAGGTCAGGTTTAATTTAGAGTACTCCAATTAACAGCCCCCATTAC
The DNA here is from genome assembly GCF_043380555.1 of Nothobranchius furzeri. NCBI lineage: Eukaryota > Metazoa > Chordata > Actinopteri > Cyprinodontiformes > Nothobranchiidae > Nothobranchius > Nothobranchius furzeri. The sequence goes on from NC_091743.1 coordinate 29,014,775, forward strand.
CCCAAAAAGGAATGGAGTCATTAGCACTTATGGTTTGGAAATGGCACCCATAATTATGTTGCACGAAGCACAATTTCACATCATTCTGGGTCCATTTGTGTGAAAACAAGGTCCAATCAGGCTGAAACGTTACAAGAAGGTAGAATCTATTGAGTTGTAAGTGATCTGAACATTTCATGATGATCGCACATTCCTATAGGGGGTCAAACCATGTTCCAAAGGTCACCGGGCCTGGTGTCACTTTAAAGAAGTAGTCCAGTTACACTTTTGTGGGCTTATAACTTGGCTTCTGAATGTCCTAGAGAGGTCAGGTTTGTTTTAGTGTACTCCAATCAACAGCCCCTACAACCACAAAAAGGAATGGAGTCATTAGCACTTATGGTTTTTAAATGGCACCCAGAATTATGTTGCACGAAGCACTATTTCACATCATTCTGGGTGCATTTGTGTGAAAACAAGGTCCAATCAGGCTGAAACGTTACAGGAAGGTAGAATCTATTGAGTTGTAAGTGATCTGAACGTTTCATGATGATAGCACTTTCGTAAGGGGGTCAAACAATGTCCCAAAGGTCACCGGATCTGGTGTAAATTTAAAGAAGTAGTCCAGTTACACATTTGTGGGCTTATAACTTGGCTTCTGAATGTCCTAGAGAGATCAGGTTTGTTTTAGTGTACTCCAATCAACAGCCCCTACAACCACAAAAAGGAATGGAGTCATTAGCACTTATGGTTTGTAAATGGCACCCAGAATTATGTGGCAAGAAGCACAATTTCACATCATTCTGGGCCCATTTGTGTAAAAACAAGGTCCAATCAGGCTGAAACGTTACAAGAAGGTAGAATCTATTGAGTTGTAAGTGATCTGAACGTTTCATGATGATCGCACATTCCTAAGGGGGTCAAACCATGTCCCAAAGGTCACCGGATCTGGTGTCACTTTAAAGAAGTAGTGCAGTTACACCTTTGTGGGCTTATAACTTGGCTTCTGAATATCCTAGAGAGGTCAGGTTTAATTTAGAGTACTCCAATTAACAGCCCCCATTACCCCAAAAAGGAATGGAGTCATTAGCACTTATGGTTTGGAAATGGCACCCATAATTATGTTGCACGAAGCACAATTTCACATCATTCTGGGTCCATTTGTGTGAAAACAAGGTCCAATCAGGCTGAAACGTTACAAGAAGGTAGAATCTATTGAGTTGTAAGTGATCTGAACATTTCATGATGATCGCACATTCCTATAGGGGGTCAAACCATGTCCCAAAGGTCACCGGGCCTGGTGTCACTTTAAAGAAGTAGTCCAGTTACACTTTTGTGGGCTTATAACTTGGCTTCTGAATGCCCTAGAGAGATCAGGTTTGTTTTAGTGTACTCCAATCAACAGCCCCTACAACCACAAAAAGGAATGGAGTCATTAGCACTTATAGTTTGTAAATGACACCCAGAATTATTTTGCACGAAGCACAATTTCACATCATTCTGGGTCCATTTGTGTGAAAACAAGGTCCAATCAGGCTGAAACGTTACAAGAAGGTAGAATCTATTGAGTTGTAAGTGATCTGAACTTTTCATGATGATAGCACTTTCCTAAGGGGGTCAAACCATGTCCCAAAGGTCACCGGGCCTGGTGTCACTTTAAAGAAGTAGTCCAGTTACACCTTTGTGGGCTTATAACTTGGCTTCTGAATATCCTAGAGAGGTCAGGTTTAATTTAGAGTACTCCAATTAACAGCCCCCATTACCCCAAAAAGGTATGGAGTCATTAGCACTTATGGTTTTTAAATGGCACCCAGAATTATGTTGCTCGAAGCACAATTTCACATCATTCTGGGTTCAATTGTGTGAAAACAATGTCCAATCAGGCTGAAACGTTACAGGAAGGTAGAATCTATTGAGTTGTAAGTGATCTGAATGATTCATGATGATCGCACATTCCTATAGGGGGTAAAACCATGTCCCAAAGGTCACCGCGCCTGGTGTCACTTTAAAGAAGTAGTCCAGTTACACCTTTGTGGGCTTATAACTTGGCTTCTGAATGTCCTAGAGAGATCAGGTTTGTTTTAGTGTACTCCAATCAGCAGCCCCTACAACCACAAAAAGGAATGGAGTCATTAGCACTTATGGTTCTTAAATGGCACCCAGAATTATGTTGCACGAAGCACAATTTCACATCATTCTGGGTCCATTTGTGTGAAAACAAGGTCCAATCAGGCTGAAACGTTACAAGAAGGTAGAATCTATTGAGTTGTAATTTATCTGAATGTTTCATGATGATTGCACATTCCTATAGGGAGTAAAACCATGTCCCAAAGGTCACCGGGCCTTTACTAACCTTAAAGAAGTAGTCCAGTTACACCTTTGTGGGCTTATAACTTGGCTTCTGAATGTCCTAGAGAGGTCAGGTTTGTTTTAGTGTACTCCAATCAACAGCCCCTACAACCACAAAAAGGAATGGAGTCATTAGCACTTATGGTTTGTAAATGGCACCCAGAATTATGTGGCAAGAAGCACAATTTCACATCATTCTGGGTCCATTTGTGTAAAAACAAGGTCCAATCAGGCTGAAACATTACAAGAAGGTAGAATCTATTGAGTTGTAAGTGATCTGAACGTTTCATGATGATCGCACATTCCTAAGGGGGTCAAACCATGTCCCAAAGGTCACCGGGCCTGGTGTCACTTTAAAGAAGTAGTGCAGTTACACCTTTGTGGGCTTATAACTTGGCTTCTGAATATCCTAGAGAGGTCAGGTTTAATTTAGAGTACTCCAATTAACAGCCCCCATTACCCCAAAAAGGAATGGAGTCATTAGCACTTATGGTATGGAAATGGCACCCATAATTATGTTGCACGAAGCACAATTTCACATCATTCTGGGTCCATTTGTGTGAAAACAAGGTCCAATCAGGCTGAAACGTTACAAGAAGGTAGAATCTATTGAGTTGTAAGTGATCTGAACATTTCATGATGATCGCACATTCCTATAGGGGGTCAAACCATGTCCCAAAGGTCACCGGGCCTGGTGTCACTTTAAAGAAGTAGTCCAGTTACACTTTTGTGGGCTTATAACTTGGTTTCTGAATGCCCTAGAGAGATCAGGTTTGTTTTAGTGTACTCCAATCAACAGCCCCTACAACCACAAAAAGGAATGGAGTCATTAGCACTTATGGTTTGTAAATGGTACCCAGAATTATGTTGCACGAAGCACAATTTCACATCATTCTGGGTCCATTTGTGTGAAAACAAGGTCCAATCAGGCTGAAACGTTACAAGAAGGTAGAATCTATTGAGTTGTAAGTGATCTGAACTTTTCATGATGATAGCACTTTCCTAAGGGGGTCAAACCATGTCCCAAAGGTCACCGTGCCTGGTGTCACTTTAAAGAAGTAGTCCAGTTACACCTTTGTGGGCTTATAACTTGGCTTCTGAATATCCTAGAGAGGTCAGGTTTAATTTAGAGTACTCCAATTAACAGCCCCCATTACCCCAAAAAGGTATGGAGTCATTAGCACTTATGGTTTTTAAATGGCACCCAGAATTATGTTGCTCGAAGCACAATTTCACATCATTCTGGGTTCATTTGTGTGAAAACAATGTCCAATCAGGCTGAAACGTTACAGGAAGGTAGAATCTATTGAGTTGTAAGTGATCTGAATGATTCATGATGATCGCACATTCCTATAGGGGGTAAAACCATGTCCCAAAGGTCACCGCGCCTGGTGTCACTTTAAAGAAGTAGTCCAGTTACACCTTTGTGGGCTTATAACTTGGCTTCTGAATGTCCTAGAGAGATCAGGTTTGTTTTAGTGTACTCCAATCAACAGCCCCTACAACCACAAAAAGGAATGGAGTCATTAGCACTTATGGTTCTTAAATGGCACCCAGAATTATGTTGCACGAAGCACAATTTCACATCATTCTGGGTCCATTTGTGTGAAAACAAGGTCCAATCAGGCTGAAACGTTACAAGAAGGTAGAATCTATTGAGTTGTAATTTATCTGAATGTTTCATGATGATTGCACATTCCTATAGGGAGTAAAACCATGTCCCAAAGGTCACCGGGCCATTACTAACCTTAAAGAAGTAGTCCAGTTACACCTTTGTGGGCTTATAACTTGGCTTCTGAATGTCCTAGAGAGGTCAGGTTTGTTTTAGTGTACTCCAATCAACAGCCCCTATAACCACAAAAAGGAATGGAGTCATTAGCACTTATGGTTTTCAAATGGCACCCAGAATTATGTTGCACGAAGCACAATTTCACATCATTCTGGGTTCATTTGTGTGAAAACAAGGTCCAATCAGGCTGAAACGTTACAGGAAGGTAGAATCTATTGAGTTGTAAGTGATCTGAACGTTTCATGATGATCGCACATTCCTATAGGGGGTCAAACCATGTCCCAAAGGTCACCGGATCTGGTGTCAATTTAAAGAAGTAGTCCAGTTACACATTTGTGGGCTTATAACTTGGCTTCTGAATGTCCTAGAGAGATCAGGTTTGTTTTAGTGTACTCCAATCAACAGCCCCTACAACCACAAAAAGGAATGGAGTCATTAGCACTTATGGTTTGTAAATGGCACCCAGAATTATGTGGCACGAAGCACAATTTCACATCATTCTGGGTTCATTTGTGTGAAAACAAGGTCCAATTAGGGTGAAACTTTACAAGAAGGTAGAATCTATTGAGTTGTAAGTGATCTGAACGTTTCATGATGATCGCACATTCCTATAGGGGGTCAAACCATGTCCCAAAGGTCATCGGGCCTGGTGCCACTTTAAAGAAGTAGTCCAGTTACACCTTTGTGGGCTTGTAACTTGGCTTCTGAATGTCCTAGAGAGGTCAGGCTTGTTTTAGTGTACTCCGTACTCAGATCAACAGCCCCTACAACCCCAAAAAGGAATGGAGTCATTAGCACTTATGGTTTTTAAATGGCACCCAGAATTATGTTGCACGAAGCACAATTTCACATCATTCTGGGTTCATTTGTGTGAAAACAAGGTCCAGTCAGGCTGAATCGTTACAGGAAGGTAGAATCTATTGAGTTGTAAGTGATCTGAACGTTTCATGATGATAGCACTTTCCTAAGGGGGTCAAACCATGGAACAAAGGTCACCGGATCTGGTGTCAATTTAAAGAAGTAGTCCAGTTACACCTTTGTGGGCTTATAACTTGGCTTCTAAATGTCCTAGAGAGATCAGATTTGTTTTAGTGTACTCCAATCAACAGCCCCTACAACCTCAAAAAGGAATGGAGTCATTAGCACTTATGGTTTTTAAATGGCACCCAGAATTATGTTGCACGAAGCACAATTTCACATCATTCTGGGTTCATTTGTGTGAAAACAAGGTCCAATCAGCCTGAAACGTTACAGGAAGGTAGAATCTATTGAGTTGTAAGTGATCTGAACGTTTCATGATGATAGCGCTTTCCTAAGGGGGTCAAACCATGTCCCAAAGGTCACCGGATCTGGTGTCAATTTAGCAATTTAGAGAAGTAGTCCAGTTACACCTTTGTGGGCTTATAACTTGGCTTCTGAATATCCTAGAGAGGTCAGGTTTGTTTGAGTGTACTCCAATCAACAGCCCCTACAACCACAAAAAGGAATGGAGTCATTAGCACTTATGATTTGTAAATGGCACCCAGAATTATGTTGCACGAAGCACAATTTCACATCATTCTGGGTTCATTTGTGTGAAAACAAGGTCCAATCAGCCTGAAACGTTACAGGAAGGTAGAATCTATTGAGTTGTAAGTGATCTGAACGTTTCATGATGATAGCGCTTTCCTAAGGGGGTCAAACCATGTCCAAAAGGTCACCGGATCTGGTGTCAATTTAGCAATTTAGAGAAGTAGTCCAGTTACACCTTTGTGGGCTTATAACTTGGCTTCTGAATATCCTAGAGAGGTCAGGTTTGTTTGAGTGTACTCCAATCAACAGCCCCTACAACCACAAAAAGGAATGGAGTCATTAGCACTTATGATTTGTAAATGGCACCCAGAATTATGTTGCACGAAGCACAATTTCACATCATTCTGGGTCCATTTGTGTGAAAACAAGGTCCAATCAGGCTGAAACGTTACAAGAATGTAGAATCTGTTGAGTTGTAAGTGATCTGAACGTTTCATGATGATCGCACATTCCTATAGGGGGTCAAACCATGTCCCAAAGGTAACCGGGCCTGGTGTCACTTTAAAGAAGTAGTCCAGTTACACATTTGTGGGATTATAACTTGGCTTCTGAATATCCTAGAGAGGTCAGGTCTGTTTTAGAGTACTCCAATAACAGCCCCCATTACCCCAAATAGGAATGGAGTCATTAGCGCTTATGGTTTTTAAATGGCACCCAGAATTATGTTGCACGAAGCACAATTTCACATCATTCTGGGTTCATTTGTGTTAAAACACGGTCCAATCAGGCTGAAACGTTACAGGAAGGTAGAATCTATTGAGTTGTAAGTGATCTGAACGTTTCATGATGATAGCACTTTCCTAAGGGGGTCAAACCATGTCCCAAAGGTCACCGGATCTGGTGTCAATTTAAAGAAGTAGTCCAGTTACACATTTGTGGGCTTATAACTTGGCTTCTGAATGTCCTAGAGAGATCAGGTTTGTTTTAGTGTACTCCAATCAACAGCCCCTACAACCACAAAAAGGAATGGAGTCATTAGCACTTATGGTTTGTAAATGGCACCCAGAATTATGTGGCACGAAGCACAATTTCACATCATTCTGGGTCCATTTGTGTGAAATCATTCTGGGTCCATTTGTGTGAAAACAAGGTCCAATCAGGCTGAAACTTTACAAGAAGGTAGAATCTATTGAGTTGTAAGTGATCTGAACGTTTCATGAGAATAGCACTTTCCTAAGGGGGTATAACCATGTCCCAAAGGTCACCGGATCGGTGTCAATTTAAATAAGTAGTCCAGTTACACATTTGTGGGCTTATAACTTGGCTTCTGAATGTCCTAGAGAGATCAGGTTTGTTTTAGTGTACTCCAATCAACAGCCCCTACAACCACAAAAAGGAATGGAGTCATTAGCACTTATGGTTTGTAAATGGCACCCAGAATTATGTGGCACGAAGCACAATTTCACATCATTCTGGGTTCATTTGTGTGAAAACAAGGTCCAATCAGGCTGAAACTTTACAAGAAGGTAGAATCTATTGAGTTGTAAGTGATCTGAACGTTTCATGATGATCGCACATTCCTATAGGGGGTCAAACCATGTCCCAAAGGTCATCGGGCCTGGTGCCACTTTAAAGAAGTAGTCCAGTTACACCTTTGTGGGCTTGTAACTTGGTTTCTGAATGTCCTAGAGAGGTCAGGCTTGTTTTAGTGTACTCCGTACTCAGATCAACAGCCCCTACAACCACAAACAGGAATGGAGTCATTAGCACTTATGGTTTTTAAATGGCACCCAGAATTATGTTGCACGAAGCACAATTTCACATCATTCTGGGTTCATTTGTGTGAAAACAAGGTCCAATCAGGCTGAAACGTTACAGGAAGGTAGAATCTATTGAGTTGTAAGTGATCTGAACGTTTCATGATGATAGCGCTTTCCTAAGGGGGTCAAACCATGTCCCAAAGGTCACCGGATCTGGTGTCAATTTAAAGAAGTAGTCCAGTTACACTTTTGTGGGCTTATAACTTGGCTTCTGAATGTCCTAGAGAGGTCAGGTTTGTTTTAGTGTACTCCAATCAACAGCCCCTACAACCACAAAAAGGAATGGAGTCATTAGCACTTATGGTTTGTAAATGGTACCCAGAATTATGTTGCACGAAGCACAATTTCACATCATTCTGGGTCCATTTGTGTGAAAACAAGGTCCAATCAGGCTGAAACGTTACAAGAAGGTAGAATCTATTGAGTTGTAAGTGATCTGAACTTTTCATGATGATAGCACTTTCCTAAGGGGGTCAAACCATGTCCCAAAGGTCACCGTGCCTGGTGTCACTTTAAAGAAGTAGTCCAGTTACACCTTTGTGGGCTTATAACTTGGCTTCTGAATATCCTAGAGAGGTCAGGTTTAATTTAGAGTACTCCAATTAACAGCCCCCATTACCCCAAAAAGGTATGGAGTCATTAGCACTTATGGTTTTTAAATGGCACCCAGAATTATGTTGCTCGAAGCACAATTTCACATCATTCTGGGTTCATTTGTGTGAAAACAATGTCCAATCAGGCTGAAACGTTACAGGAAGGTAGAATCTATTGAGTTGTAAGTGATCTGAATGATTCATGATGATCGCACATTCCAATAGGGGGTAAAACCATGTCCCAAAGGTCACCGCGCCTGGTGTCACTTTAAAGAAGTAGTCCAGTTACACCTTTGTGGGCTTATAATTTGGCTTATGAATGTCCTAGAGAGATCAGGTTTGTTTTAGTGTACTCCAATCAACAGCCCCTACAACCACAAAAAGGAATGGAGTCATTAGCACTTATGGTTCTTAAATGGCACCCAGAATTATGTTGCACGAAGCACAATTTCACATCATTCTGGGTCCATTTGTGTGAAAACAAGGTCCAATCAGGCTGAAACGTTACAAGAAGGTAGAATCTATTGAGTTGTAATTTATCTGAATGTTTCATGATGATTGCACATTCCTATAGGGAGTAAAACCATGTCCCAAAGGTCACCGGGCCTTTACTAACCTTAAAGAAGTAGTCCAGTTACACATTTGTGGGCTTATAACTTGGCTTCTGAATGTCCTAGAGAGATCAGGTTTGTTTTAGTGTACTCCAATCAACAGCCCCTACAACCACAAAAAGGAATGGAGTCATTAGCACTTATGGTTTGTAAATGGCACCCAGAATTATGTGGCACGAAGCACAATTTCACATCATTCTGGGTTCATTTGTGTGAAAACAAGGTCCAATTAGGGTGAATCTTTACAAGAAGGTAGAATCTATTGAGTTGTAAGTGATCTGAACGTTTCATGATGATCGCACATTCCTATAGGGGGTCAAACCATGTCCCAAAGGTCATCGGGCCTGGTGCCACTTTAAAGAAGTAGTCCAGTTACACCTTTGTGGGCTTGTAACTTGGCTTCTGAATGTCCTAGAGAGGTCAGGCTTGTTTTAGTGTACTCCGTACTCAGATCAACAGCCCCTACAACCCCAAAAAGGAATGGAGTCATTAGCACTTATGGTTTTTAAATGGCACCCAGAATTATGTTGCACGAAGCACAATTTCACATCATTCTGGGTTCATTTGTGTGAAAACAAGGTCCAGTCAGGCTGAATCGTTACTGGAAGGTAGAATCTATTGAGTTGTAAGTGATCTGAACGTTTCATGATGATAGCACTTTCCTAAGGGGGTCAAACCATGGAACAAAGGTCACCGGATCTGGTGTCAATTTAAAGAAGTAGTCCAGTTACACCTTTGTGGGCTTATAACTTGGCTTCTAAATGTCCTAGAGAGATCAGATTTGTTTTAGTGTACTCCAATCAACAGCCCCTACAACCACAAAAAGGAATGGAGTCATTAGCACTTATGGTTTTTAAATGGCACCCAGAATTATGTTGCACGAAGCACAATTTCACATCATTCTGGGTTCATTTGTGTGAAAACAAGGTCCAATCAGCCTGAAACGTTACAGGAAGGTAGAATCTATTGAGTTGTAAGTGATCTGAACGTTTCATGATGATAGCGCTTTCCTAAGGGGGTCAAACCATGTCCCAAAGGTAACCGGGCCTGGTGTCAATTTAAAGAAGTAGTCCAGTTACACATTTGTGGGATTATAACTTGGCTTCTGAATATCCTAGAGAGGTCAGATCTGTTTTAGAGTACTCCAATAACAGCCCTCATTACCCCAAATAGGAATGGAGTCATTAGCGCTTATGGTTTTTAAATGGCACCCAGAATTATGTTGCACGAAGCACAATTTCACATCATTCTGGGTTCATTTGTGTTAAAACATGGTCCAATCAGGCTGAAACGTTACAGGAAGGTAGAATCTATTGAGTTGTAAGTGATCTGAACGTTTCATGATGATAGCACTTTCCTAAGGGGGTCAAACCATGTCCCAAAGGTCACCGGATCTGGTGTCAATTTAAAGAAGTAGTCCAGTTACACATTTGTGGGCTTATAACTTGGCTTCTGAATGTCCTAGAGAGATCAGGTTTGTTTTAGTGTACTCCAATCAACAGCCCCTACAACCACAAAAAGGAATGGAGTCATTAGCACTTATGGTTTGTAAATGGCACCCAGAATTATGTGGCACGAAGCACAATTTCACATCATTCTGGGTCCATTTGTGTGAAATCATTCTGGGTCCATTTGTGTGAAAACAAGGTCCAATCAGGCTGAAACTTTACAAGAAGGTAGAATCTATTGAGTTGTAAGTGATCTGAACGTTTCATGATGATAGCACTTTCCTAAGGGGGTATAACCATGTCCCAAAGGTCACCGGATCGGTGTCAATTTAAAGAAGTAGTCCAGTTACACATTTGTGGGCTTATAACTTGGCTTCTGAATGTCCTAGAGAGATTAGGTTTGTTTTAGTGTACTCCAATCAACAGCCCCTACAACCACAAAAAGGAATGGAGTCATTAGCACTTATGGTTTGTAAATGGCACCCAGAATTATGTGGCACGAAGCACAATTTCACATCATTCTGGGTTCATTTGTGTGAAAACAAGGTCCAATCAGGCTGAAACTTTACAAGAAGGTAGAATCTATTGAGTTGTAAGTGATCTGAACGTTTCATGATGATCGCACATTCCTATAGGGGGTCAAACCATGTCCCAAAGGTCATCGGGCCTGGTGCCACTTTAAAGAAGTAGTCCAGTTACACATTTGTGGGCTTGTAACTTGGTTTCTGAATGTCCTAGAGAGGTCAGGCTTGTTTTAGTGTACTCCGTACTCAGATCAACAGCCCCTACAACCACAAAAAGGAATGGAGTCATTAGCACTTATGGTTTTTAAATGGCACCCAGAATTATGTTGCACGAAGCACAATTTCACATCATTCTGGGTTCATTTGTGTGAAAACAAGGTCCAATCAGGCTGAAACGTTACAGGAAGGTAGAATCTATTGAGTTGTAAGTGATCTGAACGTTTCATGATGATAGTACTTTCCTAAGGGGGTCAAACCATGTCCCAAAGGTCACCGGCTCTGGTGTCAATTTAAAGAAGTAGTCCAGTTACACATTTGTGGGCTTATAACTTGGCTTCTAAATGTCCTAGAGAGATCAGGTTTGTTTTAGTGTACTCCAATCAACAGCCTCTACAACCACAAAAAGGAATGGAGTCATTAGCACTTATGGTTTTTAAATGGCACCCAGAATTATGTTGCACGAAGCACAATTTCACATCATTCTGGGTTCATTTGTGTGAAAACAAGGTCCAATCAGGCTGAAACGTTACAGGAAGGTAGAATCTATTGAGTTGTAAGTGATCTGAACGATTCATGATGATAGCACTTTCCTAAGGAGGTCAAACCATGTCCCAAAGGTCACCGGATCTGGTGTCAATTTAAAGAAGTAGTCCAGTTACACATTTGTGGGCTTATAACTTGGCTTCTGAATGTCCTAGAGAGATCAGGTTTGTTTTAGTGTACTCCAATCAACTGCCCCTACAACCACAAAAAGGAATGGAGTCATTAGCACTTATGGTTTGTAAATGGCACCCAGAATTATGTGGCACGAAGCACAATTTCACATCATTCTGGGTCCATTTGTGTGAAATCATTCTTGGTCCATTTGTGTGAAAACAAGGTCCAATCAGGCTGAAACTTTACAAGAAGGTAGAATCTATTGAGTTGTAAGTGATCTGAATGTTTCATGATGATAGCACTTTCCTAAGGGGGTATAACCATGTCCCAAAGGTCACCGGATCGGTGTCAATTTAAAGAAGTAGTCCAGTTACACATTTGTGGGCTTATAACTTGGCTTCTGAATGTCCTAGAGAGATCAGGTTTGTTTTAGTGTACTCCAATCAACAGCCCCTACAACCACAAAAAGGAATGGAGTCATTAGCACTTATGGTTTGTAAATGGCACCCAGAATTATGTGGCACGAAGCACAATTTCACATCATTCTGGGTTCATTTGTGTGAAAACAAGGTCCAATCAGGCTGAAACTTTACAAGAAGGTAGAATCTATTGAGTTGTAAGTGATCTGAACGTTTCATGATGATCGCACATTCCTATAGGGGGTCAAACCATGTCCCAAAGGTCATCGGGCCTGGTGCCACTTTAAAGAAGTTGTCCAGTTACACCTTTGTGGGCTTGTAACTTGGCTTCTGAATGTCCTAGAGAGGTCAGGCTTGTTTTAGTGTACTCCGTACTCAGATCAACAGCCCCTACAACCACAAAAAGGAATGGAGTCATTAGCACTTATGGTTTTTAAATGGCACCCAGAATTATGTTGCACGAAGCACAATTTCACATCATTCTGGGTTCATTTGTGTGAAAACAAGGGCCAGTCAGGCTGAAACGTTACAGGAAGGTAGAATCTATTGAGTTGTAAGTGATCTGAACGTTTCATGATGATCGCACTTTCCTAAGGGGGTCAAACCATGTAACAAAGGTCACCGGATCTGGTGACAATTTAAAGAAGTAGTCCAGTTACACCTTTGTGGGCTTATAACTTGGCTTCTAAATGTCCTAGAGAGATCAGATTTGTTTTAGTGTACTCCAATCAACAGCCCCTACAACCACAAAAAGGAATGGAGTCATTAGCACTTATGGTTTTTAAATGGCACCCAGAATTATGTTGCACGAAGCACAATTTCACATCATTCTGGGTTCATTTGTGTGAAAACAAGGTCCAATCAGGCTGAAACGTTACAGGAAGGTAGAATCTATTGAGTTGTAAGTGATCTGAACGTTTCATGATGATAGCGCTTTCCTAAGGGGGTCAAACCATGTCCCAAAGGTCACCGGATCTGGTGTCAATTTAAAGAAGTAGTCCAGTTACACCTTTGTGGGCTTATAACTTGGCTTCTGAATATCCTAGCGAGGTCAGGTTTGTTTGAGTGTACTCCAATCAACAGCCCCTACAACCACAAAAAGGAATGGAGTCATTAGCACTTATGGTTTGTAAATGGCACCCAGAATTATGTTGCACGAAACACAATTTCACATCATTCTGGGTCCATTTGTGTGAAATCATTCTGGGTCCATTTTGTGTGAAAACAAGGTCCAATCAGGCTGAAACTTTACAAGAAGGTAGAATCTATTGAGTTGTAAGTGATCTGAACGTTTCATGATGATCGCACATTCCTATAGGGGGTCAAACCATGTCCCAAAGGTCACCGGGCCTGGTGCCACTTTAAAGAAGTAGTCCAGTTACACCTTTGTGGGCTTAGAACTTGGCTTCTGAATGTCCTAGAGAGGTCAGGCTTGTTTTAGTGTACTCCAATCAACAGCCCCTACAACCCCAAAAAGGAATGGAGTCATTAGCACTTATGGTTTTTAAATGGCACCCAGAATTATGTTGCACAAAGCACAATTTCACATCATTCTGGGTTCATTTGTGTGAAAACAAGGTCCAATCAGGCTGAAACGTTACAGGAAGGTAGAATCTATTGAGTTGTAAGTGATCTGAACGTTTCATGATGATAGCACTTTCCTAAGGGGGTCAAACCATGTCCCAAAGGTCACCGGATCTGGTGTCAATTTAAAGAAGTAGTCCAGTTACACCTTTGTGGGCTTATAACGTGGCTTCTAAATGTCCTAGAGAGATCATGTTTTTTTTAGTGTACTCCAATCAACAGCCCCTACAACCACAAAAAGGAATGGAGTCATTAGCACTTATGGTTTGTAAATGGCACCCAGAATTATGTTGCACGAAGCACAATTTCACATCATTCTGGGTCCATTTGTGTGAAAACAAGGTCCAATCAGGAACAAGGTCCAATCAGGCTGAAACGTTACAAGAAGGTAGAATCTGTTGAGTTGTAAGTGATCTGAACGTTTCATGATGATCGCACATTCCTATAGGGGGTCAAACCATGTCCCAAAGGTCACCGGGCCTGGTGTCACTTCAAAGAAGTAGTCCAGTTACACATTTGTGGGATTATAACTTGGCTTCTGAATATCCTAGAGAGGTCAGGTTTGTTTTAGAGTACTCCAATAACAGCCCCCATTACCCCAAATAGGAATGGAGTCATTAGCGCTTATGGTTTTTAAATGGCACCCAGAATTATGTTGCACGAAGCATAATTTCACATCATTCTGGGTTCATTTGTGTGAAAACACGGTCCAATCAGGCTGAAACGTTACAGGAAGGTAGCATCTATTGAGTTGTAAGTGATCTGAACGTTTCATGATGATAGCACTTTCCTAAGGGGGTCAAACCATGTCCCAAAGGTCACCGGCTCTGGTGTCAATTTAAAGAAGTAGTCCAGTTACACATTTGTGGGCTTATAACTTGGCTTCTAAATGTCCTAGAGAGATCAGGTTTGTTTTAGTGTACTCCAATAAACAGCCTCTACAACCACAAAAAGGAATGGAGTCATTGTCATTAGCACTTATGGTTTTTAAATGGCACCCAGAATTATGTTGCACTTAGCACAATTTCACATCATTCTGGGTTCATTTGTTTGAAAACAAGGTCCAATCAGGCTGAAACGTTACAGGAAGGTAGAATCTATTGAGTTGTAAGTGATCTGAACGTTTCATGATGATAGCACTTTCCTAAGGGGGTATAACCATGTCCCAAAGGTCACCGGTTCGGTGTCAATTTAAAGAAGTAGTCCAGTTACACATTTGTGGGCTTATAACTTGGCTTCTGAATGTCCTAGAGAGATCAGGTTTGTTTTAATGTACTCCAATCAACAGCCTCTACAACCACAAAAAGGAATGGAGTCATTAGCACTTATGGTTTGTAAATGGCACCCAGAATTATGTGGCACGAAGCACAATTTCACATCATTCTGGGTCCATTTGTGTGAAATCATTCTGGGTCCATTTTGTGTGAAAACAAGGTCCAATCAGGCTGAAACTTTACAAGAAGGTAGAATCTATTGAGTTGTAAGTGATCTGAACGTTTCATGATGATCGCACATTCCTATAGGGGGTCAAACCATGTCCCAAAGGTCACCGGGCCTGGTGCCACTTTAAAGAAGTAGTCCAGTTACACCTTTGTGGGCTTAGAACTTGGCTTCTGAATGTCCTAGAGAGGTCAGGCTTGTTTTAGTGTACTCCAATCAACAGCCCCTACAACCCCAAAAAGGAATGGAGTCATTAGCACTTATGGTTTTTAAATGGCACCCAGAATTATGTTGCACGAAGCACAATTTCACATCATTCTGGGTTCATTTGTGTGAAAACAAGGTCCAATCAGGCTGAAACGTTACAGGAAGGTAGAATCTATTGAGTTGTAAGTGATCTGAATGTTTCATGATGATAGCACTTTCCTAAGGGGGTCAAACCATGTCCCAAAGGTCACCGGATCTGGTGTCAATTTAATGAAGTAGTCCAGTTACACCTTTGTGGGCTTATAACTTGGCTTCTAAATGTCCTAGAGAGATCAGGTTTGTTTTAGTGTACTCCAATCAACAGCCTCTACAACCACAAAAAGGAATGGAGTCATTAGCACTTATGGTTTTTAAATGGCACCCAGAATTATGTTGCACGAAGCACAATTTCACATCATTCTGGGTTCATTTGTGTGAAAACAAGGTCCAATCAGGCTGAAACGTTACAGGAAGGTAGAATCTATTGAGTTGTAAGTGATCTGAACGATTCATGATGATAGCACTTTCCTAAGGAGGTCAAACCATGTCCCAAAGGTCACCGGATCTGGTGTCAATTTAAAGAAGTAGTCCAGTTACACATTTGTGGGCTTATAACTTGGCTTCTGAATGTCCTAGAGAGATCAGGTTTGTTTTAGTGTACTCCAATCAACTGCCCCTACAACCACAAAAAGGAATGGAGTCATTAGCACTTATGGTTTGTAAATGGCACCCAGAATTATGTGGCACGAAGCACAATTTCACATCATTCTGGGTCCATTTGTGTGAAATCATTCTTGGTCCATTTGTGTGAAAACAAGGTCCAATCAGGCTGAAACTTTACAAGAAGGTAGAATCTATTGAGTTGTAAGTGATCTGAATGTTTCATGATGATAGCACTTTCCTAAGGGGGTATAACCATGTCCCAAAGGTCACCGGATCGGTGTCAATTTAAAGAAGTAGTCCAGTTACACATTTGTGGGCTTATAACTTGGCTTCTGAATGTCCTAGAGAGATCAGGTTTGTTTTAGTGTACTCCAATCAACAGCCCCTACAACCACAAAAAGGAATGGAGTCATTAGCACTTATGGTTTGTAAATGGCACCCAGAATTATGTGGCACGAAGCACAATTTCACATCATTCTGGGTTCATTTGTGTGAAAACAAGGTCCAATCAGGCTGAAACTTTACAAGAAGGTAGAATCTATTGAGTTGTAAGTGATCTGAACGTTTCATGATGATCGCACATTCCTATAGGGGGTCAAACCATGTCCCAAAGGTCATCGGGCCTGGTGCCACTTTAAAGAAGTTGTCCAGTTACACCTTTGTGGGCTTGTAACTTGGCTTCTGAATGTCCTAGAGAGGTCAGGCTTGTTTTAGTGTACTCCGTACTCAGATCAACAGCCCCTACAACCACAAAAAGGAATGGAGTCATTAGCACTTATGGTTTTTAAATGGCACCCAGAATTATGTTGCACGAAGCACAATTTCACATCATTCTGGGTTCATTTGTGTGAAAACAAGGGCCAGTCAGGCTGAAACGTTACAGGAAGGTAGAATCTATTGAGTTGTAAGTGATCTGAACGTTTCATGATGATCGCACTTTCCTAAGGGGGTCAAACCATGTAACAAAGGTCACCGGATCTGGTGACAATTTAAAGAAGTAGTCCAGTTACACCTTTGTGGGCTTATAACTTGGCTTCTAAATGTCCTAGAGAGATCAGATTTGTTTTAGTGTACTCCAATCAACAGCCCCTACAACCACAAAAAGGAATGGAGTCATTAGCACTTATGGTTTTTAAATGGCACCCAGAATTATGTTGCACGAAGCACAATTTCACATCATTCTGGGTTCATTTGTGTGAAAACAAGGTCCAATCAGGCTGAAACGTTACAGGAAGGTAGAATCTATTGAGTTGTAAGTGATCTGAACGTTTCATGATGATAGCGCTTTCCTAAGGGGGTCAAACCATGTCCCAAAGGTCACCGGATCTGGTGTCAATTTAAAGAAGTAGTCCAGTTACACCTTTGTGGGCTTATAACTTGGCTTCTGAATATCCTAGAGAGGTCAGGTTTGTTTGAGTGTACTCCAATCAACAGCCCCTACAACCACAAAAAGGAATGGAGTCATTAGCACTTATGGTTTGTAAATGGCACCCAGAATTATGTTGCACGAAACACAATTTCACATCATTCTGGGTCCATTTGTGTGAAATCATTCTGGGTCCATTTTGTGTGAAAACAAGGTCCAATCAGGCTGAAACTTTACAAGAAGGTAGAATCTATTGAGTTGTAAGTGATCTGAACGTTTCATGATGATCGCACATTCCTATAGGGGGTCAAACCATGTCCCAAAGGTCACCGGGCCTGGTGCCACTTTAAAGAAGTAGTCCAGTTACACCTTTGTGGGCTTAGAACTTGGCTTCTGAATGTCCTAGAGAGGTCAGGCTTGTTTTAGTGTACTCCAATCAACAGCCCCTACAACCCCAAAAAGGAATGGAGTCATTAGCACTTATGGTTTTTAAATGGCACCCAGAATTATGTTGCACAAAGCACAATTTCACATCATTCTGGGTTCATTTGTGTGAAAACAAGGTCCAATCAGGCTGAAACGTTACAGGAAGGTAGAATCTATTGAGTTGTAAGTGATCTGAACGTTTCATGATGATAGCACTTTCCTAAGGGGGTCAAACCATGTCCCAAAGGTCACCGGATCTGGTGTCAATTTAAAGAAGTAGTCCAGTTACACCTTTGTGGGCTTATAACGTGGCTTCTAAATGTCCTAGAGAGATCATGTTTTTTTTAGTGTACTCCAATCAACAGCCCCTACAACCACAAAAAGGAATGGAGTCATTAGCACTTATGGTTTGTAAATGGCACCCAGAATTATGTTGCACGAAGCACAATTTCACATCATTCTGGGTCCATTTGTGTGAAAACAAGGTCCAATCAGGAACAAGGTCCAATCAGGCTGAAACGTTACAAGAAGGTAGAATCTGTTGAGTTGTAAGTGATCTGAACGTTTCATGATGATCGCACATTCCTATAGGGGGTCAAACCATGTCCCAAAGGTCACCGGGCCTGGTGTCACTTCAAAGAAGTAGTCCAGTTACACATTTGTGGGATTATAACTTGGCTTCTGAATATCCTAGAGAGGTCAGGTTTGTTTTAGAGTACTCCAATAACAGCCCCCATTACCCCAAATAGGAATGGAGTCATTAGCGCTTATGGTTTTTAAATGGCACCCAGAATTATGTTGCACGAAGCATAATTTCACATCATTCTGGGTTCATTTGTGTGAAAACACGGTCCAATCAGGCTGAAACGTTACAGGAAGGTAGCATCTATTGAGTTGTAAGTGATCTGAACGTTTCATGATGATAGCACTTTCCTAAGGGGGTCAAACCATGTCCCAAAGGTCACCGGCTCTGGTGTCAATTTAAAGAAGTAGTCCAGTTACACATTTGTGGGCTTATAACTTGGCTTCTAAATGTCCTAGAGAGATCAGGTTTGTTTTAGTGTACTCCAATAAACAGCCTCTACAACCACAAAAAGGAATGGAGTCATTGTCATTAGCACTTATGGTTTTTAAATGGCACCCAGAATTATGTTGCACTTAGCACAATTTCACATCATTCTGGGTTCATTTGTTTGAAAACAAGGTCCAATCAGGCTGAAACGTTACAGGAAGGTAGAATCTATTGAGTTGTAAGTGATCTGAACGTTTCATGATGATAGCACTTTCCTAAGGGGGTATAACCATGTCCCAAAGGTCACCGGTTCGGTGTCAATTTAAAGAAGTAGTCCAGTTACACATTTGTGGGCTTATAACTTGGCTTCTGAATGTCCTAGAGAGATCAGGTTTGTTTTAATGTACTCCAATCAACAGCCTCTACAACCACAAAAAGGAATGGAGTCATTAGCACTTATGGTTTGTAAATGGCACCCAGAATTATGTGGCACGAAGCACAATTTCACATCATTCTGGGTCCATTTGTGTGAAATCATTCTGGGTCCATTTTGTGTGAAAACAAGGTCCAATCAGGCTGAAACTTTACAAGAAGGTAGAATCTATTGAGTTGTAAGTGATCTGAACGTTTCATGATGATCGCACATTCCTATAGGGGGTCAAACCATGTCCCAAAGGTCACCGGGCCTGGTGCCACTTTAAAGAAGTAGTCCAGTTACACCTTTGTGGGCTTAGAACTTGGCTTCTGAATGTCCTAGAGAGGTCAGGCTTGTTTTAGTGTACTCCAATCAACAGCCCCTACAACCCCAAAAAGGAATGGAGTCATTGGCACTTATGGTTTTTAAATGGCACCCAGAATTATGTTGCACGAAGCACAATTTCACATCATTCTGGGTTCATTTGTGTGAAAACAAGGTCCAATCAGGCTGAAACGTTACAGGAAGGTAGAATCTATTGAGTTGTAAGTGATCTGAATGTTTCATGATGATAGCACTTTCCTAAGGGGGTCAAACCATGTCCCAAAGGTCACCGGATCTGGTGTCAATTTAATGAAGTAGTCCAGTTACACCTTTGTGGGCTTATAACGTGGCTTCTAAATGTCCTAGAGAGATCATGTTTTTTTTTGTGTACTCCAATCAACAGCCTCTAAAACCACAAAAAGGAATGGAGTCATTAGCACTTATGGTTTGTAAATGGCACCCAGAATTATGTTGCACGAAGCACAATTTCACATCATTCTGGGTCCATTTGTGTGAAAACAAGGTCCAATCAGGAACAAGGTCCAATCAGGCTGAAACGTTACAAGAAGGTAGAATCTATTGAGTTGTAAGTGATCTGAACGTTTCATGATGATCGCACATCCCTATAGGGGGTCAAACCATGTCCCAAAGGTCACCGGGCCTGGTGTCACTTTAAAGAAGTAGTCCATTTACACATTTGTGGGCTTATAACTTGGCTTCTGAATAACCTGGAGAGGTCAGGTTTGTTTTAGTGTACTCCAATCAACAGCCCATACAACCACAAAAAGGAATGGAAACATTAGCACTCATGGTTTGTAAATGGCGCCCAGAATTATGTTGCACGAAGCACAATTTCACATCATTCTGGGTCCATTTGTGTGAAAACAAGGTCCAATCAGGCTGAAACGTTACAAGAAGGTAGAATCAATTGAGTTGTAAGTGATCTGAACGTTTCATGATGATCGCACATTCTTATAGGGGGTAAAACCATGTCCCAAAGGTCACCGGATCTGGTGTCAATTTAAAGAAGTAGTCCAGTTACACCTTTGTGGCCTTATAACTTGGCTTCTGAATGTCCTAGAGAGATCAGGTTTGTTTTAGTGTACTCCATTCAACAGCCCCTACAACCACAAAAATGAATGGAGTCATTAGCCCTTATGGTTTGGAAAAGGCACCCAGAATTATGTTGCAAGAAGCACAATTTCACATCATTCTGGGTCCATTTGTGTGAAAACAAGGTCCAATCAGGCTGAAACGTTACAAGAAGGTAGAATCTATTGAGTTATAAGTGATCTGAACGTTTCATGATGATCGCACATTCCTATAGGGGGTCAAACCATGTCCCAAAGGTCACCGGGCCTGGTGTCACTTTAAAGAAGTAGTACATTTACACATTTGTAGGCTTATAACTTGGCTTCTGAATATCCTGGAGAGGTCAGGTTTGTTTTAGTGTACTCCAATCAACAGCCCCTACAACCACAAAAAGGAATGGAGTCATTAGCACTTATGGTTTGTAAATGGCACCCAGAATTATGTTGCACGAAGCACAATTTCACATCATTCTGGGTCCATTTGTGTGAAAACAAGGTCCAATCAGGCTGAAACGTTACAAGAAGGTAGAATCAAATGAGTTGTAAGTGATCTGAACGTTTCATGATGATCGCACATTCTTATAGGGGGTCAAACCATGTCCCAAAGGTCACCGGATCTGGTGTCAATTTAAAGAAGTAGTCCAGTTACACCTTTGTGGGCTTATAACTTGGCTTCTGAATGTCCTAGAGAGATCAGGTTTGTTTTAGTGTACTCCATTCAACAGCCCCTACAACCACAAAAAGGAATGGAGTCATTAGCCCTTATGGTTTGGAAAAGGCACCCAGAATTATGTTGCAGGAAGCACAATTTCACATCATTCTGGGTCAATTTGTGTGAAAACAAGGTCCAATCGGGCTGAAACGTTATAAGAAGGTAGAATCTATTGAGTTGTAAGTGATCTGAACGTTTCATGATGATCGCACATTCCTATAAGGGGTCAAACCATGTCCCAAAGGTCACCGGGCCTGGTGTCACTTTAAAGAAGTAGTCCAGTTACACATTTGTGGGATTATAACTTGGCTTCTGAATATCCTAGAGAGGTCAGGTTTGTTTTAGAGTACTCCAATTAACAGCCCCCATTACCCCAAATAGGAATGGAGTCATTAGCGCTTATGGTTTTTAAATGGCACCCAGAATTATGTTGCACGAAGCACAATTTCACATCATTCTGCGTTCATTTGTGTGAAAACAAGGTCCAATCAGGCGGAAACGTTACAGGAAGGTAGAATCTATTGAGTTGTAAGTGATCTGAACGTTTCATGATGATAGCCCTTTCCTAAGGGGGTCAAACCATGTCCCAAAGGTCACCGGATCTGGTGTAAATTAAAAGAAGTGGTCCAGTTACACCTTTGTGGGCTTATAACTTGGCTTCTGAATATCCTAGAGAGGTCAGGTTTGTTTTAGTGTACTCCAATCAACAGCCCCTACAACCACAAAAAGGAATGGAGTCATTAGCATAAGGTTTGTAAATGGCACCCGGAATTATGTTGCAGGAAGCACAATTTCACATCATTCTGGGTTCATTTGTGTGAAAACAAGGTCCAATCAGGCTGAAACGTTACAGGAAGGTAGAATCTATTTAGTTGTAAGTGATCTGAACATTTCATGATGATCGCACATTCCTATAGGGGGTCAAACCATGTCCCAAAGGTCACCGGGCCTGGTGTCACTTTAAAGAAGTAGTCCATTTAGACATTTGTGGGCTTATAACTTGGCTTCTGATTATCCTAGAGAGGTCAGGTTTGTTTTAGAGTACTCCAATTAACAGCCCCTATTACCTCAAAAAGGAATGGAGTCATTAGCACTTATGGTTTTTAAATGGCACCCAGAATTATGTTGCACGAAGCACAATTTCACATCATTCTGGGTTCATTTGTGTGAAAACAAGGTCCAATCAGGCTGCAACGTTACAGGAAGGTAGAATCTATTGAGTTGTAAGGGATCTGAAGGTTTCATGATGATAGCACTTTCCTAAGGGGGTGAACCATGTCCCAAAGGTCACCGGATCTGGTGTCAATTTAAAGAAGTAGTCCAGTTACACATTTGTGGGCTTATAACTTGGCTTATGAATGTCCTAGAGAGATCAGGTTTGTTTTAGTGTACTCCAATCAACAGCCCCTACAACCACAAAAAGGAATGGAGTCATAAGCCCTTATGGTTTGGAAAAGGCACCCAGAATTATGTTGCAAGAAGCACAATTTCACATCATTCGGGGTCAATTTGTGTGAAAACAAGGTCCAATCAGGCTGAAATGTTACAAGAAGGTAGAATCTATTGAGTTGTAAGTGATCTGAACGTTTCATGATGATCGCACATTCCTATAGGGGGTCAAACCATGTCCCAAAGGTCACCGGGCCTGGTGTCACTTTAAAGAAGTAGTCCAGTTACACATTTGTGGGATTATAACTTGGCTTCTGAATATCCTAGAGAGGTCAGGTTTGTTTTAGAGTACTCCAATTAACAGCCCCCATTACCCCAAATAGGAATGGCGTCATTAGCGCTTATGGTTTTTAAATGGCACCCAGAATTATGTTGCACGAAGCACAATTTCACATCATTCTGGGTTCATTTGTGTGAAAACAAAGTCCAATCAGGCGGAAACGTTACAGGAAGGTAGAATCTATTGAGTTGTAAGTGATCTGAACATTTCATGATGATAGCACTTTCCTAAGGGGGTCAAACCATGTCCCAAAGGTCACCGGATCTGGTGTAAATTAAAAGAAGTGGTCCAGTTACACCTTTGTGGGCTTATAACTTGGCTTCTGAATATCCTAGAGAGGTCAGGTTTGTTTTAGTGTACTCCAATCAACAGCCCCTACAACCACAAAAAGGAATGGAGTCATTAGCACTTATGGTTTGTAAATGGCACCCAGAATTATGTGGCAAGAAGCACAATTTCACATCATTCTGGGTTCATTTGTGTGAAAACAAGGTCCAATCAGGCTGAAACTTTACAAGAAGGTAGAATCTATTGAGTTGTAAGTGATCTGAACGTTTCATGATGATCGCACATTCCTATAGGGGGTCAAACCATGTCCCAAAGGTCATCGGGCCTGGTGCCACTTTAAAGAAGTAGTCCAGTTACACCTTTGTGGGCTTGTAACTTGGCTTCTGAATGTCCTAGAGAGGTCAGGCTTGTTTTAGTGTACTCCGTACTCAGATCAACAGCCCCTACAACCACAAAAAGGAATGGAGTCATTAGCACTTATGGTTTTTAAATGGCACCCAGAATTATGTTGCACGAAGCACAATTTCACATCATTCTGGGTTCATTTGTGTGAAAACAAGGTCCAGTCAGGCTGAAACGTTACAGGAAGGTAGAATCTATTGAGTTGTAAGTGATCTGAACGTTTCATGATGATCGCACTTTCCTAAGGGGGTCAAACCATGTAACAAAGGTCACCGGATCTGGTGACAATTTAAAGAAGTAGTCCAGTTACACCTTTGTGGGCTTATAACTTGGCTTCTAAATGTCCTAGAGAGATCAGATTTGTTTTAGTGTACTCCAATCAACAGCCCCTACAACCACAAAAAGGAATGGAGTCATTAGCACTTATGGTTTTTAAATGGCACCCAGAATTATGTTGCACGAAGCACAATTTCACATCATTCTGGGTTCATTTGTGTGAAAACAAGGTCCAATCAGGCTGAAACGTTACAGGAAGGTAGAATCTATTGAGTTGTAAGTGATCTGAACGTTTCATGATGATAGCGCTTTCCTAAGGGGGTCAAACCATGTCCCAAAGGTCACCGGATCTGGTGTCAATTTAAAGAAGTAGTCCAGTTACACCTTTGTGGGCTTATAACTTGGCTTCTGAATATCCTAGAGAGGTCAGGTTTGTTTGAGTGTACTCCAATCAACAGCCCCTACAACCACAAAAAGGAATGGAGTCATTAGCACTTATGATTTGTAAATGGCACCCAGAATTATGTTGCACGAAACACAATTTCACATCATTCTGGGTCGATTTGTGTGAAAACAAAGTCCAATCAGGCTGAAACGTTACAAGAAGGTAGAATCTGTTGAGTTGTAAGTGATATGAACGTTTCATGATGATCGCACATTCCTATAGGGGGTCAAACCATGTCCCAAAGGTCACCGGGCCTGGTGTCACTTTAAAGAAGTAGTCCAGTTACACATTTGTGGGATTATAACTTGGCTTCTGAATATCCTAGAGAGGTCAGGTTTGTTTTAGAGTACTCCAATAACAGCCCCCATTACCCCAAATAGGAATGGAGTCATTAGCGCTTATGGTTTTTAAATGGCACCCAGAATTATGTTGCACGAAGCATAATTTCACATCATTCTGGGTTCATTTGTGTGAAAACACGGTCCAATCTGTCACGCGAGGGTACACAGGAATAAACCCAAATGCAGGAGACAGGATGACCAGATCCTATACTGATTACTTTTAATAACAAAAAATCACCACATAAGTGGGAAAAGGACTTCACGGGTAATACAAAACAAAACTACCACAGACTCGAAACAAAGCTATGCTCTAAACACCAGAAACTCTTCACAACAACGCCACACCATGCACAGGAAGCAGCTGCTTAAATACATGGTGTGGCAATCAGGAAATTGCAGTCAGCTGCGGCATTCCCCGATGCTCCAAAGAGGGGCAGGAACAGCAGGAAGAGCCACAGCCAACCTACACAGAGAAAGAAAAAACATGCATTAAAACAATCAGGAGGAGTAACCCATAACATAACCCCCCTCACAAGGTCCGGCTTCCAGACGGACGACGAGGCTGATCAGGGTTGTCCCGGTGAAAACGGGCGATCAGGTCACGGCACAGGACGTGGCGTTCGGGGACCCACTGGCGGTCCGCCGGGCCGTAACCCTCCCAATCCACCAGGTACTGGATGCCCCGACCCACCCTCCGAGAGGCCAGGAGCTTGTTCACCTTGAAGACCGGGCCACCGTCCACAAGGCGAGGAGCAGGCGGAGCCGCAGGGGGCGGATGCAAGGGGCTAGTCACAAAGGGCTTAAGCTTGCTCACGTGGAAAACAGGGTGGATCCGCAGGGAGCGAGGAAGGTCCAACCTGACCGCCACCGGGTTGATGACCCTGGACACTGAATAGGGGCCGATGTACCGAGGAAGGAGCTTTCTCAAACCCCCTTTCAATGGCACATCTGTCGAGGCAAGCCAAACCTTGTCTCCCACCTTGTAGTCGGGTGCGGCTGATCTCCGACGGTTCGCCACTGCGGTGAACCGTTCCTGATTCTGGACCAGACGAGAGCGGTAGTCCACCCAAGTGCGCCGACAGCGTCGTACAAACGCGGCAGGGCCGGAGGCCGATGCAGACCTCTCCTGATGGGGGAAAAGTGGGGGCTGATAACCATAGGCAGCCTGAAAAGGGGAGAAACCGGTAGAGTTCACAAGAGAATTATGGGAATATTCTGCCCAAGGGAGCTGTGAGGACCAGGTCGAGTGGTTCTTAGAGCACATAGCTCGTAGAGTGGTCTCCAAGTCCTGATTAAACCGCTCCACTTGCCCGTTGGTCTGAGGATGGAAACCAGAACTTAAACTGACCGTTATCCCGAGGAGCTTGCAGAATTCTCTCCAGAATGCTGCCACGAACTGTGGACCCCGATCCGAGGTAATGTTCTCAGGAAGCCCGTGCAGTCGAAACACATGTCGTGCCACTATCTCGGCCAGTTGTTTTGCCGAAGGCAGCTTCTGTAGGGGCACAGCATGAACCAACTTCGAAAATCTGTCCACGATAGTCAGAATGACAGTGTTACCTCTTGAACGGGGCAGACCCGTGATGAAGTCCATGGCTATGTGGGACCATGGTCTTGAGGGGATAGGTAAAGGCTGTAGGAGACCTGCAGCAGGGGTTCTGGGCACTTTTGCACTGGCACACACAGGGCACGAGGAGACGAAAGCTCGTATGTCAGAGGACATGGTGGGCCACCAGAAACGCTGAGCCACCAGGAAGGCGGTCCTTGTCATCCCGGGATGGCAAGCCAGGCGTGACGAGTGCCCCCACTTCAGCACCGCGGGGCGTAGACTCGAAGGCACAAACAAGCAGTTAGGGGGGCATCCATCAGGGATTGGGATCGTGCCTGAAACTGCAGACTTGACCCTACGTTCCAAGGCCCAGCGGTTAGCCCCAAGTACCAGGACAGGAGGAACGATGGTGGTGGTACCCGGGACCTCTGTCGACCTGCAGTCCTGCTGATATTGTCGGGACAAGGCGTCAGGTTTGATGTTTTTGCTGCCAGGGCGATAAGAGAGGGTGAAGATGAAACGGTCAAAAAACAGAGCCCACCGGGCTTGGCGTGGATTAAGTCGCTTAGCCGTGCGAATGTACTCAAGGTTCTTGTGGTCTGTCCACACCAGAAAAGGCTGTCTTGCACCCTCCAGCCAGTGGCGCCATTCATCAAGGGCTAGCTTAACAGCTAGCAACTCTCTGTTCCCTATGTCGTAGTTTCTCTCTGCAGGATTGAGCTTGCAGGAGAAATACGCGCAGGGATGAACTTTGTTATCAGACGCTCTCTGTGACAACACGGCCCCCACCCCAGACTCAGACGCATCGACCTCCACAATAAACTGTTTGGAGGGGTCAGGCTGTGTCAGGATAGGAGCCGTAGAGAAACGTCTTTTAAGCTCAGTAAAAGCCCTATTGGCTCCAACGTCCCAGACAAAACGTACCTGAGCTGAGGTGAGTTTATGGAGAGGTGCAGCCACGCCACTGAACCCTTTGATGAAACGTCTGTAGAAGTTAGCAAACCCCAAGAAGCGCTGGAGTTGCTTACGATCCGCGGGGACAGGCCAATCGAGAACAGCTTGTACCTTAGCCTCGTCCATCTGCACTGAACCAGGAGAAACCACATGCCCAAGGAACTTGGTTTGTGTTGTGTGGAACTCACATTTCTCCGCCTTGCAGAACAGCTGGTTCTCGAGAAGACGCTGCAATACGGCTCTGACGTGCTGCACATGAGTGTCTCGGTCTGGGGAAAATATCAAGATATCATCCAAATAAACAAACACAAATTTGTTGATCATGTCCTTGAGAACGTCATTTATGAGGCATTGGAAAACTGCGGGCGCATTGGTGAGACCAAACGGCATGACCAAATACTCAAAATGGCCATTGGGAGTATTGAAAGCAGTCTTCCACTCATCTCCCTCACGAATACGAACCAAATGGTAAGCGCTCCGCAGGTCCAGCTTTGTGAAGATCTGAGCCCCCCTGAGAAGATCAAAAGCAGACTGTAACAGAGGCAAAGGGTAAGTGTTCCGGACTGTAATAGCATTCAGCCCTCTGTAGTCAATGCAGGGCCGTAAGCCCCCATCCCGCTTGCCCACAAAGAAGAATCCCGCCCCAGCTGGCGATGAGGATGGGCGAATGATCCCAGCCTGCAGGCTCTCCTGTAGGTACTCCTCCATGGCCGCACGCTCAGGGATGGCGAGGGGGTAGATGTGGCCCTTAGGAGGCTGCGTTCCAGGTAGGAGGTCAATGGCGCAGTCATAAGGACGATGAGGGGGCAGGGCCTTGGCTCGCACCTTGCAAAACACAGCGGCCAAGTCTGCATACTCGGGGGGCACCGAACTTAAGTCTGGAGGTTCAACAGGAGGGTTAGAGACAGAGGAGCGTGTAGCAGCAGCCGTTAAACAGTTCAGCAAACAGAAAGAGCTCCAGGAGAGCACACGGCCTGAACACCAGTCAATGTGAGGAGAATGTTTACACAACCAAGGAAAACCTAAAATAACCGGAGGCCTCATGGAATCCACTACATAAAAATCCATAAGTTCAGAATGGTTTCCAGAAACAGTTACCTTAATAGGAACCGTGCGTGCTGTTACTCTGTGGATGATGGAACCGTTTATGGCACGGATGAGCAAGGCAGGGGATAAGGGTATTACTGGAATACAAAGTGCGCTTACCACTTCCTGGGATATCAGATCACCATCCGAACCAGAGTCAATCAAAGTCTCATAAGCATTCTGCATCTGGCCATAGGTCACCAGCACATTGACGGGGGGTCGAGAGGGTGGGGAGGAAGATGAAAATCGACTCACTAGGTGCCCCCCCGCTAGTGAGCCCCCCCGTTTCCCGGACATTGACACACCTGGTGACCGGGACGAGCACAGTACAGACACAGCCCCTCCCTCATCCGTCTCCGTCGTTCAGATGCGGGGAGCCGTCCCACTCCCAGCTGCATGGGTTCCACAGGAGACTGAGCCTCACGAGCGACGGGAGGCTGTGACAAGGCCCTGAGGGGTGCGTGGTTAAAATCCGGTAGACGGCGTTCCTCTCTGCTTCGCTCCATCCTCCGACGATCGATGCGGGTAGCCAGTTCGATTAGCTCCTCCAGATCCTCCGGAACCTCCCGTGCAGCCAGCTCGTCCTTCAGAGAGCTGGAGAGACCTCGAAGGAAGACGTCGATCTGCGCCTCTTCCGGCCAGCGAGTGTTAGCTGCCAAGGTACGGAACTCCACTGCATAGGCAGAGACGCTACGTCCGCCCTGCCTAAGGCAGAGTAAGTCAGCAGCAGCAGTTCGGTGAGGAGTGGATGGATCGAACACCATGAGCAGCTGGCGAGAGAATTCCCGAAAAGAGCGGCGGAGGTCCGAGCCTCGGTCCCACTCCGCCAGGCCCCACCTCTTAGCTTGTCCAGTTAAAAAGCTCATGGCGAAGGCTACTTTGCTTTCTTCAGAGGGGAACTCACCGGGGTTAAAGTCAAAATGCAGCCTGCAGGAGGCGAGGAACGGCCGGCAGTCCACAGCCGTGCCATTGAAGAGCTCGGGGGAACCCAGGCGGACCTGACGAGGCGGAGTGGGAGCCTGCGGAGTGGGAGCCTGCTCCAGCCTAGAGAGGCGTCCATGGAGTTGTTGCATTCCGGACAGGCAGCCGCGTAACTCCCGAGCCAATACAGCAAGTTCACCTCCACTTGCCGCGTCCTCATCTGACCCAGGTAAGGGAACGTTGGCAGCTGGTATTCCTCCTGCTGGGTTGGTCATGGTGGCGTTGTAATGTCACGCGAGGGTACACAGGAATAAACCCAAATGCAGGAGACAGGATGACCAGATCCTATACT
Organism: Nothobranchius furzeri; assembly: GCF_043380555.1. Taxonomy (NCBI): domain Eukaryota; kingdom Metazoa; phylum Chordata; class Actinopteri; order Cyprinodontiformes; family Nothobranchiidae; genus Nothobranchius; species Nothobranchius furzeri. The sequence continues at coordinate 29,044,317 of NC_091743.1, forward strand.
GATTACTTTTAATAACAAAAAATCACCACATAAGTGGGAAAAGGACTTCACGGGTAATACAAAACAAAACTACCACAGACTCGAAACAAAGCTATGCTCTAAACACCAGAAACTCTTCACAACAACGCCACACCATGCACAGGAAGCAGCTGCTTAAATACATGGTGTGGCAATCAGGAAATTGCAGTCAGCTGCGGCATTCCCCGATGCTCCAAAGAGGGGCAGGAACAGCAGGAAGAGCCACAGCCAACCTACACAGAGAAAGAAAAAACATGCATTAAAACAATCAGGAGGAGTAACCCATAACACAATCAGGCTGAAACGTTACAGGAAGGTAGAATCTATTGAGTTGTAAGTGATCTGAACGTTTCATGATGATAGCACTTTCCTAAGGGGGTCAAACCATGTCCCAAAGGTCACCGGCTCTGGTGTCAATTTAAAGAAGTAGTCCAGTTACACATTTGTGGGCTTATAACTTGGCTTCTAAATGTCCTAGAGAGATCAGGTTTGTTTTAGTGTACTCCAATCAACAGCCTCTACAACCACAAAAAGGAATGGAGTCATTAGCACTTATGGTTTTTAAATGGCACCCAGAATTATGTTGCACGAAGCACAATTTCACATCATTCTGGGTTCATTTGTGTGAAAACAAGGTCCAATCAGGCTGAAACGTTACAGGAAGGTAGAATCTATTGAGTTGTATGTGATCTGAACGTTTCATGATGATTGCACTTTCCTAAGGGGGTATAACCATGTCCCAAAGGTCACCGGATCGGTGTCAATTTAAAGAAGTAGTCCAGTTACACATTTGTGGGCTTATAACTTGGCTTCTGAATGTCCTAGAGACATCAGGTTTGTTTTAATGTACTCCAATCAACAGCCTCTACAACCACAAAAAGGAATGGAGTCATTAGCACTTATGGTTTGTAAATGGCACCCAGAAATATGTTGCACGAAGCACAATTTCACATCATTCTGGGTCCATTTGTGTGAAATCATTCTGGGTCCATTTTGTGTGAAAACAAGGTCCAATCAGGCTGAAACTTTACAAGAAGGTAGAATCTATTGAGTTGTAAGTGATCTGAACGTTTCATGATGATCGCACATTCCTATAGGGGGTCAAACCATGTCCCAAAGGTCACCGGGCCTGGTGCCACTTTAAAGAAGTAGTCCAGTTACACCTTTGTGGGCTTAGAACTTGGCTTCTGAATGTCCTAGAGAGGTCAGGCTTGTTTTAGTGTACTCCAATCAACAGCCCCTACAACCCCAAAAAGGAATGGAGTCATTAGCACTTATGGTTTTTAAATGGCACCCAGAATTATGTTGCACGAAGCACAATTTCACATCATTCTGGGTTCATTTGTGTGAAAACAAGGTCCAATCAGGCTGAAACGTTACAGGAAGGTAGAATCTATTGAGTTGTAAGTGATCTGAACGTTTCATGATGATAGCACTTTACTAAGGGGGTCAAACCATGTCCCAAAGGTCACCGGATCTGGTGTCAATTTAAAGAAGTAGTCCAGTTACACCTTTGTGGGCTTATAACTTGGCTTCTAAATGTCCTAGAGAGATCATGTTTTTTAGTGTACTCCAATCAACAGCCCCTACAACCACAAAAAGGAATGGAGTCATTAGCACTTATGGTTTGTAAATGGCACCCAGAATTATGTTGCACGAAGCACAATTTCACATCATTCTGGGTCCATTTGTGTGAAAACAAGGTCCAATCAGGAACAAGGTCCAATCAGGCTGAAACGTTACAAGAAGGTAGAATCTATTGAGTTGTAAGTGATCTGAACGTTTCATGATGATCGCACATCCCTATAGGGGGTCAAACCATGTCCCAAAGGTCACCGGGCCTGGTGTCACTTTAAAGAAGTAGTCCATTTACACATTTGTGGGCTTATAACTTGGCTTCTGAATAACCTGGAGAGGTCAGGTTTGTTTTAGTGTACTCCAATCAACAGCCCCTACAACCACAAAAAGGAATGGAAACAATGGCACTCATGGTTTGTAAATGGCGCCCAGAATTATGTTGCACGAAGCACAATTTCACATCATTCTGGGTCCATTTGTGTGAAAACAAGGTCCAATCAGGCTGAAACGTTACAAGAAGGTAGAATCAATTGAGTTGTATGTGATCTGAACGTTTCATGATGATCGCACATTCTTATAGGGGGTCAAACCATGTCCCAAAGGTCACCGGATCTGGTGTCAATTTAAAGAAGTAGTCCAGTTACACCTTTGTGGCCTTATAACTTGGCTTCTGAATGTCCTAGAGAGATCAGGTTTGTTTTAGTGTACTCCATTCAACAGCCCCTACAACCACAAAAAGGAATGGAGTCATTAGCCCTTATGGTTTGGAAAAGGCACCCAGAATTATGTTGCAAGAAGCACAATTTCACATCATTCTGGGTCCATTTGTGTGAAAACAAGGTCCAATCAGGCTGAAACGTTACAAGAAGGTAGAATCTATTGAGTTGTAAGTGATCTGAACGTTTCATGATTATCGCACATTCCTATAAGGGGTCAAACCATGTCCCAAAGGTCACCGGGCCTGGTGTCACTTTAAAGAAGTAGTCCATTTACACATTTGTAGGCTTATAACTTGGCTTCTGAATATCCTGGAGAGGTCAGGTTTGTTTTAGTGTACTCCAATCAACAGCCCCTACAACCACAAAAAGGAATGGAGTCATTAGCACTTATGGTTTGTAAATGGCACCCAGAATTATGTTGCACGAAGCACAATTTCACATCATTCTGGGTCCATTTGTGTGAAAACAAGGTCCAATCAGGCTGAAACGTTACAAGAGGGTAGAATCAATTGAGTTGTAAGTGATCTGAACGCTTCATGATGATCGCACATTCTTATAGGGGGTCAAACCATGTCCCAAAGGTCACCGGATCTGGTGTCAATTTAAAGAAGTAGTCCAGTTACACCTTTGTGGGCTTATAACTTGGCTTCTGAATGTCCTAGAGAGATCAGGTTTGTTTTGGTGTACTCCATTCAACAGCCCCTACAACCACAAAAAGGAATGGAGTCATTAGCCCTTATGGTTTGGAAAAGGCACCCAGAATTATGTTGCAGGAAGCACAATTTCACATCATTCTGGGTCAATTTGTGTGAAAACAAGGTCCAATCGGGCTGAAACGTTACAAGAAGGTAGAATCTATTGAGTTGTAAGTGATCTGAACGTTTCATGATGATCGCACATTCCTATAAGGGGTCAAACCATGTCCCAAAGGTCACCGGGCCTGGTGTCACTTTAAAGAAGTAGTCCAGTTACACATTTGTGGGATTATAACTTGGCTTCTGAATATCCTAGAGAGGTCAGGTTTGTTTTAGAGTACTCCAATTAACAGCCCCCATTACCCCAAATAGGAATGGAGTCATTAGCGCTTATGGTTTTTAAATGGCACCCAGAATTATGTTGCACGAAGAACAATTTCACATCATTCTGGGTTCATTTGTGTGAAAACAAGGTCCAGTCAGGCGGAAACGTTACAGGAAGGTAGAATCTATTGAGTTGTAAGTGATCTGAACGTTTCATGATGATAGCACTTTCCTAAGGGGGTCAAACCATGTCCCAAAGGTCACCGGATCTGGTGTAAATTAAAAGAAGTGGTCCAGTTACACCTTTGTGGGCTTATAACTTGGCTTCTGAATATCCTAGAGAGGTCAGGTTTGTTTTAGTGTACTCCAATCAACAGCCCCTACAACCACAAAAAGGAATGGAGTCATTAGCATAATGTTTGTAAATGGCACCCGGAAGTATGTTGCAGGAAGCACAATTTCACATCATTCTGGGTTCATTTGTGTGAAAACAAGGTCCAATCAGGCTGAAACGTTACAGGAAGGTAGAGTCTATTTAGTTGTAAGTGATCTGAACGTTTCATGATGATAGCACTTTCCTAAGGGGGTGAACCATGTCCCAAAGGTCACCGGATCTGGTGTCAATTTAAAGAAGTAGTCCAGTTACACATTTGTGGGCTTATAACTTGGCTTATGAATGTCCTAGAGAGATCAGGTTTGTTTTAGTGTACTCCAATCAACAGCCCCTACAACCACAAAAAGGAATGGAGTCATTAGAACTTATAGTTTGTAAATGGCACCCAGAATTATGTTGCACGAAGCACAATTTCACATCATTCTGGGTCCATTTGTGTGAAAACAAGGTCCAATCAGGCTGAAACGTTACAAGAAGGTAGAATCAATTGAGTTGTAAGTGATCTGAACGTTTCATGATGATCGCACATTCTTATAGGGGGTCAAACCATGTCCCAAAGGTCACCGGATCTGGTGTCAATTTAAAGAAGTAGTCCAGTTACACCTTTGTGGGCTTATAACTTGTCTTCTGAATGTCCCAGAGAGATCAGGTTTGTTTTAGTGTACTCCATTCAACAGCCCCTACAACCACAAAAAGGAATGGAGTCATTAGCCCTTATGGTTTGGAAAAGGCACCCAGAATTATGTTGCAAGAAGCACAATTTCACATCATTCGGGGTCAATTTGTGTGAAAACAAGGTCCAATCAGGCTGAAATGTTACAAGAAGGTAGAATCTATTGAGTTGTAAGTGATCTGAAGGTTTCATGATGATAGCACTTTCCTAAGGGGGTCAAACCATGTCCCAAAGGTCACCGGATCTGGTGTCAATTTAAAGAAGTAGTCCAGTTACACATTTGTGGGCTTATAACTTGGCTTATGAATGTCCTAGAGAGATCAGGTTTGTTTTAGTGTACTCCAATCAACAGCACCTGCAACCACAAAAAGGAATGGAGTCATTAGAACTTATAGTTTGTAAATGGCACCCAGAATTATGTTGCACGAAGCACAATTTCACATCATTCAGTTCAGTTCAGTTTTAGTTTATTTGTCATATGCAAGTTAGCACAGGGTCAACATTGCAATGAAACGTGTATGACGAGCAGCGGTCTCTCAGCAACATGATACAGGAGAAAATATAATAAAATATAATAAAAATATAATAAAATAAAGCAAAAAAATATAGTAAGGAGCAAAATATTAGAGAGACATGGTAAAAGGGAAAAGATGACTAAATATATATGTGTCAATAAAGAAAATCCTGAAAAGAAATATGACGGGAGGGCAGATGGGATATTGCACAGGAATGAGCTGCAGAAAATTACAGTATTGCACTTTAGATATAAATTACAGTATTGCAGGATATAAATTATGCAGGATATAGATTACAGTGTTGCACTTTGGATATAAATTACAATAACAATAAAGTGAAGTGACCAGTACGGATTAAATATAGTACTTGTGAAGCTGCAGGGTAGCTTCTGAGTCCTGTGTTGTGTGTGTTTAGGTGTTGTGGTTGAGGTGTCGTATGACTTGATGATAGAAACTGTTTTTAAGTCTTGTAGTCCGAGCAGACAGACTCCTGTAACGTCTGCCAGATGGTAACAAGGAGAACAGCTGATGTGCCGTGTGGCTTTGGTCCTTGATGATGCTGTGTGCTTTCCGGAGGCATCGTTGGAGATAAATGTCCTGAATGGCAGGAAGCCTCATGCCAGTGATGTGCTCTGCTGCTTTCACCACCCTCTGTAGTGATTTACGTCTGCTGGCAGAGCAGCTTCCGTACCACACTGTGATGCAGCTCGTCAGCAAGCTCTCAATTGCACACCTGTAGAAATTTGAGATGAAGCAGGCGCTCACGCCAAACTTCCTCAGCCTCCTCAGGAAGTAAAGCCGCTGGCGAGCTTTCCTGATAGTAGTGTCTGTGTGAAGGGTCCAGGAGAAGTCCTCAGTGATGTTGACTCCAAGGAACTTGAAGCTGCTGACCCTTTCGACCTCGACCCCGTTGATGCGGATGGGTTGGTGTTCCCTGACTGGTCGTTTCCGGTAGTCCACTATCATTTCTCTGGTTTTGCTGATGTTGAGAGTCAGGTTATTTTCCAGGCACCACTCGTACAGTGCCATCACCTCCTCTCTATAGGCCGTCTCATCATACCCTGTGATGATGCCTATGATGGTTGTGTCATCCGCAAACTTGATGGTGATGTTGGTCTCATGTTTAGCAACACAGTCGTGTGTGAACAGGGAATATAGGAGGGGGCTAAGCACACAACCCTGGGGCGTACCTGTGTTTAGGATGAGTGATGAGGAAGTGTGCTTACCAACTCTCACCACCTGGGGCCTGTCTGTGAGGAAGTTTAGAATTCTGGGTCCATTTGTGTGAAAACAATGTCCAATCAGGCTGAAACGTTACAAGAAGGTAGAATCTATTGAGTTGTAAGTGATCTGAACGTTTCATGATGATCACACATTCCTATAGGGGGTAAAACCATGTCCCAAAGGTCACCGGATCTGGTGTCAATTTAAAGAAGTAGTCCAGTTACACCTTTGTGGGCTTATAACTTGGCTTCTGAATGTCCTAGAGGGATCCGGTTTGTTTTAGTGTACTCCAATCAACAGCCCCTACAACCACAAAAAGGAATGGAGTCATTAGCCCTTATGGTTTGTAAATGGCACCCAGAATTATGTTGCAAGAAGCACAATTTCACATCATTCTGGGTCCATTTGTGTGAAAACAATGTCCAATCAGGCTGAAACGTTACAAGAAGGTAGAATCTATTGAGTTGTAAGTGATCTGAACGTTTCATGATGATCGCACATTCCTATAGGGGGTAAAACCATGTCCCAAAGGTCACTGGGCCTGGTGTCAATTTAAAGAAGTAGTCCAGTTACACCTTTGTGGGCTTATAACTTGGCTTCTGAATGTCCTAGAGAGGTCAGGTTTGTTTTAGTGTACTCCAATCAACAGCCCCTACAACCACAAAAATGAATGGAGTCATTAGCACTTATGGTTTGTAAATGGCACCCAGAATTATGTTGCACGAAGCACAATTTCACATCATTCTGGGTCCATTTGTGTGAAAACAAGGTCCAATCAGGCTGAAACGTTACAGGGAGGTAGAATCTATTGAGTTGTAAGTGATCTGAACGTTTCATGATGATCGCACATTCCTATAGGGGGTAAAACCATGTCCCAAAGGTCACTGGGCCTGGTGTCAATTTAAAGAAGTAGTCCAGTTACACCTTTGTGGGCTTATAACTTGGCTTCTGAATGTCCTAGAGAGGTCAGGTTTGTTTTAGTGTACTCCAATCAACAGCCCCAACAACCACAAAAAGGAATGGAGTCATTGGCACTTATGGTTTGTAAATGGCACCCAGAATTATGTTGCACGAAGCACAATTTCACATCATTCTGGGTCCATTTGTGTGAAAACAAGATCCAATCAGGCTGAAACGTTACAAGAAGGTAGAATCTATTGAGTTGTAAGTGATCTGAACGTTTCTTGAAGATCGCACATTCCTAAGGGGGTCAAACCATGTCCCAAAGGTCACCGGTCCTGCTGTCACTTTACAGAAGTAGTCCAGTTACACCTTTGTTGGCTTGTAACTTGGCTTTTGAATATCCTAGAGAGGTCAGGTTTCTTTTAGAGTACTCCAATTAACAGCCCCCATTACCCCAAAAAGGAATGGAGTCATTACCACTTATGGTTTTTAAATGGCACCCAGAATTATGTTGCACGAAGCACAATTTCACATCATTCTGGGTTCATTTGTGTGAAAACAAGGTCCAATCAGGCTGAAACGTTACAGGAAGGTAGAATCTATTGAGTTATAAGTGATCTGAATGTTTCATGATGATAGCACTTTCCTAAGGGGGTCAAACGATGTCCCAAAGGTCACCGGATCTGGTGTCAATTTAAAGAAGTAGTCCAGTTACACATTTGTGGGCTTATAACTTGGCTTCTGCATGTCCTAGAGAGATCAGGTTTCTTTTAATGTACTCCAATCAACAGCCCCTAAACCCACAAAAAGGAATGGAGTCATTAGCACTTATGGTTTGTAAATGGCACCCAGAATTATGTTGCACGAAGCACAATTTCACATTATTCTGGGTCCATTTGTGTGAAAACAAGGTCCAATCAGGCTGAAACATTACAAGAAGGTAGAATCTATTGAGTTGTAAGTGATATGAACATTTCATGATGATCGCACTTTCCTATAGGGGGTCAAACCATGTCCCAAAGTCACCGGGCCTGGTGTCACTTTAAAGAAGTAGTCCAGTTACACCTTTGTGGACTTATAACTTGGCTTCTGAATATCCTAGAGAGGTCAGGTTTGTTTTAGAGTACTCCAATTAACAGCCCCCATTACCCCAAAAAGGAATGGAGTCATTAGCACTTATGGTTTTTAAATGGCACCCAGAATTATGTTGCACGAAGCACAATTTCACATCATTCTGGGTTCATTTGTGTGAAAACAAGGTCCAATCAGGCTAAAACGTTACAGGAAGGTAGAATCTATTGAGTTGTAAGTGATCTGAACGTTTCATGATGATAGCTCTTTCCTAAGGGGGTCAAACCATGTCCCAAAGGTCACCGGGCCTGGTGTCAATTTAAAGAAGTAGTCCAGTTACACCTTTGTGGGCTTATAACTTGGCTTCTGAATGTCCTAGAGAGATCAGGTTTGTTTGAGTGTACTCCAATCAACAGCCCCTACAACCACAAAAAGGAATGGAGTCATTAGTACTTATGATTTGAAAATGGCACCCAGAATTATGTTGCACGAAGCACAATTTCACATCATTCTGGGTCCATTTGTATGAAAACAAGGTCCAATCAGGCTGAAACGTTACAAGAAGGTAGAATCTATTGAGTTGTAAGTGATCTGAACGTTTCATGATGATCGCACATTCCTATCGGGGGTCAAACCATGTCCCAAAGGTCACCGGGCCTGGTGTCACTTTAAAGAAGTAGTCCAGTTTCACATTTGTGGGCTTATAACTTTGCTTCTGAATGTCCTAGAGAGGTCAGGTTTGTTTTAGTGTACTCCAATCAACAGCCCCTACAACCACAAAAATGAATGGAGTCATTAGCACTTATGGTTTGTAAATGGCACCCAGAATAACGTTGCACGAAGCACAATTTCACATCATTCTGGGTCCATTTGTGTGAAAACAAGGTCCAATCAGGCTGAAACGTTACAAGAAGGTAGAATCTATTGAGTTGTAAGTGGTCTGGACGTTTCATGATGATCGCACATTCCTATAGGGGGTCAAACCATGTCCCAAAGGTCACCGGGCCTGGTTTCACTTTAAAGAAGTAGTCCAGTTACACCTTTGTGGGCTTATAACTTGGCTTCTGAATATCCTAGAGAGGTCAGGTTTGTTTTAGAGTACTCCAATTAACAGCCCCCAATACCCCTAAAAGGAATGGAGTCATTAGCACTTATGGTTTTTAAATGGCACCCAGAATTATGTTGCACGAACCACAATTTCACATCATTCTGGGTTCATTTGTGTGAAAACAAGGTCCAATCAGGCTGAAACGTTACAGGAAGGTAGAATCTATTGAGTTGTAAGTGATCTGAACGTTTCATGATGATAGCACTTTCCTAAGGGGGTCAAACCATGTCCCAAAGGTCACCGGATCTGGTGTCAATTTAAAGAAGTGGTCCAGTTACACATTTGTGGGCTTATAACTTGGCTTCTGAATGTCCTAGAGAGATCAGGTTTGTTTTAGTGTACTCCAATCAACAGCCCCTACATCCTCAAAAAGAATGGAGTCATTAGCACTTATGGTTTGTAAATGGCACCCAGAATTATGTTGCACGAAGCACAATTTCACATCATTCTGATTTCATTTGTGTGAAAACAAGGTACAATCAGGCTGAAACGTTACAGGAAGGTAGAATCTATTGAATTGTAAGTGATCTGAACGTTTCATGATGATAGCACTTTCCTAAGGGGGTCAAACCATGTCCCAAAGGTCACCGGATCTGGTGTCAATTTAAAGAAGTAGTCCAGTTACACATTTGTGGGCTTATAACTTGGCTTCTGAATGTCCTAGAGAGATCAGGTTTGTTTTAATGTACTCCAATCAACAGCCCCTACAACCACAAAAAGGAATGGAGTCATTAGCACTTATGGTTTGTAAATGGCACCCAGAATTATGTTGCACAAAGCACAATTTCACATCATTCTGGGTCCATTTGTGTGAAAACAAGGTCCAATCAGGCTGAAACGTTACAAGAAGGTAGAATCTATTGAGTTGTAAGCGATCTGAACGTTTCAAGATGATCCCACTTTCCTAAGGGGGTCAAACCATGTCCCAAAGGTCACCGGATCTGGTGTCAATTTAAAGAAGTAGTCCAGTTACACATTTGTGGGCTTATAACTTGGCTTCTGAATGTCCTAGAGAGATCAGGTTTGTTTTAGTATACTCCAATCAACAGCCCCTACAACCACAAAAAGGAATGGAGTCATTAGCACTTATGGTTTTTAAATGGCACCCAGAATTATGTTGCACGAAGCACAATTTCACATCATTCTGGGTTCATTTGTGTGAAAACAAGGTCCAATCAGGCTGAAACGTTACAAGAAAGTAGAATCTATTGAGTTGTAAGTGATCTGAACGTTTCATGATGATCGCACATTACTATAGGGGGTCAAACCATGTCCCAAAGGTCACCGGGCCTGGTGTCACTTTAAAGAAGTAGTCCAATTACACCTTTGAGGGATTATAACTTGGTTTCTGAATGTCCTAGAGAGATCAGGTTTATTTTAATGTACTCCAACCAACATCCCCTACAACCACAAAAAGGAATGGAGTCATTAGCACTTATGGTTTGTAAATGGCACCCAGAATTATGTTGCACGAAGCACAATTTCACATCATTCTGGGTCCATTTGTGTGAAAACAAGGTCCAATCAGGCTGAAACATTACAAGAAGGTAGAATCTATTGAGTTGTAAGTGATCTGAACGTTTCATGATGATAGCACTTTCCTAAGGGTGTCAAACCATGTCCCAAAGGTCACCGGATCTGGTGTCAATTTAAAGAAGTAGTCCAGTTACACATTTGTGGGCTTATAACTTGGCTTCTGAATGTCCTAGAGAGATCAGGTTTGTTTTAGTATACTCCAATCAACAGCCCCTACAACCACTGTTAGGTATTTTTAATTGTTCATTATTGTTGTGAAATCTTTTCCTTTGTCTATGTGAAGAGTTCATTCACCTTTGCTGCTTAAATGTGTTTAGGAAAAATCCTGACCTAGTTATTTGTTTTCACGTTTGGGTGTTTTAGGAAACTCCTTTCTGCTTTAGGCATTTTGATCCAGTATCTGAAGTTTTCCTGTGCATTCTAAGACCAAGATGTTATTCCAAACTGGTCAGGCAGGGGTTGCACGCTAATGGTATTTGTGGGTGTGAACATTTTGGATTCAATAAAACCCCCTCCATGAGCTCCCGGCTCCTTTGTGAGAGGAAAATGGCTTCCGTGTGTGATGGTCTGAGTCACTCTCACCCTCTGCAGAGTTTACACTTTGCAGAGCTTGTTGTCTGTTTAAGGTTTGTTACAGTTTACTAAATTAAGAATCTAATCCCTCTGTGTGGGTGTTCTGACTTCCTTTAAGGTAATATAAGTTTAAGGTATTATAAGTTCAATAGTATAAATTAAAATACGCAACATAATAGTGAATAATGCTAAATTAACTTAGAGAACATAGATTAAAATTACCTATCATGTGGTGGAGAATGCGGGCAATGCAGAGCTGGTGAGCTGAGGGCTTTGTCTGTGAGCTGAGTGGGGGTAAGGCTCCATTTGGCTCCATGGACGGGCTTTCTGCGCCCAGCTCTCGCATATCGATTCAGGGTCATGTAAATTACGAATAATCAATCTACGCTCTCTCTCTCTGTGTGTCGTCCTTTAAGGTAATGGAGGAGCTGTAATATGGGAGAGAGACGATGGAAAGCTCCGGAGGGAGTTTGGGCCTTCTCCCTCTTTCCTCAATTTCTAATTATGTAAGGTGTGTTATTTCAGGTGACGCATATAAAAATTTTAACAGTTAATGGTATTTCGAGCAAGGTAGCAGATGCCTTCTGGTGGGAGATCGCCTTCGGGGAGCCGCATGGCCACTTCCTCATTAAAGTCCGGCCAGCTGAATTGCTCTCCGGCCGGCTGCTCCGCAGGTGAACTTCCGCCTATGGCTCTCGCTCTACCAGGACAAGGAACGCCAAGTAAGTACCTAAATTAAATTGCACCCTTTTTCTATATAACTAGTTGGCAGTGTGTTTTTTAAGCTGAGTGTGGTGACTAGGCATTCACGCATGAAAAGACGTTTTCGTGTCCATTTAAGGGTTGCACGTGTGAACCGTAGAGGTAGCACTGAAACGTGAACCGTGGCTGTAGACCTGCTGGGTTGTAATTCATCTGTGTCTGCCAGGCACAGCCCACAGTGCTGCTGTGGGTGGTAAAAGACAGGTGAATGTGTAGTGGGCCTAAAACCGTTGTGAACCCCATATACACGCAGCACGAAGTCCATGTGCTGGTGTCGATTGAAGAACAGATAGATGCTAAAAATCATACTGTCGCTGGGAAGTTAAATAAAATTTCATGGTGCAGAGAGTTAATCATCGTTGAAATTGGCTAAAGTAATCCAAACCGTTCTAAAATTCATTCCTTGTCATTTTGTGTGTCTGCTGACTCATTGTGTTTTTGTGTGTGTGAAAAGCTGTGTTAAAGTATTAAAAACCCAGCTGTGAGCTGTGCTTCAGTGGATATCTGTGTTTCTGTGTGTGTGAAAGCTGTCGTGTAGGTATGGTGACTCAGGACTTCAAGGAATGTTGTGTGTGTGTGTGTGTGTGTGTGTAAGACAGCTGCAGTTCTGAGCATCTGTGTGTGTATATCTGAGTTTTTGAGTACCTGCAGGTTCTTCTAAGTGTGATTGTGTAGCTACAATTTTGAAGTTTGAACCGGTTCTGTCTGTTTGTCTGTTTTCTGTCTGTCTGTCTGTCTGTCTGTGCATGTATGAGAATGTCTGTCTGTGCATGTATGAGAAAGTCTGTCTGTGCATGTATGAGAAAGTATGAATCTAGAGGTAATTCTGAAACGGTGTGTTCAGTTGTGTGTGTGTGTGTGTGTGTGTGTGTGTGTGTGTGTGTGTGTGTGTGTGTCTTTCTGCCATTGTGGGGACCATAGCCTGACAGCACACTCACGGTGTGGGGACCAAATTCATTGTGGGGACCAAAACCCCGGTCCCCACAAAGTTTGCATTGAATTCAGTGAAAATAAGTCCAGGGAGATGCCCTGTCAAATTTTCAGAGTGGTCCCCAAATTTCACAAATCCATGAATTTTGTGTATTGGTGTGTATAGCGTAAGCAGCTCAGTACCGGCCCCTGGTGGTAAGTGATGGTACTGCAGGAACACACACTTACACACTTACACACCAATCTTACTTTTGTTACATCGTTGGGACTTACAAAGAAATCTACCCCATGCAGAGTTTTTAACATATTTTTCTAATGATTATTAATTAATATTTTTTATTTGCATCCTTCACAGATAGTTGAAGCTGTAAATGTGACTGTAGATAGGGTTTTAACTTGTTTGGTGGTTTTCTTTTATGTTTTTAGGTCAAGGTCAATTATTTTATGAAGTACATGTCGTTGTTACTCACACAACCCATAATGCTATTCATACAAAACCAACACAATAGTTAAACACAATAAGAGACACCAGACTAATAATCAATTATTATATAAGAACAATACAGTAGTACTAAAAACATGCAATAAATAATCATAAAAAGCTATTTTAAAAAATGAAGCTGCAGTAAGCTGCACAGGTCAGCTTGCATTCAAAGCCAAGTCAAATAAATAACTAGATATGGAAGTAAAAAAAGGTCATGATCTGAGGCACTCCAAAAAATAATTTATTATAATGAAAACTGATGTGTTTCGGGCACATGTGACTTTCTTCAGGGCATAATCCCTATCGCACGTAACTATTTGTTTGTTATTGAATCGCTTACTGACATCCAATGATCTCCAGTCAAGGCAACATACTCTGCTTTCTTCAGTAAATTCTCTTTATCTTGATTTTCATTGTCATGAAAGTGTCCAAAGTGGTCGCATCTTCGTTCATGTTCACAGTGCTTTGTTGTCTGAAATGAACAACGAACGCTGGTTGGTGCTCCAGTATAATTGGTCCGCTGAAACTCGTGAGGGACGTTCCTATTAACGTTAAATGTGTTAATTTTTTAAAAAGCATCATTTTTTTCTAATTAATTAATCAATTAATGCGTTTAAGTCTATATATATATTAGGGGTGGAATGTTATAGACGTTAATGTGCTGCAGCAACGCCAGACTCTTACCGCACGATAAAAAAATTTCCGCCAACAATCTATACTTAAAGCTGAGTTGGGATCTGGAAGTGCATTTGAATGACTTTCACATTGATATTCTAGCGCAGATGTTTACAAAGTTCCATTTGTTTTATATCAAATCTAGAATTTGCCTTTTGTGGACTTAAAATAAAAATCTGATTATTGTAAAAATCATTTGGCAAATATGTTCAAGTGAAAATATGCAGATTTATTGCGGGGGATAACCCAGCACGCAGGGTTTGAATAACAGCAGCGCGCCGGCTCACATAAGGGTGACATCATGCTCCTCTTTCCTTCTACTGTCTTACACACCCCTGAGGAGCCCGAAAAATGTAAAGTTTCTACATATATAACATTAATTATATGGACTCTTGGCGTACTAAGGATTCTTTTGAGCAGAGAGGATGCAAAGCGCTGATTGCTGATACGGTGAAGCGCTCTGCCCTGCTTACTTTAAGAACGCTGTAATCCACCCGCTTCTTAAAAACCAAGTTTTGACCCCTCTCTCAATTGCAGCTTCAGACCCATCTCTAAACTTCCGTTCATCTCCAAGATCTTGGAAAAGGTTGTGTCTAAACAACTCACAGCTGCTCTTGATGAACATAACATCTATGATAGCTTCCAGTCATGTTTTTGTAGAGCTCATTCTACTGAAACAGCTCTTCTTAGGGTCTCTAATGACCTTCTGACTCACAATGATGCAGGGGACTGTTCTGTTCTGGTCCTGCTGGACCTGACTGCAGCCTTTGACACTGTTGACCATCACCTGCTACTGGAGAGACTGAGAGACTGGGTAGGCCTATCAGGTTCTGCTCTGGAGTGGTTCTCCTCTTATCTTTCTGAGCGCTCCTTTTCTGTGGCCATCTCCAAGTTTAGGTCCTCCACCACCTCCCTTACCCATGGTGTTCCACAAGGTTCTGTGCTGGGGCCTCTGCTCTTCCTCCTCTATTTGCTTACTCTTCAGCACATCCTGAGCTCCTTCAAAGGAATCTCCTACCATCTTTATGCAGATGACATCCAACTGTACATCTCCTTTAAGCCCCATGAGATGTCTAAGCTGCAGCTGTTACACACCTGCTTAGACTCTATCAAAACCTGGATGGCTGGGAGCTTTCTACAGCTGAATGAAGATAAGACTGAGATCCTCATCTGTGCCCCAGACAAGCTGGTTCCCAAAGTCAGAGACTCTCTTGGTCAGCTTGCTTTTCACACCAAACCCTCTGTCAGGAATCTTGGTGTGACCTTTTACCCAGCTCACCCTAGATTCTCATGTCAGTTCTCTTGTTAGCTCTTCCTTCTTCTATCTCAGGAACATTGCTAAGCTGAGTCCCATTCTGTCCCGCTCTGAACCTGACTGTTCTCCAAACCTTCATCTACTCACGCTTAGACTACTGTAACTCTTTTCACGTGTCTGAGCAGAACCTCC
Source organism: Nothobranchius furzeri (assembly GCF_043380555.1). Classification (NCBI taxonomy): domain Eukaryota; kingdom Metazoa; phylum Chordata; class Actinopteri; order Cyprinodontiformes; family Nothobranchiidae; genus Nothobranchius; species Nothobranchius furzeri. The sequence continues at coordinate 29,059,946 of NC_091743.1, forward strand.
CTGAACCGTCTATAGGTCGTTCAGAACGCCTGTGCTCGGCGTTTGACCAAGTCCTCCAAACACACCCACATCATCCCGCTTCTCCTCCAGCTTCACTGGCTGCCAGTCAACTTCAGGGTTTTTTCAAGATCTGGTTCTGGTCTATAGGGCCTTACATGGACAAGCACCATCTTACATTGGTGATTTTCTTAGTCCCTACACCCCCAGCAGGTCCCTGAGGTCCAGTGATCAAAGCCTACTGATTGTGCAGCGCACCAGGCTAAAGACCAAATGTGACCGATCATTTGCTGCTGTGGCCCCTAGACTCTGGAACTCCCTCCCCCTGAGCCTGAGATCAGTGGACTCAGTGGTCTCCTTTAAAAAGCAGCTGAAGACTCACTTGTTCAAGCTGGCTTTTGTATGAACTTCTTCACCACTCTCTCTTTATTCTGCTCTCCCCACCTATTCCACCTTCCTCAGGATCCACTGATTTCCCTCTTTCCTGTTCACTCTCTCTCTTTCTTTACATTTTTAATCACAATTGTCTATTTTTGCTCATTTTAAATATATTTTTAAACATTGTCTAAATGCTTTTTTATATTTTTACAATTTTTTTTGTGAAGCGCCTCGTGATTTTTATCTTGAGAGGCACTAATAGAAATGATATTTTCTTCTTCTTCTTCTAGACCTGCGCATGACCACAGTAACTTTTTCAAAGTGGTGCCACCAAAATAATATAATTAACACATGATTGTTCATGTCTGCTCATATCCTCTTTGGTAAGATCTGTCTTTTAGTCATGCCTGATGCGCCCCACTGATGAGTTCTTCTGCAGCCTGCAGAAGAACTCATTCTCCGTGGTCCGGTGATTTCACCTGACTGGTGCAGCCATGTGCGCACTCTGCTGTTTTGCGGTGAGAAGATGCCTTTGATCTGTTTGGTTAAAAAGTAACTCATGAGGGGAAAAATTAGGAAGCCAGGAAACAGTTTTTCTGTAGGTCTGAGAGGAGCTGCAAGAAGGCGAGAGACAGACAGAACAGGAAAGCAGTAAAGAACAAGAAAAGAAAAAGAGCTAGAAAAGGAAAAGGAAAATTGATTTATTCCACTACACTTTTTACTTTTATAAAGCAAAAATTTATAAGCATGTAATACTTATAATTTTTTTACAATTTAGATCACCTTCAAAACTCAAGTTTCCCACACAGGATCGTATCAAGGCATTTTGGGGCCAAGGCAATAGACCCACCCTCTCACCTTGCTCCCCCGGAAGCCTCTGTGTAATTTGTACCCTGCCAGGACAGACCCTCTGTTTCAGCTGATTCTCACATTTTAATAATAAGCGACAACAGGGCTCAGGAATAAAACATGAGTCTGAACCTTCCAACGTGCTGCGAAATCGTCAGACCCACAGTTCAGCTCATCAAGAGGCAGAGAAAAGGATAAATCTTCAACCAAGCTTATAAACTGTAGCTTTATGTTGTTGCTTGTGTTCTGATACATTGTTGTTGCTTAATAAGCAGAATCTACCTATGCATATATGCATAGTTTCCATGAAGACTAGGCCCAGCTCTCATGCACAGTTTCTCTGGGTGGATGGGGACATGCCTTGTGGGGGTTTAGCCTCTTGAATAGCCTATAGAGCTCCGGGAGTTGAGGTCACTTCTCCCGGCATGCAACAGTTCAAATCGAAACAGCGCCATATTGGCAGGCAGAAGCCCGCAGCTGGACCATTTGTTATTGTCAGATAACTCAATCAAACGGGAAATATGGTAGATTCCTGTTGTGCCACAGGATGCAGAACAGACACGGACGACATAAGGAATTAGCCATCTACAGGATTCTCCATGATCCGGAGCACCGCAAATGTTGGATCATTGTAATAAAACACGCTGTTAACTGGGATAAAATGAAACTGTGGGATCCCGAGAGTAAAGGTTTTCGCTTATGCAGCGACCACTTCATATCAGGCACTTAAACCAACGTTTCCTCTACTGTATATGGTATTTATTTTAAATGCTTTTATTATGATTCTTAGTGGGCTTCCTAAACTTATTTTGGCGTGACTTTTTCTGTCTTATTACTCATAGCAGCAAGTAAACAGCACGTGAAACGTTGCCTCATGAGTACTGCGTGCTGCTGTTTACGTGTTTTATGATCCCAGCAATTAACCGGCTAAGCTGTATTTAATTTTTAAGCAATTGTTGATCAATTGTCAGATCACACTTAAAAAGCACTTTGGATTGCTATTATCTCTCACCGAAACAGATCTCAGACAGATCCTGAGACGCTCCTGCCTGACATATTTATTTTATTCACAGAAAAAAATTAAACTAGTGATTTCTCTTGGCGTTCAGTTTATACATTCAAACAGCACAGCACTCTATTTAAACTACTTACATGTAAATGTGTTATTTGTCCATCCATCTATTTTCATCCGCATATCCGGAGTCGGGTTGCCGGGGCAGTAGCGTCGAAAGGCCCAGACTTCCCTCTCCCCAGCCACTTGGGCCAGCTCCTCTGGGGGAATCCCAAGGGGTTCCCCGGCTGGGTCCGGTAAGAAGTCTGCTCTGACAGCTTCTGGTGTTTTTAAAAAGTATCCCAGGGGCACAGTAAGGGTCGGAGATGTTTAGTCTACTTAATTTCTGACTATATAAAATGATTTCTTCGGTTTTAAAGTGGGAAGTAAACTCCGACGAAGTAAAATCCAAGCCGATCCCGTTCAATTTGTTTACATTTGTTGCCTGCCAACATGGCGTCTACTCTCTGAGAGTCACGTGATGTCCAGAGATCTATAGGAGGATCTTTGTTGACATTTTATTAATCTTTGTGCGCATGCGCGAGGGCCGCTGGGTGGCAAGAAGCCAGTGCTATCCATACGCTACGTATACTTTTAAGAGAGTTTGCGGGCAAAATCCCTGATATATTACACTTTAACGGCTAAAAACAGGAGGAGGTTTAGAGCGAAACTTAAAATCTGTGCTGAAGACAAAATTAAATGTATTTAAAGCCCATATGTTATTTTCACAAATCTGCTGGGGAGACATTTAGTCCTATAAAAACAGAAAGCCCTTCACTCATAAACAATTAAAGTCTTTCAAGCATATAGAGGCCTACGATTATTTTGTTTTAAGGAAATTTGAGCTGATCTCTTCTGAAAACAGAAAGCCGTGTTTGTGTTAATAGCAGCAGTTAGCTCTGACGAGCAGTCACTGTGTTATTTACATCACCTGTGGGTGATGGCCAAAGAAAACGGATAAATCTTTACAGCAGGGGTGTCAAACATGTGGCCCGCGGGCCGGATCCGGCCCGCAAACGGGTTAAGTCCAGCCCGCGAGATGGTTGTGTAAACTTTATTTTCATACTTTACAATGTAGAGTGAAAATAAATGTATCTTTGTGAGCAAGTTTTCTCTGTAATGAGTATAAATAAAACAAAGCTGCGCTCAAGGCCCACACAAGAACTTGAATCACACCCTGAAGTTGGCTGCCACTCAGGATGTGACTTCTGATATTGATGTGCTTGTGAAATCTAAAAGATGTAAAGTAAAATGAGTCAAATATGCTTTAAGTGCTGCATGAAACTGATCTAGCCATGTGATCTGTAAGCTCTTTGAATCACTAAGGAATGTTTTTTTTTTTTTTTTTTTTTTTTCAAATTTTCAAGTACACTTCAGGTGTTGTACTTGTACTATTTTGGATACACTGTCCTCAGGCTCCAGCCTTGTTTTATATTGATTGTATTAAAACAAAGAAAACAATCTGAAGTATTTTTTTTATTTACCGGTCCGGCCCACTTGGGACTAGATTTCCCTCAATGTGGCCCCTGAGCTAAAATGAGTTTGACACCCCTGCTTTACAGCGACTGCAAAGCTGGGTAAGTCTTAATTATTCAGTGTCCTTATTTATTTCTTTATTATTATAATGATCGTGGGATGAGACGTCTGAATCAGAAATGTGAAAACAACATGACTTGATGGATTTAAAAATAGATAAAGATCCATCCATCCATTCATTTTCTTCCGTTTATCCGGAGTCGTGTTTTAACAAACATCTTCTCTAATTAACAAATAATTAGTCACAAGGACTTACTATGAACTAAATGAGCCTCACACACACTTTGTTGCTGCAGGAGTCCAGGTTTTCTTCGGAGTGTCCGGTCTCTTCTTATAATCTCATTCAAATTTCGCAGTTGTTTATCGAGGAAGTTCCCATAAAACTTTTTATCAAGTCTCACACGAGCCGAACAAGCAACCACACAGCACGAATAAGCCATCTGCATCACTGAATCCTCCTCCAAACGTGCAAAACAACCAAATTATAGGCAAAATACGTTGATTTTTGCCACACACTACCCATGATGCAGTGCGAGAAAGATAAATACTGACGTCACATAAGATTCTCCTATTAACATCCTCTAGGATGGTTAGTGGTGTCTTGGAGCAGGGGGGACATGCCTGTTGTGAGGAGACTTCTGGGGGCAAGGAGGTGTAGGTGACCTTGTTGAGATGGACAAAAGTTATATTCATTGGAATAAACTGGGAATTACCTCTTTATGCCTGTTAATGGACAAACAGCAGGATTTCATAGATTTCAATACTATGTCAACTTCAATACTATGTCAACGTAATACGGCCTCAATCGACATGATTTTTACAAATACCTCCAGCTTAGACACTCCTATGTTAAAAATATTAAAAAACTACAGTTGGACAATATATCTGGAATCACACTGATGTTTATAAAATCATACAAATCAAAACTGCAAAGGAAAATCATTGGTGAACTATACTGGCACATTACAAAATTAAGGGGCCAAACCACACTCTATGTGAAGGGGAAATGGGAAAAGGAATTGGGAGTAGCAATATCAATCAATGAATGGGAAACAATAATAGACACACAGATCAGTACCACATATTCAAATATATGGAGAGATTTTCTCCTGGAAAAGCATGATCAGATATTTTATAACTCCAAAACAAAAACACAGACAGACTGGACAACCACCGGAATGCTGGAGAGAGTGTCGACATTGCCCTGCGGAACACACACATGTATTTTGGGCCTACCCTGCATTGGACTCATACTGAGAAGACATTCACAAAACTGTAGAGGAAATACTGGGTTTTGGTGTGACATTCACTTGTGTGTCTTTCTATCTGGGCAACTTAGACCCAAACTTGTCTATATCACATTATTGCTCCCCTGTGCCTTGAGTTTTTCCTTAATTGTGTCCACCTGCCTCTTGTTACCTGATTACCCATTCCAGTGTGTATATAAGCCTTGTGTGTTGCTTGTAGTTTTGTCGGTTCGTACTCGTTACATGTCAGTTTATGTTCACATCCGTCTACCCTGTTGTGTCTGCACTCCTGACCATTAAAAGGAACCAAATGTCTGCTGTTGTCTGGCCTGGGTTGATTTACCTGCCTGAAGGATCCGCTCTTCCTCCCTCACCTTCCCTCCACATCGTGACAGAACGAACCGACCAAAAGGATCCTGCAGTGAGTTGCCCAGGTCTTCTGGGGATTTCCTGTGCTCAAGATTGAGGAGGACGCGACGCTCGATCGGTGCATCCACAACTCTCCGGGTGGTCGATCTGGTTGTTCTCCTCATCTCCATCTGCTGTTGGCGCTGCTGGCCAGGCGCAGCGTAACCTGGCGCCACCTCTGTGTTCCTGGTGGGTCAGGCTTCGAGGTGCTGCGTCTTCGCCTTCTGGGTCTGCGCTTTCGGTGCGGTGTCTCTCCTCTGGATGCCTCCTCTCCTTCTGGTGGGTCGGAGGGGCGTTACGCCGCTGCTGCTGGATTTCCCCATGCCTGACAGAACGAGGTCTTCTGGGGATTTCCTGTGCTCAAGATCGAGGAGGACGCAACGCTCGATCGGCGCATCCACAACTCTCCGGGTGGTCGATCTGGTTGTTCTCCTCATCTCCATCTGCTGTTGACGCTGCTGGCCAGGCGCAGTGTAACCTGGCGCCACCTCTGTGTTCCTGGTGGGTCAGGCTTCGAGGTGCTGCGTCTTCGCCTTCTGGGTCTGCGCTTTCAGTGCGGTGTCTCTCCTCTGGATGCCTCCTCTCCTTCTGGTGGGTCGGAGGGGCGTTACGCCGCTGCTGCTGGATTTCCCCATGCCTACTTGTCCTCCTGCTGCTCCTCTGGCTACCTTCGTTACAGCTGGTTAGCGGAGGTTCCTGCTTTGCCCCGCTTGAGAGATCCTGTCTTTCGAGTTTGTATTCCTGTGCTCCTGGTTCCAGTGGTCTCGAATCCCTGTGGCTTTGCCCCGCCCTTGGACGCTGGTCCCCTGACTCTCAGTGACTTTGGTGACTTGTGTTTTTGTGTTGCCCGTGAGCGGGTGCTGCTGGGCGTCAGGAGCCGCCCTTGAGAAGGGGGTAATGTCACATTATTGCTCCCCTGTGCCTTGAGTTTTTCCTTAATTGTGTCCACCTGCCTCTTGTTACCTGATTACCCATTCCAGTGTGTATATAAGCCTTGTGTGTTGCTTGTAGTTTTGTCGGTTCATACTCGTTACATGTCAGTTTATGTTCACATCCGTCTACCCTGTTGTGTCTGCACTCCTGACCATTAAAAGGAACCAAATGTCTGCTGTTGTCTGGCCTGGGTTGATTTACCTGCCTGAAGGATCCGCTCTTCCTCCCTCACCTTCCCTCCACATCGTGACAGTCTAAAGCAGACAGGTATCTCTTAAAAATCTTCATGGCTGCAAGTAAAAAAGCGATTACCAAACGATGGCTCTCTAAGGTCTCCCCGAATATTGACCAGTGGTTATCCATTGTGAAAAACATTCAATCTATGGAATGCTTAACTTTTATACTAAGGCTACAAAAACAAAAAGATGAAGCTTTGTGGGACAAATGGGATACCTATCTTAAGTCAAGGGGACATAACTGATCACCAGCAGTTTTGGGAACGTTACTTTAAAAAAGTAATTAGTTATAGTTACTGATTACTTTGTCAAAAAAGTAACTCAGTTACTAACTGAGTTACAAGATCATAAAAGTAACTAATTACCAACAAAAATAACTACTTAGTTACTTTTTTTCATTAAAGAATGCAAGAATTACTACAATAGTGAAATATAAATGACTAATGACTGGAACATAATAAAATGTGTGTCCAAATGTTTTTATAAACCTGAATAATTTCAATAAATAAGCACTTAACAGGAGGAACTACTAATAGGAACATTACACTAATCTAGACTATTAAAAGGTCACTGTGTGATATTTAACAAGACCCCAATCAGCTAAAATTTAAAATTGCAAATAGAAACACCTGTAAAGGTTCCTGAGCCTTTAAATGGTCTCTCAGTCTAGTTAAATTACAGAAATAAATGTAATTTTGCACAGTATTCTAATTTTTCCAGCTTCACATAATTGTGTGTTTTTAGTAGCATTTCTGTTGCTGGTAATCTAGTAATAGTTAAATAAATAAATAAATATCCTTTAAAATGACACTAGAAGAGGCACAAATCTGATGGAGGACTTAAATGTACTAAAGTGGGTCAGACGCAACCACAGAAGAGCTGAAGCTGGGTGGTGAACACACACAGGTGGTTCTAATAACACCTGAGCTCCATGTCGTTTGAGACTGATGCATCAGTGTTACAGCGGGACTAAAGAAATTATCAGAAACAGGTTACAGCTGGATGATCTAGGAAGGTAGAAGATCAGGACGTCTGAGTGGTGAACAGGTGAGCGGACCTTCGGGACGTCCCGCTGTCACGCCAAGAAGGGCACGGCTGCAGACCCGCAGATTCGCTGCTGCAGATTCCCACCTGCAGCAGCGAATCTGCAGGGGGTCTGCAGCCGTAGATATTCATCACTTCTTCCTCGTTCTTCACGGGCCGTGATGCTCTTGGATGAAAACATCTACCTCTAGCTCCTGATCAGCTGATGACAGCTTCTACACACCGCGCTGCTTAACGCACGCATTTCCTTATCAGTAACAGAAACGACGTTTTGATAAAAGAAGATGTGGGCCGCTGCTGTAAAAGGTGAGGCGCGAACCGGAAAAGCTTCTGCCGATCACAATTCAACAACGGATTATGAAAGAACGGATAACGCTCGAAACACGCAGATTCTTCCTGATGTGAGGGGTGAGTCTCCACTTTGTTTTGGTTGTTTTGGCGTCGACATCATCCTAGCGCGCCGACACCTCTCTCTCCCTGGCTGCAGCTGAAGTGTGGTGGTCAGAAATCCTGTTGCTCAACGTTCGACAAGCACATAGTAACGCACAACCTTCCGTCCCCAGTAACGGTAACGGCGTTGTAACAGCGGGAAAAGTAATTAATTTGATTATTCCGTTACCTATGTGGCAAGGTGGAGAAACAAGGGCCCGGGCAGGATTCAATCCCCAGACTCCTGGGTGAGAGTCATACGCTCTAACCAGTCAGCCAAAGGGACATCCCCTTGGCCAAGTAGCCAGGGCGCATGATCAATCGGTACATTGTGACAGGACGCTCACACTGTCACATCTATAAAAGAACGCCGTTAGAAACGCCGTTATACTTAAACGGCATTACTCCCAACACTGATCACCAGGCATTGGGCTTGCCCACCTCCTGTTGAATGGTTTATTCTTTGTATGCTGGAGTTTTGATACCTCTCTCATACCCCAGTTCGCTTTGTCTTGTTCCCGTTTCTGTGCTTATTTTCTATTTTTTGTTTTGTTTTGACACTTTCTGTACAACTGATAAAAAAATAAAGTATTAAAAAAAGAAACTTGAATATTAGACAAAAATAGCACATTTGCAATAAAAAAGACAGTTTCCAAAAATAAAAGCAAACATTGTGATATGAAAACTATATTCTCTGAATGTCGAAAATTTGTAGAAAATGAACTTATAAATAAATTTATAGGAAAAAAGTCATGGAAATTTGCTGAGGTTTAAACCAGCTCTGACCTCTAAACTGGATCACTCGTAGCCTGTTTGTTTCTAACTGAGTTTATTTTAATTGTATCTACGATTAGACGTTTGTCTCCAAGTTTAAAAGTGTAACATGTTTTGAAACTTGGGGCTGACATTTTCAGATAATCCTTGAAAAATAAAAGGTTATTAATCTCAATGGAATCTTCATGTTTAAATTAGAGTTAAATGCAAATAAAATGATGGGCTTTAGCTTTTTCATGAGAGGAGAACATCATGTCCTTAAAAAAGTAATAATATAATGAACAAAAATCTGCAATTGAATTAAAATGTTTGTTGAACGCTGCAGCAGCAGTGTGTTTGATTCGTTTAATTTGAACCGCAAGTCTGACGTACCGGACGGGCGGAGCTAGAAGTTCCTGTTTTATTGGTCTTCACACGGGGTGCGCTGATGAAAAAACAGGCCCACTTTTGATGGAGAAACCACGGCGTTTGGCTCCTTCTCAGCCGTCTGAAATTGTAAGTTTCTTCTCTTATTTAAGCTTTATTTTAATCTACCAGTTTTAGAATTAAATGTAAAGAGTTGTGATAATAAATACACCTTTTTTAAAACGAAAAAATAAATCGCGAATTTACAAAGGCACTTGATAGTTAAATAGCAAGTTTCCTTTTCACAAGATGGAGTCAAACATCAGTTCTGTTAAGTTTTGCTGCAAAATGTCAAATGTAGCCCGATGTAGTCTTGTTAAATAAGGTTTTGTGTTGAAGTTTAAACATATGTGGAAGTTTTGTTATGGTAGGCAAAAAGAAAAGGAAGCTACAGTGGTTAGCTAGTTAGCTAACATTCAGGATTAGCTTATGGCCTTCACAAAATGGCGACAGATAACAGACTTGAACTTTAGACACCATTGAGATGCAGGTTAAATGCTATGTAGGAGTAAAATATATCCAGTTTACATAAATGTTTGGCTTTAAATGAGGTTGTTGATCATATGAAATAATTTCTTGTGCTGCTTTTGTTTAACAGGCTAATGACATGATAAAACGCAGAATACCACCGAAACAGGATGCAGCTGATCACGCAGTTAAGGCCTGTGACAAAACGGGATCGTTGGAAGTAAAGTTCATCAACTCAATTAAAGGTAGCTTTGTGTGTGCTTAAGAGCAGATAAACATTACGTTTTTGCTTCACAGAAATTCATACTTGTACTAGTAGAATTTTGAAAAAATTGTCATGGTTTTGTGTGTGTTTAGGGCGGGGTGTGTTTGCCACAAATACTTTTAAAAGGGGAGACTTTGTGGTGGAGTACAGGGGGAATTTAATCAATTCTGAAGAATCACAAAGGAGGAGGAGACTGTATCACACAGCATCTGCTGTTTTCATGTTTGATTTCTCTTGGCAAGAAAGATGGTGGTGGTGAGTACAGAATTTATACAAAATAAATAAGATAAGTATTGCATTTATTTAAAGCACATTACACTGCTTCAAGAAGTGCTGCTTTTTAAAAGTTTTAGTTTTCCCAAACAACAATTTGGCCTTAGAAATTCTAAAACTTTCTTGTCTCTCTGTTTAGTATTGATGCATCTCAAGAGGATGACAGTCTTGGAAGATTAGTCAATGATGATCACATCAGTCCAAACTGTAAAATAAAAAAGATGATGGTTGATGGGAAGCCACATCTGTTCCTCTTTGCTGTAAAGGATATCAGTCCTGGAGACGAAATAACCTATAACTATGGCGGAACTGGCTGGCCATGGAGAGAGCAGGTATGTAAAAAAAAAAACATGTTCAAAATATTAATTAATATAAGTTGCATTTTTTTCCTTTTTGTCTGTCATAACTAAACCCCCTCAGAGTTATGATGACTGTCATAAATTAAAGTTGGAACACAGAAGATTTATTGTAGTACACTGGGACGTTTTTATCAGCTCAGCCAGCAGGCTAACTTTTATCTGCTCAACATATTTAGCTACTGCAGTCAGCTTAGGTGCTGCAGAATAAGAAACCATGACATTTTGCTGTTTGTCTGCAATTTCTCTGTGTTTATTAGCGTATCGTTCACTGTCGGCTGGCTCTGTGATTTTGTTAAAGATGCCGTATTGAACTGGGACTTAATGCAGACCGATGATTCGCTGTTGCCATGCGGTGCCTAAAGGGGATAACAGCCAAAGGAGAAAGTAGTTTTGTTTTGAAGGCTGTTAATCATGCAGCTTTCTTACCAGCATGTAGAATGCCCAGTGACATTACAAATGGCTGTTACACTACCTTCCTTCTTCAGTTTAAAATACCAACAAAATACAAACATTTTAGCACTCCTGTGGAGGCATGTTAGCTTTGTGTTAGCCTTCTAGCTAACAGCTGCATTTTATGGTGTCTGAATTCCCGCCTGCCGTCAATTGTGACATAATAGAAGGGTTTTTGTCCAAGAAACAAAGAATACTGATGTAGAGGAACTTGTTGAGATTAAAGTGTATCCTTAATGTTCTTTAAAATGGTAGAAAAACACCATCTGAGGTCAAAAAGTTACTTTGGTTATCCTTCCAGGTTTTCAGACCACTAGCAGGTTTTTAAAAATACTAAATCAAGGGAAGTGGGCAGACTTCCCTAAAATACGCACAGTTTTAGTTTAACGATGGTTAATGTTTGTGTATGTTGGGGTTGTACAAACTCCTCTTTGTCTTGACATCGTGTTCATCGATTTACACAAGAGAAAATGATAATGAGAAGCACAGAGTTCAGATCATATAAACGTAGAGCCGACTAGGGCTGCAACAAACGATTACTTGGATAATCGATGAATCACATGGGGTCTCGACACGATTAATCGGATTACATAGGGACATTTTTAAAAACTGCTAGGGAAACGTTATTTTTCTCCTTCCTTCACTTTATTAAACACAACATTATTAGAAAACAGTTCAATAGCAGAAAAACAACATGCCACCACCTAAATTGCCTTTTAAGACAGAGACCCTAAGCTGCACCTATCTGTGACTTAAAATGCTTGGTCCAAGTTAAACAGCTTAAAGAGCAAGTCACCCCCTAATAAACTTTTTTTTGCTGATAAGCTAAATAAACGAGTGTCTAATCGTGCTGCAGACACGTGTCGTCAATAATTTGGCACTTCAGTGCATCTTAGTTAAAATTTAAATATTCTGCCTAAAACTGGCAGTGTTGTGCCATTGTCAGGTAAAAACTCTGCACTGTATTTTAATTTAAATCTGCCACCGCTATTGGCTAAGAAGTATTCTATGATGTAAACTGGTACATTATGATGTCACAATGCTGTCGTGAGCCTGAGTGTGTGTTTGTTAGCGGCTCCGCCCTCTCGGTCTGCCAGGCAAAAGAATGTGTTGCATTTTTCAAACATGAAGCGGGAGTGGAGTTAGACTCTGGTAGGGGATGACTTGCTTTAAAGATAACACGTCCTGTTATCCTGATGACGATCATTTTTCGATATATTGTGCAGCCCTAATAGCTATACACACTTTTCTGGTAAACAGTTTGATGAGCTTATTAGCTAGGGCTGGGGGTAAACGATTATTTTTAAAACGATTATTCTGACGAGTATTTTATCGAATAGTCGACTATTCTAATGACTATTTAGAAAATTAATCTAATGATTATTTTTCTATTGCACAATTAACAAAAACCAGAAAATCTCAAATAAATTCCTCAAAAAAATGGATAAATGGTTACTGTAAGAGAATAAACACTACAGGCCTTCCATTTTGTATAACACTGCGTTTATTATGTTGGTTGGTTATGTTCTGGTGACGTGTAGAACTTGGGAGTGCAGGCTGCTGCCTGAGAGGTGGTAGAAGATGGTGTGTCTCCATGCTGCTTTGTTTTGGTCACTTATGTGCGTGAGGCGAGTGGTCTTACGGGTTAAACCAAACTCAGGTGATATTTTACACTAAACCGAAAACCCACAACACTCTAAATGTAATAAAAGGGAGATCTACACCACAAAAAAGATTAACTCTAAACCAAAACGTAACAGCTTATCCCAACGCAAGAAGCTGTTAGCGAAGATGCTAACAGTAGCTTTACCAACGTTAAGTTCAAGTTACCAAGTTTAAATAAACCAAAAACACCCAGCAGCAAACGGACCAGCACGGAGGAGAGACTGTTACCACCAAAACAGCTCTCCTAATGTCTGAAAGAAGCTCCTTAATAGGGATGAGTACCGAATTCGGTACTTTTTAAGGTACCGACCGAATTCCATAGTACCGACCGAAACACCGATTCACGTCATTTCAAACGGTGCCTCGTTTCGGTACTGCCAAGACAGTTGCGCATGCGCAAGAGCGTTATGTCGCCGGTCCCTGCGAGCCCGTTGTAAACAGAGCAAGCATGGTAGAAAGAACGCACGCTAAAGCTTGGGTCCACTTCACTAAATGTGATGGGTAACTGGGTGATGAAACTAGCGACAGACAACGATCTAAGTGAGACATCCTCATCTTAATCTGCTCCAGTAGGTAAATAAAATGTTTAAGATAACGTTACATTGATTTGTTAGCTTCCGTTTCGCTAATGGTGCGTTCGCTTTCTCCTCGGAACTCCGAATTTCCGACTAGAAGAACATGAACGCGCTCTAAAGTTTGGCTTTACTTTACTAAATGCGACGGGTGATTGGGTGAAGGTAAAACCAGTGACAACGATCTAAGTTTGAGGCATCATCGTTTTAATCTGCTCCAGCAGCTAAATAAACTGTTAAAGATAACGTTAGCTTGATATGTTAGCTTCCATTGCCACCGTTGTTATCAGCTAACGGTGCGTTCGCTTTCTCCTCGGAAATTTTAACTTCCCAGTAGGAAAAATCAAATGAAAAAGGACGGCAAAAGGAATGAAGATACACAGTAAATTTAGTTCACAGTAAAGATGTTTGCTTCAGTTTAATTATCAGCTTATAAAACTACAAGGACGATGTTAAAATACAAACTTGTATGTTATTTATCGTGATATTTATCAAATATGGTTATATATTGAGAAAAATATATATTTAATTATAAAAGAGAATTAAAATAATAAACACTCAAAAGTATCGAAAATTGGTACCGTTAAGTACCGGTATCGACTCGTAGGTACCGGGAATTAGTACCGGATCGATTCAAATGTCAAAGGTACCCATCCCTACTCCTTAATGAAGGGAGACGCGCTCCCGGTGATTTTCTACATCTGCGATAGAGACGAAGCAGCGCATCTGACCCCGGAAGTTGTTGTCCGTTGCCGGGAGACGAAGGGGCAAAACAGGAAAATAATCTAGTAGTGGACGGACATTGTTCCGGGTCTTCGGTATTTGGCGGAGATGTTAGTGAAGGCAGAGGGGCGAACTAGAGGAAAAACAGGCTGATTCCTCCTCTATTTACAAACTCCTGGGGATGCAAAAAGTGGGCGCGGTGCGTCGACTTCCGGATCTGACGTCGACAAATTTTTAGAATCGAGCCGTCGACTTCGTCGAGGCTTCGCTACAGCCCTATTATTAGCACAGTTTAATCACTGTTTATGTGACTCTAGATCTCCTTACTTATCAGAGCAGAGCTTCAGATGTAACTTCTGACCTGAGTTATGCTTTGTTTCAGTAATTATTATGCCATCACCTTTAGAGGACAATCGTATAATTTTGTGTCAGGGATCACTTTTGGACCAATCACAGCAGGTCTGAAACAAGAGATTTCTTGATCATCTTTGACTTCCTAACTGAGCTTTCTTCATGGTAAACTAATATGGTAGTTAGTCAGGCACAACAGTACCAACACGGTACCTATATTTCCTTTGAGTAAACAGATTGAAAAGTTTTTTTGTTTTAGAGTAGTTGCCTGTTGGAAGTTCCATCCTGCTCAGATAAATTTGACACTAAAGCTCATTACTACAACTTTTATTTCCATTTCAACAGGTCGGGAAACATTCAGTGGTGGCTGTGGGTGTAGAGGCTGATGAGACTGGCTCATTGGATCAAGTCCCACCCAAGTCTACGTCTTCAAAAAAGGTATTTGTATTTGAACCGAAGTGATCAGTCTATGCTGTTCTTTTTGACTATAGTTACAAGTGTTAGATTCTTTGACTTTGTTTACAAAAACATTTCCTTCAGATTGTCTTTAACTCAGGCAGTTATTGGCCTTAATGGGATAGTCAATACCACTCACACTTTTCTGGTAAACCGTAATTATGGGAACCCTATACTGAATGAATGGTCGCTATACACATTTTTCTGGTAAACAGTAATAATGGGAACCCCGTTTGATGAGCTTATTAGCACAGTTTAATCACTGTTTATGTGACTCTAGATCTCCTTACTTCATATCAGAGCAGAGCTTCAGATGTAACTTCCGACCTGAGTTATGCTTTGTTTCAGTAATTATTATGCCATCACCTTTAGAGGACAATCGTATAATTTTGTGTCAGGGATCACTTTTGGACCAATCACAGCAGGTCTGAAACAAGAGATTTCTTGATCATCATTGACTTCCTAACTGAGCTTTCTTCATGGTAAACTAATATGGTAGTTAGTCAGGCACAACAGTACCAACACGGTACCTATATTTCCTTTGAGTAAACAGATTGAAAAGGTTTTTTTTTTTGTTTTAGAGTAGTTGCCTGTTGGAAGTTCGATCTTGCTCAGATAATTTTGACACTAAAGCTCATTACTACAACTTTTATTTTCATTTCAACAGGTCGGGAAACATTCAGTGGTGGCTGTGGGTGTAGAGGCTGATGAGACTGGCTCATTGGATCAAGTCCCACCCAAGTCTACGGCTTCAAAAAAGGTATTTGTATTTGAACCGAAGTGATCAGTCTATGCTGTTCTTTTTGACTATAGTTACAAGTGTTAGATTCTTTGACTTTGTTTACAAACACATTTCCTTCAGATTGTCTTTAACTCAGGCAGCTATTGGCCTTAATGGGATAGTCAATACCACTCACACTTTTCTGGTAAACAGTAATAATGGGAACCCTATACTGAATGAATGGTAGCTATACACACTTTTCTGGTAAACAGTAATAATGGGAACCCTATACTGAATGAATGGTAGCTATACACACTTTTCTGGTAAACAGTAATAATGGGAACCCCGTTTGATGAGCTTATTAGCACAGTTTAATCACTGTTTATGTGACTCTAGATCTCCTTACTTCATATCAGAGCAGAGCTTCAGATGTAACTTCCGACCTGAGTTATGCTTTGTTTCAGTAATTATTATGCCATCACCTTTAGAGGACAATTGTATAATTTTGTGTCAGGGATCACTTTTGGACCAATCACAGCAGGTCTGAAACAAGAGATTTCTTGATCATCATTGACTTCCTAACTGAGCTTTCTTCATGGTAAACTAATATGGTAGTTAGTCAGGCACAACAGTACCAACACGGTACCTATATTTCCTTTGAGTAAACAGATTGAAAAGGTTTTTTTTTTTTTTGTTTTAGAGTAGTTGCCTGTTGGAAGTTCGATCTTGCTCAGATAATTTTGACACTAAAGCTCATTACTACAACTTTTATTTTCATTTCAACAGGTCGGCAAACATTCAGTGGTGGCTGTGGGTGTAGAGGCTGATGAGACTGGCTCATTGGATCAAGTCCCACCCAAGTCTACGTCTTCAAAAAAGGTATTTGTATTTGAACCGAAGTGATCAGTCTATGCTGTTCTTTTTGACTATAGTTACAAGTGTTAGATTCTTTGACTTTGTTTACAAACACATTTCCTTCAGATTGTCTTTAACTCAGGCAGTTATTGGCCTTAATGGGATATTCAAATCCACAGACGGACAATGGCAACCCCCTTGCACTTAAATTCTTTTTGAATTACAAAATTGTTTTTTTGTAAATTGGGTGCTTGTCGGAATTTTCTTGCTTATATGAAGTTGACCCTAATACACATTACAAAATGTTTGTTTTCATTTTATCAGGTTGAGCAACATTCAATGGTGTCTGAGGTTGGTGATGTAGAGGAGACAATCTTTTCAGATCAAGCCCCACCCAAGACTAAGTGTTCAGAGAAAAGGGTATTTATATTTGAACTGCTTTAAATTGAACTATTTTTTTTATCAGGTCTTAATGTAAAATTTAAAGAATTGGGTCACAAAAAAAATCATTTATTACTATTTCTGATTATCAGTCTGAGTTTTAATGCAGGCTGAACATGAAAACAGTCTCCTACACCTGGACTCACGAACTTGACTAACAATGGGGAAGGCTGTTGTTGGTTTAGCATCCAGGACACCGCAGAGAACATCTCGGCTAGTAGATGCTAACCATTATCATTAGCAGCTGCACCACATGGCAGAACTCCTTCAGACTGTGTTTTTTGTGGATATAGAATATCAGCATTGGAGTAAGTGGAGTCATCGGTAGAGTTGTGTTGCTGTTATCCAAACAGAGGAGAGTAAGGTTGTAGCAGTTCACAGGGTAATTTGTACCATTTCAGTTTGGGCCATTTGGTTCGGTCCACTTGCGTACGGTTTCGGTCTCTTATTTTCTGTTAAATAATTAATTTTTCACACATTTGCATTATTTAAGTGCAGCGGCTAAAAGTTTGTCGGCGAGTTTCCACACGGACGCTGTATTAAGTGACACATGATGGGTGCACGCACCTGATCTCCGTTTAAAATTTGTGATCTGCAAATTCTGATCGTCTTTCAGAGCGGATCATACCAGCTGACTTTTGCTGCTTCTGTAGAGCTGTAGAGACTCTGAACGCAGCATCGCGTCGCCTCTCCCTCCCTTCTCACGCTGAGCAGGCACGCAGCGGCAAACGTGTAAATAAACAAGTCTGCTGTACTTTTCCACTGTGACAATTGATGCAGATTTTTTAATCTTACAATGAAAAATACGGCGCAGAGGAAGCTTGTTATTTAATATGGGTTTTAAAGAAGAAACTCTGGGCGGTGTGAGATGAGTTTTTAAGAAATAAAAACACATCAAACACAACACTTGTCTGTATGAGGGTGACACTCATAGCTGCGCAAATCATAAACATGCATATGTAGACGCCCTATTGGGTGATGGAGATCGTAACAGCCATTGCCATGTTGGATGGGTCTCCTAATTATTCAAAGTCAATGCAGTGACCTACAATGCCCATTTCTGTGTATCCTACGGTTACAACAATCAGCATACAATTGAAAACAGATCACATGGGATTACTAGTGAATTTTCTAGCCTACCTGATAGGATTTTATATTTTATATTTATTTTCATTTAATTCCATATATATTTTAATTATAATGCCTTACCTTGTGTTTGATAAAATGTGTTTTTTAGTTGTGTAAGCACCTTCCTCAGTAGAAATGAATGCACTAGGGGCTAATCTATCTAAAATGGCAGACAGCCACTACAGCAGCTCCAATAGGCAGCTTCAGTCCATGGGGCATCTACGTATACATGTCTGTGGTGCAAATAACCTGTGAAATAGTTAAAGACATCATGCTAGATTAGCAGACTGTGATGACACCTGGTTCTGCTCGCTATAGGAGCCGCTTCAGATATCAAATAAATATAATAGTAATGTACCGAAAATTAATCTAACTGAGCCCTTCAAAACACTGAATCAAACAGAGTACGAGTTTAGCGTACCGTTATACCCCTAGAGGAGAGATGTCCAAATATCAGGAAATAAGACTCAATCCTGACGTCTGAAGGTTAGATGTGATTTGGCAATCTTCTAGTTCCTGGAAATGGTTCACTGGTGTTTTTTGCCACCAGAGTACGACTTAAAGGGCATTCATTCCTGCTAGAGACCACTGCAGATGTATTGATTATATGAGTGTTCCATGCCTTTAAGGAAAATGCTTATGTAGTTATGATCTTTGTAGCTTTAATTAATGTTTTCTTTTATGGCCTTCTAAACTTTAGCATTATTAGTTGCACAGTGTTCAATGCAGTCTTTGGGAGCCCTTATGTTTATTATGTTTTTTCTTGTTTAATTTAAAAATATTGAAATTTTAAAATGATGCTTATTATTGCAGTGTCTTTTTATAATATTTTATGAGACATTTTCTTTAACTTTGAAGGGATCTTCTCATAATAGATTTTTTTAACCTTTCCTTTATTTTCCAAATCATTTTTCTTACATTTCTTCATATCTTTTTTTTTTTTTTGTTCTGTAGAAACATCTTTCAAGTTTTGCACATAATCATCACTCTTCAGATGAGGAGCCATTACTCATTCCTAAGTTAAGGAGGACCAAAAGCATTCAGGTATATCTCAAATTCCTAGATTTTTTTTACTACTTAAAAAACAAACATATCGTCATTGATCATGTGACATTGTTTTAAAACACTTTAATTTGAATTTTTCTTCTAGATGAACAGACTTGATCATTTTGAGTCTGATGACTTGTTTGACTCGACTGACAGCGGAGAACAATATGTTCCTCACAGTAGTGAGGATTATTCTGATGGCACTGACAAAAGTGACATTATGGAGACTGATGATCAGAAACATATTTTGCTCAGTCGTTTTAAGAAATTTGCAGATTTTAATGTAACAAGTCCACCTTCAACTGAGCAGGACAGTTGCAATATATCCGCTGTCCAGGATTTCCACAGAGGACGCTCACCTACAAGAAAACAGGAAAAATCTCTCAAAATACACAAAAGGCCACCTGTCAGTCATTCTGTCTGTCGCACTAAATCCTTTGAGGATCAATATTCAGAAGGACATGGAAGTTCAAATGAAGAGGGAAGTTGTGCTACATCAAAACCAGTTGCACAAAACGACAACCCATCCTGTTTCAACTCTTCAGTTTCACATGATGGATTTTTTGATGTTTCCTCTTTCGTACCTGCTGTTGAAAAAAATGAGGATGGGTCACGAATTTACAACAAAAAACAATACTGTTTATACTGTAAGCAGGGATTTATAAAAATTTCCAGACATTTGGAACGTGTTCATGACAACAAACCAGATGTTGCACAAGCCATCGCTTTTCCTAAAGGCTCCAAGGAGAGACGGTTACACTTGGAACATTTAAGGAACAGGGGCAACTTTGCACACAATGTTGAGGTACTTAATAGTGGCACTGGAACACTCGTTCCACGTAAGCAACCGAATAAGACATCTGAACCACAAAAGTATCTACACTGCATTTATTGTCAAGGGCTATTCACCAAAAATATCCTCTGGAGGCACATTAATATCTGCAAGTTTAAGCCAAAAGTTGACAAAAAACCACGCAAAACAAGAGTTCAGTCTCTTTGTGGTTTTGCAGTACCTGCTCCTGCCGGAGTGAAAGCAGAGTTCTGGAAAATGTTGAACAACATGGTTCAAGATGACATTTATACTGTCGTGAAGTCTGATGAGTACATTATGGAATTTGGACAACATCTTTATAACAGACTTGGACATGATTCTTCAAGACATGAGTACATTCGGCAGAAAATGCGAGAGCTGGGAAGATTGTTGATTTGTTCAAGAAAAACAACTACCATGAGAACGATGAAAGAACACATAAAGCCTGCAAATTTTATGCTGGTTGTGCAGTCAGTTAAAGAGCTGGCAGGATTTACAACTGAAACCAACACCTACAAGTGCCCTAGTCTAGCACTAAAAATTGGATATAGTTTGACAAAGATTTCACAACTGGTTGAAAGTCGTGCAAATGTACAGGGGAACTACAGAGCAGCAAAAGATGCTCGTGCATTTCGAAATATATACGACTCTAGATGGAATGAGTTTGTGTCTGCTGCATCACTGAGAACACTTCAGGAACAAAAGTGGAATGCACCAGAGGTGCTTTCCTTTACTAAAGACGTCCAGACACTACATTCATATCTAAGTAAGCATCAAGAACAGTTTTACAATGAACTGTCAACAGAAGCATCTCCACAGTCTTGTTCAAATCTGGCCAAAGTCACCCTGACTCAAGTGATTCTGTTCAACAGACGCAGAGCTGGAGAAGTGTCAAAAATGCCCCTTGCAGCATATTTGTCCTCAAATCTCACTAATCATCAAGATGATTTAGAAGAAGCTCTATCTGACCTTGAAAAAAAACTCTGTGAACATTTTCGAAGAGTAGAAATAAGAGGAAAGAGAGGAAGAAAGGTACCAGTCCTCCTGACCCCAGAAATGCAGCTGTCCTTGGATTTGCTTGTTGACAAACGTCAGGAGTGTGAGATTCCTAAGGACAACGTTTACTTATTTGCAAGACCATCTGCAATGACTTGTTATCGTGGCTCTGATTGCCTTCGGCAGTTTGCCAGCACATGTGGAGCCAAAAGACCGGACACCATCACCTCAACAAAACTGCGTAAGCAAACAGCAACTCTGTCCCAGATTTTGAATCTCAGCAATACAGAGCTTGACCAACTGGCTGATTTCCTTGGCCATGATATAAGAGTCCACCGCCAGTTTTACAGGCTTCCAGAAGGGACCCTTCAACTGGCTAAAATTAGTAAAATCCTCATGGCATTGGAGCAAGGACGTCTTGCTGAGTTTAAGGGCAAGAGCCTTGATGACATAACCATTGATCCTGGAGGTACTGATCATGTCTTTTTGTCATATATTTCTATGTAAATTATTACTTGATCTGTCATCTTCATGTCAGGTCAGGTTTCTTTTAGAGTACTCCAATTAACAGCCCCCATTACCCCAAAAAGGAATGGAGTCATTACCACTTATGGTTTTTAAATGGCACCCAGAATTATGTTGCACGAAGCACAATTTCACATCATTCTGGGTTCATTTGTGTGAAAACAAGGTCCAATCAGGCTGAAACGTTACAAGAAGGTAGAATCTATTGAGTTGTAAGTGATATGAACATTTCATGATGATTGCACTTTCCTATAGGGGGTCAAACCATGTCCCAAAGTCACCGGGCCTGGTGTCACTTTAAAGAAGTAGTCCAGTTACACCTTTGTGGACTTATAACTTGGCTTCTGAATATCCTAGAGAGGTCAGGTTTGTTTTAGAGTACTCCAATTAACAGCCCCCATTACCCCAAAAAGGAATGGAGTCATTACCACTTATGGTTTTTAAATGGCACCCAGAATTATGTTGCACGAAGCACAATTTCACATCATTCTGGGTTCATTTGTGTGAAAACAAGGTCCAATCAGGCTAAGACGTTACAGGAAGGTAGAATCTATTGAGTTGTAAGTGATCTGAACGTTTCATGATGATAGCTCTTTCCTAAGGGGGTCAAACCATGTCCCAAAGGTCACCGGGCCTGGTGTCAATTTAAAGAAGTAGTCCAGTTACACCTTTGTGGGCTTATAACTTGGCTTCTGAATGTCCTAGAGAGATCAGGTTTGTTTGAGTGTACTCCAATCAACAGCCCCTACAACCACAAAAAGGAATGGAGTCATTAGTACTTATGATTTGAAAATGGCACCCAGAATTATGTTGCACGAAGCACAATTTCACATCATTCTGGGTCCATTTGTATGAAAACAAGGTCCAATCAGGCTGAAACGTTACAAGAAGGTAGAATCTATTGAGTTGTAAGTGATCTGAACGTTTCATGATGATCGCACATTCCTATCGGGGGTCAAACCATGTCCCAAAGGTCACCGGGCCTGGTGTCACTTTAAAGAAGTAGTCCAGTTTCACATTTGTGGGCTTATAACTTTGCTTCTGAATGTCCTAGAGAGGTCAGGTTTGTTTTAGTGTACTCCAATCAACAGCCCCTACAACCACAAAAATGAATGGAGTCATTAGCACTTATGGTTTGTAAATGGCACCCAGAATAACGTTGCACGAAGCACAATTTCACATCATTCTGGGTCCATTTGTGTGAAAACAAGGTCCAATCAGGCTGAAACGTTACAAGAAGGTAGAATCTATTGAGTTGTAAGTGGTCTGGACGTTTCATGATGATCGCACATTCCTATAGGGGGTCAAACCATGTCCCAAAGGTCACCGGGCCTGGTTTCACTTTAAAGAAGTAGTCCAGTTACACCTTTGTGGGCTTATAACTTGGCTTCTGAATATCCTAGAGAGGTCAGGTTTGTTTTAGAGTACTCCAATTAACAGCCCCCATTACCCCTAAAAGGAATGGAGTCATTAGCACTTATGGTTTTTAAATGGCACCCAGAATTATGTTGCACGAAGCACAATTTCACATCATTCTGGGTTCATTTGTGTGAAAACAAGGTCCAATCAGGCTGAAACGTTACAGGAAGGTAGAATCTATTGAGTTGTAAGTGATCTGAACGTTTCATGATGATAGCACTTTCCTAAGGGGGTCAAACCATGTCCCAAAGGTCACCGGATCTGGTGTCAATTTAAAGAAGTGGTCCAGTTACACATTTGTGGGCATATAACTTGGCTTCTGAATGTCCTAGAGAGATCAGGTTTGTTTTAGTGTACTCCAATCAACAGCCCCTACAACCACAAAAAGGAATGGAGTCATTAGCACTTATGGTTTGGAAATGGCACCCAGAATTATGTTGCACAAAGCACAATTTCACATCATTCTGGGTCCATTTGTGTGAAAACAAGGTCCAATCAGGCTGAAACGATACAAGAAGGTAGAATCTATTTAGTTGTAAGTGATCTGAACGTTTCATGATGATCGCTCATTCCGATAGGGGGTCAAACCATGTCCCAAAGGTCACCGGATCTGGTGTCAATTTAAAGAAGTAGTCCAGTTACACATTTGTGGGCTTATAACTTGGCTTCTGAATGTCCTAGAGATATTAGGTTTGTTTTAATGTACTCCAATCAACAGCCCCTACAACCACAAAAAGGAATGGAGTCATTAGCACTTATGGTTTGTAAATGGCACCCAGAATTATTTTGCATGAAGCACAATTTCACATCATTCTAGGTCCATTTGTGTGAAAACAAGGTCCGATCAGGCTGAAACGTTACAAGAAGGTAGAATCTATTGAGTTGTAAGTGATCTGAACTTTTCAAGATGATCGCACTTTCCTAAGGGGGTCAAACCATGTCCCAAAGGTCACCAGATCTTTTGTCAATTTAAAGAAGTAGTCCAGTTACACATTTGTGGGCTTATAACTTGGCTTCTGAATGTCCTAGAGAGATCAGGTTTGTTTTAGTGTACTCCATTCAACAGCCCCTACATCCTCAAAAAGAATGGAGTCATTAGCACTTATGGTTTGTAAATGGCACCCAGAATTATGTTGCACGAAGCACAATTTCACATCATTCTGGTTTCATTTGTGTGAAAACAAGGTACAATCAGGCTGAAACGTTACAGGAAGGTAGAATCTATTGAATTGTAAGTGATCTGAACGTTTCATGATGATAGCACTTTCCTAAGGGGGTCAAACGATGTCCCAAAGGTCACCGGATCTGGTGTCAATTTAAAGAAGTAGTCCAGTTACACATTTGTGGGCTTATAACTTGGCTTCTGAATGTCCTAGAGAGATCAGGTTTGTTTTAATGTACTCCAATCAACAGCCCCTACAACCACAAAAAGGAATGGAGTCATTAGCACTTATGGTTTGTAAATGGCACCCAGAATTATGTTGCACAAAGCACAATTTCACATCATTCTGGGTCCATTTGTGTGAAAACAAGGTCCAATCAGGCTGAAACGTTACAAGAAGGTAGAATCTATTGAGTTGTAAGTGATCTGAACGTTTCAAGATGATCCCACTTTCCTAAGGGGGTCAAACCATGTCCCAAAGGTCACCGGATCTGGTGTCAATTTAAAGAAGTAGTCCAGTTACACATTTGTGGGCTTATAACTTGGCTTCTGAATGTCCTAGAGAGATCAGGTTTGTTTTAGTATACTCCAATCAACAGCCCCTACAACCACAAAAAGGAATGGAGTCATTAGCACTTATGGTTTTTAAATGGCACCCAGAATTATGTTGCACGAAGCACAATTTCACATCATTCTGGGTTCATTTGTGTGAAAACAAGGTCCAATCAGGCTGAAACGTTACAAGAAAGTAGAATCTATTGAGTTGTAAGTGATCTGAACGTTTCATGATGATCGCACATTACTATAGGGGGTCAAACCATGTCCCAAAGGTCACCGGGCCTGGTGTCACTTTAAAGAAGTAGTCCAATTACACCTTTGAGGGATTATAACTTGGTTTCTGAATGTCCTAGAGAGATCAGGTTTATTTTAATGTACTCCAACCAACATCCCCTACAACCACAAAAAGGAATGGAGTCATTAGCACTTATGGTTTGTAAATGGCACCCAGAATTATGTTGCACGAAGCACAATTTCACATCATTCTGGGTCCATTTGTGTGATAACAAGGTCCAATCAGGCTGAAACATTACAAGAAGGTAGAATCTATTGAGTTGTAAGTGATCTGAACGTTTCATGATGATAGCACTTTCCTAAGGGTGTCAAACCATGTCCCAAAGGTCACCGGATCTGGTGTCAATTTAAAGAAGTAGTCCAGTTACACATTTGTGGGCTTATAACTTGGCTTCTGAATGTCCTAGAGAGATCAGGTTTGTTTTAGTATACTCCAATCAACAGCCCCTACAACCACTGTTAGGTATTTTTAATTGTTCATTATTGTTGTGAAATCTTTTCCTTTGTCTATGTGAAGAGTTCATTCACCTTTGCTGCTTAAATGTGTTTAGGAAAAATCCTGACCTAGTTATTTGTTTTCACGTTTGGGTGTTTTAGGAAACTCCTTTCTGCTTTAGGCATTTTGATCCAGTATCTGAAGTTTTCCTGTGCATTCTAAGACCAAGATGTTATTCCAAACTGGTCAGGCAGGGGTTGCACGCTAATGGTATTTGTGGGTGTGAACATTTTGGATTCAATAAAACCCCCTCCATGAGCTCCCGGCTCCTTTGTGAGAGGAAAATGGCTTCCGTGTGTGATGGTCTGAGTCACTCTCACCCTCTGCAGAGTTTACACTTTGCAGAGCTTGTTGTCTGTTTAAGGTTTGTTACAGTTTACTAAATTAAGAATCTAATCCCTCTGTGTGGGTGTTCTGACTTCCTTTAAGGTAATATAAGTTTAAGGTATTATAAGTTCAATAGTATAAATTAAAATACGCAACATAATAGTGAATAATGCTAAATTAACTTAGAGAACATAGATTAAAATTACCTATCATGTGGTGGAGAATGCGGGCAATGCAGAGCTGGTGAGCTGAGGGCTTTGTCTGTGAGCTGAGTGGGGGTAAGGCTCCATTTGGCTCCATGGACGGGCTTTCTGCGCCCAGCTCTCGCATATCGATTCAGGGTCATGTAAATTACGAATAATCAATCTACGCTCTCTCTCTCTGTGTGTCGTCCTTTAAGGTAATGGAGGAGCTGTAATATGGGAGAGAGACGATGGAAAGCTCCGGAGGGAGTTTGGGCCTTCTCCCTCTTTCCTCAATTTCTAATTATGTAAGGTGTGTTATTTCAGGTGACGCATATAAAAATTTTAACAGTTAATGGTATTTCGAGCAAGGTAGCAGATGCCTTCTGGTGGGAGATCGCCTTCGGGGAGCCGCATGGCCACTTCCTCATTAAAGTCCGGCCAGCTGAATTGCTCTCCGGCCGGCTGCTCCGCAGGTGAACTTCCGCCTATGGCTCTCGCTCTACCAGGACAAGGAACGCCAAGTAAGTACCTAAATTAAATTGCACCCTTTTTCTATATAACTAGTTGGCAGTGTGTTTTTTAAGCTGAGTGTGGTGACTAGGCATTCACGCATGAAAAGACGTTTTCGTGTCCATTTAAGGGTTGCACGTGTGAACCGTAGAGGTAGCACTGAAACGTGAACCGTGGCTGTAGACCTGCTGGGTTGTAATTCATCTGTGTCTGCCAGGCACAGCCCACAGTGCTGCTGTGGGTGGTAAAAGACAGGTGAATGTGTAGTGGGCCTAAAACCGTTGTGAACCCCATATACACGCAGCACGAAGTCCATGTGCTGGTGTCGATTGAAGAACAGATAGATGCTAAAAATCATACTGTCGCTGGGAAGTTAAATAAAATTTCATGGTGCAGAGAGTTAATCATCGTTGAAATTGGCTAAAGTAATCCAAACCGTTCTAAAATTCATTCCTTGTCATTTTGTGTGTCTGCTGACTCATTGTGTTTTTGTGTGTGTGAAAAGCTGTGTTAAAGTATTAAAAACCCAGCTGTGAGCTGTGCTTCAGTGGATATCTGTGTTTCTGTGTGTGTGAAAGCTGTCGTGTAGGTATGGTGACTCAGGACTTCAAGGAATGTTGTGTGTGTGTGTGTGTGTGTGTGTAAGACAGCTGCAGTTCTGAGCATCTGTGTGTGTATATCTGAGTTTTTGAGTACCTGCAGGTTCTTCTAAGTGTGATTGTGTAGCTACAATTTTGAAGTTTGAACCGGTTCTGTCTGTTTTCTGTTTTCTGTCTGTCTGTCTGTCTGTCTGTGCATGTATGAGAAAGTCTGTCTGTGCATGTATGAGAAAGTATGAATCTAGAGGTAATTCTGAAACGGTGTGTTCAGTTGTGTGTGTGTGTGTGTGTGTGTGTGTGTGTGTGTGTGTGTGTGTGTGTGTGTGTGTGTGTGTGTGTGTGTGTGTGTGTGTGTGTGTGTGTGTGTGTGTGTGTGTGTGTGTGTGTGTGTGTGTGTGTAAAAAAGAAAACTGTTTATCACCAGCAGGGTAGCTACAGAGGGATGGACGTAACAGCAATCAGAGACAGTGGTCCTCACCAGACCACTCACAGCCACTCGTTTGTTGGACATGTGGAGGTCAAGGTCACATGTCATGTGACTGTCCCTCCTAGTCGGATGGCCCAGATAACAAGAGCCCAAAGAGGCAGGGGTTTCCAAACATAGAGGAGCCGACCTAGCCATGAGCCTGTCAATCATCAATTCAATTCAATTCAAAAACACTTTATTAATCCCAGAGGGAAATTGATTAATCAGGCTGCCTGTTAAATCTTCTAGGCAGAGACCTCATGTCAGCGTTAAAAATCTCTATTTTCCCTATAAAGGATGACATGAGAACGATTCGTGTGGCTAAAAGTTTGCTGTCATCTCCATGGGTGTGTGACTGCTGATAGAATCTTTGAAGTGATAAACTGACTTTGTGGTGTTGACGGATGAGTAAGAGGTTTAACTTAAACCAGATCCCTGCAATTTATTATTTTCCTGTTAGAAACTAGATTTTCCAGGGTTTGTGGTTGACACTAATAGATCACGTAGGATTTAGACCTAAATAGTTCCCTAATGCCCCTTTGTATATTTCCCTTTTGTGATGAATGAGTTACAGAATTAGAAGGTGCCTTTATTATAAAGTATGATTTGGTATTAATGTGGTACAAAGCTCCATGAATAGTTTCTGCTTGGTTTTTTCATATGATGTATAACTGTAAAGAAGGTGCCTTATTGCAATTTTAAAGTGATAAACTCTTTTCCGTTGTGCAAATTCTAACACAGATTTGGTTTTACCAGATTCAAGTTCCTGAGAAGGCAGAGTAGCTGGGAGGCCTAATCTATGTCCACAGATGCCTTCTGCTACTGGATTTAATTTAAGAATGTGGTTTTGCTTCGGGATGGTCTCTGTTTTCAATTGGTAAGGTTCCTTCATGGAATGCAAACCTTAGCTCAGCAACCTGTTTTGTTTCATTGGTCAGACTAAGTAAATATGGTGTAATTGTAACATTTGTCATTTTCTTTGGAGAAGTGAGCTACTTTTATGAGACATATGAAAAGCTTGGTTTGAAGTACTCTGACTCCATCCTATGTTCTTTTATTTGCAGTTAATTGTATATTGGGTTTATCTCTACTTTGTACTTTCTGGGAGTGCGAATTTACCAGATTTCAGGGGGTGACAACCTAAAACCCGGGTATTAAAAGGTTGTAGTGCCTGTTTGCATACAAAACTACAGTTTGGGCATTCCAAAATAATGGTTGTCATCGTTTGAATCTCCCTGGTTTCCCGATATTCTGTTAAATCTTTATTTGATTTGTTTTTCAAAGTCTGCTGCTGCTGAAGTCAGTCCAGCTCAAGACTGGTTGAGCTGCTTGCTGAACAGTTAATCAGATAAGTGTTTTCTGGCTCTGAGCAACAAAGGTTTGTTTCAGATCTTTATCAGTAAAGGACAAAAGAGACAGAAATGTTCTGAGTTCTGACCCAGTCACTAACTTCTGAGTAAGGATGTTTTGCTTGGTGTAAATTGTGTTTTAATACTGCTATAGTAAGGGTGAGTTGCCATTTCTGTTTAAACCTTTTGCTTGTTTGATAAGCCAGGCAGATATATGGTACTTCGAGGGTTATTGAGTAGTTAGGTTTATTCTTTATTATTTTGGCCTTTGACTCACCCTGAAGCAAAATGCAGTGGTATTTCTTAGGGTTAATTGTTAAAGCCCTGTTCTTTTCTTTTGCTGAATAGTCTTTTTAAATCTAATGATTTTATGTTTATAATTAGATACTGTTGTTTGAGTTTATTCAATTTGATTTTTAACTCCTGGATTGACATATTTACATCTTTTCTTTTACTATGACTGTTGCTTAAATGTTTTATTTTGCCTTTAAGTTGCCTGATCCGTAAACAAGTAAGAACATCCTGATGTGAGACTTTGCTTTTATTTCTTGGATTCTTGTCATAAGCAGACTCTTTGCCAAGGTGAGATATCTATCCATAATAGGTTGACTTACTGTTTTTACAGAAAGGTGTTTGGCTTTTTCATAAACCTAAAAACTTCTTGTTAAATGAGTCTTATCAATCACTTATTGGGTTACATAAACTAATAGTGTGGGTTGTTTAATGCAGTATGGAACATGAATTGATGAATGTACTTTGCTGATGATTATATGAGTTGATTCCAGCTTAGAGATGATACCCGAATGGACTATGTTGGTAAATTTCAGGTGAACTTTGAGCCCCATTAAATTCAAACTGGACTGGACTAAAAGCTGAATGGTTGTTGTTGAAGATGTCAAAAAGCCACAATAACACTTTTGCGCTTTCTCACCGCAGGCCATGGAACCAAGGAGTTTGGGGTCCTGTTGCATGTGATACCACCACAAATGAGGCGTCAAGGTCACTCTTCTCATCCCTCCCACTGCTGCATACTGCTGAGAGGGCCACTACAACTGATCATCATCGGATGGGATGCATGCAGGCTCGCCAGGACGGCAGATAAGTAAACAATCTGCCTTCAGCTTGCAGGACCAATCCACCATGTCGCTGCTGATGATGGGGGATCACACTTTGCTCTGAAACTGCCCCTCAGCATCTGATGGAACGAAAGGAATAGCAGCAGTTGGGAGGGACAACGAAATCAACATCTGGTGTTTGAGACCCCTCCTGGGTCCGTCCACACGACGCTGTGACCTGCCTCCAATGACGTATCCATTACCCCAAATCTCCCGTCTGCTTTCATGGCTCCCTGTCCAAAAGACATCCCCTCACCATCTCTCAGAATGTCTCTCTCTCCTGTCACACCGCAGGTTGGCTCCCTGCCCCCACTTCACGTTGCGTGAAGATGGGCGTCCTTACGAGGACATTTGAGCTGAAGAAGGAGAGTCTGGGTCTGTGATGACTCGTCTGTCTCATATCGACGAAAGGGCAACACCATTCTATGGAAAACATTGTTTTAACATCAAATTTCCCCCTCTAGCAATTCTAACGAATCGACTGAGTTTGCTGGTATCTGATAATTCATATCAACTCGTGTTCAAGTTTCTTGCATCTGTTATGGTTATCTTAATAAAGCCAGGCACACAGGATAAAGTAGATCTTGGTGTTTGGGTTATTGTTAAGCTAACATCATCGTATTGATTCATAATTCGTGCTCATTGACTATTGGGTTATTGACATCTTACTCTGATTTGTTATAACAACAAAAATGAACATCAGGAGGGAATGTTAGGTATTTTTAATTGTTCATTATTGTTGTGAAATCTTTTCCTTTGTCTATGTGAAGAGTTCATTCACCTTTGCTGCTTAAATGTGGTTAGGAAAAACCCTGACCTAGTTATTTGTTTTCACGTTTGGGTGTTTTAGGAAACTCCTTTCTGCTTTAGGCATTTTGATCCAGTATCTGAAGTTTTCCTGTGCATTCTAAGACCAAGATGTTATTCCAAACTGGTCAGGCAGGAGTTGCACGCTAATGGTATTTGTGGGTGTGAACATTTTGGATTCAATAAAACCCCCTCCATGAGCTCGGGCTCCTTTGTGAGAGGAAAATGGCTTCCTTGTTGTATGGTCTGATTCTCTCACCCTCTGCAGAGTTTACACTTTGCAGAGCTTGTTGTCTGTTTAAGGTTTGTTACAGTTTACTAAATTAAGAATCTAATCCCTCTGTGTGGGTGTTCTGACTTCCTTTAAGGTAATATAAGTTTAAGGTATTATAAGAACAATAGTATAAATTAAAATACGCAACATAATAGTGAATAATGCTAAATTAACTTAGAGAACATAGATTAAAATTACCTATCAACCACAAAAAGGAATGGAGTCATTAGCACTTATGGTTTTTAAATGGCACCCAGAATTATGTTGCACGAAGCACAATTTCACATCATTCTCGGTTCATTTGTGTGAAAACAAGGTCCAATCAGGCTGAAACGTTACTGAAAGGTAGAATCTATTGAGTTGTAAGTGATCTGAACGTTTCATGATGATAGTACTTTCCTAAGGGGATCAAACAATGTCCCAAAGGTCACCGGATCTGGTGTCAATTTAAAGAAGTAGTCCAGTTACACATTTGTGGGCTTATAACTTGGCTTCTGAATGTATTAGAGAGATTAGGTTTGTTTTAATGTACTCCAATCAACAGCCCCTACAACAACAAAAAGGAATGGAGTCATGAGCACTTATGGTTTGTAAATGGCACCCAGAATTATTTTGCATGAAGCACAATTTCACATCATTCTGGGTCCATTTGTGTGAAAACAAGGTCCGATCAGGCTGAAACGTTACAAGAAGGTAGAATCTATTGAGTTGTAAGTGATCTGAACGTTTCAAGATGATCGCACTTTCCTAAGGGGGTCAAACCATGTCCCAAATGTCACCGGATCTTTTGTCAATTTAAAGAAGTAGTCCAGTTACACATTTGTGGGCTTATAACTTGGCTTCTGAATGTCCTAGAGAGATCAGGTTTGTTTTAATGTACTCCAATCAACAGCCCCTACAACCACAAAAAGGAATGGAGACATTAGCACTTATGGTTTTTAAATGGCACAGAGAATTATGTTGCACGAAGCACAATTTCACATCATTCTGTGTTTCATTTGTGTAAAAACAAGGTCCAATCAGGCTGAAACGTTACAAGAAGGTAGAATCTATTGAGTTGTAAGTGATCTGAACGTTTCATGATGATAGCACTTTCTTAAGGGGGTCAAACCATGTCCCAAAGGTCACCGGATCTGGTGTCAATTTAAAGAAGTAGTCCAGTTACACATTTGTGGGCTTATAACTTGGCTTCTGAATGTCCTAGAGACATCAGGTTTGATTTAATGTACTCCAACCAACAGCCACTACAACCACAAAAAGGAATGGAGTCATTAGCACTTATGGTTTGTAAATGGCACCCAGAATTATGTTGCACGAAGCACAATTTCACATCATTCTGGGTCCATTTGTGTGAAAACAAGGTCCAATCAGGCTGAAACGTTACAAGAAGGTAGAATCTATTGAGTTGTAAGTGATCTGAACGTTTCATGATGATCGCACATTCCTATAGGGGGTAAAACCATGTCCCAAAGGTCACCGGGCCTGGTGTCACTTTAAAGAAGTAGTCTAATTGCACCTTTGAGGGCTTATAACTTGGTTTCTGAATGTCCTAGAGAGATCAGGTTTGTTTTAGTGTACTCCAATAAACAGCCCCTACAACCTAAAAAAGGAATAGACTCATTAGCACTTATGGTTTTTAAATGGCACCCAGAATTATGTTGCACGAAGCACAATTTCACATCATTCTGGGTCCATTTGTGTGAAAACAAGGTCCAATCAGGCTGGAACGTTACAAGAAGGTAGAATCTATTAAGTTGTAAGTGATCTGAACGTTTCATGATGATAGCACTTTCCTAAGGGGGTCAAACCATGTCCCAAAGGTCACCGGATCTGGTGTCAATTTAAAGAAGTAGTCCAGTTACACATTTGTGGGCTTATAACTTGACTTCTGAATGTCCTAGAGAGATCAGGTTTGTTTTAGTATACTCCAATCAACATCCCCTACAACCACAAAAAGGAATGGAGTCATTAGCACTTATGGTTTTTAAATGGCACCCAGAATTATGTTGCACGAAGCACAATTTCACATCATTCTGGGTTCATTTGTGTGAAAACAAGGTCCAATCAGGCTGAAACGTTACAGAAAGGTAGAATCTATTGAGTTGTAAGTGATCTGAACGTTTCATGATGATAGCACTTTCCTAAGGGGATCAAACAATGTCCCAAAGGTCACCGGATCTGGTGTCAATTTAAAGAAGTAGTCCAGTTACACATTTGTGGGCTTATAACTTGGCTTCTGAATGTCCTAGAGAGATCAGGTTTGTTTTAATGTACTCCAATCAACAGCCCCTACAACCACAAAAAGGAATGGAGTCATTAGCACTTATGGTTTGTAAATGGCACCCAGAATTATGTTGCACGAAGCACAATTTCACATCATTCTGGGTCCATTTGTGTGAAAACAAGGTCCAATCAGGCTGAAACGTTCCAGGAAGGTAGAATCTATAGAGTTGTAAGTGATCTGAACGTTTCATGATGATAGCCCTTTCCTAAGGGGGTCAAACCATGTCCCAAAGGTCACCGGATCTGGTGTCAATTTAAAGAAGTAGTCCAGTTACACATTTGTGTGCTTATAACTTGGCTTCTGAATGTCCTAGAGAGATTAGGTTTGTTTTAATGTACTCCAATCAACAGCCCCTACAACCACAAAAAGGAATGGAGTCATTAGCACTTATGGTTTGTAAATGGCACCCAGAATTATTTTGCATGAAGCACAATTTCACATCATTCTGGGTCCATTTGTGTGAAAACAAGGTCCGATCAGGCTGAAACGTTACAAGAAGGTAGAATCTATTGAGTTGTAAGTGATCTGAACGTTTCAAGATGATCGCACTTTCCTAAGGGGGTCAAACCATGTCCCAAAGGTCACCGGATCTTTTGTCAATTTAAAGAAGTAGTCCAGTTACACATTTGTGGGCTTATAACTTGGCTTCTGAATGTCCTAGAGAGATCAGGTTTGTTTTAGTATACTCCAATCAACAGCCCCTACAACCACAAAAAGGAATGGAGTCATTAGCACTTATGGTTTTTAAATGGCACCCAGAATTATGTTGCATGAAGCACAATTTCACATCATTCTGGGTTCATTTGTGTGAAAACAAGGTCCAATCAGGCTGAAACGTTACAGAAAGGTAGAATCTATTGAGTTGTAAGTGATCTGAACGTTTCATGATGATAGCACTTTCCTAAGGGGATCAAACAATGTCCCAAAGGTCACCGGATCTGGTGTCAATTTAAAGAAGTAGTCCAGTTACACATTTGTGGGCTTATAACTTGGCTTCTGAATGTCCTAGAGAGATCAGGTTTGTTTTAATGTACTCCAATCAACAGCCCCTACAACCACAAAAAGGATTGGAGTCATTAGCACTTATGGTTTGTAAATGGCACCCAGAATTATGTTGCATGAAGCACAATTTCACATCATTCTGGGTCCATTTGTGTGAAAACAAGGTCCAATCAGGCTGAAACGTTCCAGGAAGGTAGAATCTATTGAGTTGTAAGTGATCTGAACATTTCATGATGATAGCACTTTCCTAAGGGGGTCAAACCATGTCCCAAAGGTCACCGGATCTGGTGTCAATTTAAAGAAGTAGTCCAGTTACACATTTGTGGGCTTATAACTTGGCTTCTGAATGTCCTAGAGAGATCAGGTTTGTTTTAGTATACTCCAATCAACAGCCCCTACAACCACAAAAAGGAATGGAGTCATTAGCACTTATGGTTTTTAAATGTCACCCAGAATTATGTTGCACGAAGCACAATTTCACATCATTCTTGGTTCATTTGTGTGAAAACAAGGTACAATCAGGCTGAAACATTACAGGAAGGTAGAATCTATTGAATTGTAAGTGATCTGAATGTTTCATGATGATAGCACTTTCCTAAGGGGGTCAAACCATGTCCCAAAGGTCACCGGATCTGGTGTCAATTTAAAGAAGTAGTCCAGTTACACATTTGTGGGCTTATAACTTGGCTTCTGAATGTCCTAGAGAGATCAGGTTTGTTTTAATGTACTCCAATCAACATCCCCTACAACCACAAAAAGGAATGGAGTCATTAGCACTTATGGTTTGTAAATGGCACCCAGAATTATGTTGCACGAAGCACAATTTCACATCATTCTGGGTCCATTTGTGTGAAAACAAGGTCCAATCAGGCTGAAATGTTACAGAAAGGTAGAATCTATTGAGTTGTAAGTGATCTGAACGTTTCATGATGATAGCACTTTCCTAAGGGGATCAAACAATGTCCGAAAGGTCACCGGATCTGGTGTCAATTTAAAGAAGTAGTCCAGTTACACATTTGTGGGCTTATAACTTGGCTTCTGAATGTCCTAGAGAGATCAGGTTTGTTTTAATGTACTCCAATCAACAGCCCCTACAACCACAAAAAGGATTGGAGTCATTAGCACTTATGGTTTGTAAATGGCACCCAGAATTATGTTGCATGAAGCACAATTTCACATCATTCTGGGTCCATTTGTGTGAAAACAAGGTCCAATCAGGCTGAAACGTTCCAGGAAGGTAGAATCTATTGAGTTGTAAGTGATCTGAACATTTCATGATGATAGCACTTTCCTAAGGGGGTCAAACCATGTCCCAAAGGTCACCGGATCAGGTGTCAATTTAAAGAAGTAGTCCAGTTACACATTTGTGGGCTTATAACTTGGCTTCTGAATGTCCTAGAGAGATCAGGTTTATTTTAGTATACTCCAATCAACAGCCCCTACAACCACAAAAAGGAATGGAGTCATTAGCACTTATGGTTTTTAAATGTCACCCAGAATTATGTTGCACGAAGCACAATTTCACATCATTCTGGGTTCATTTGTGTGAAAACAAGGTACAATCAGGCTGAAACATTACAGGAAGGTAGAATCTATTGAATTGTAAGTGATCTGAACGTTTCATGATGATAGCACTTTCCTAAGGGGGTCAAACCATGTCCCAAAGGTCACCGGATCTGGTGTCAATTTAAAGAAGTAGTCCAGTTACACATTTGTGGGCTTATAACTTGGCTTCTGAATGTCCTAGAGAGATCAGGTTTGTTTTAATGTACTCCAATCAACAGCCCCTACAACCACAAACAGGAATGGAGCCATTAGCACTTATGGTTTGTAAATGGCACCCAGAATTATGTTGCACGAAGCACAATTTCACATCATTCTGGGTCCATTTGTGTGAAAACAAGGTCCAATCAGGCTGAAACGTTACAAGAAGGTAGAATCTATTGAGTTGTAAGTGATCTGAACGTTTCATGATGATCGCACATTCCTATAGGCGGTCAAACCATGTCCCAAAGGTCACCGGGCCTGGTGTCACTTTAAAGAAGTAGTCCAATTACACCTTTGAGGGCTTATAACTTGGTTTCTGAATGTCCTAGAGAGATCAGGTTTGTTTTAGTGTACTCCATTCAACAGCCCCTACAACCTCAAAAAGGAATGGAGTCATTAGCACTTATGGTTTGTAAATGGCACCCAGAATTATGTTGCACGAAGCACAATTTCACATCATTCTGGTTTCATTTGTGTGAAAACAAGGTACAATCAGGCTGAAACGTTACAGGAAGGTAGAATCTATTGAATTGTAAGTGATCTGAACGTTTCAAGATGATGGCACTTTCCTAAGGGGGTCAAACCATGTCCCAAAGGTCACCGGATCCGGTGTCAATTTAAAGAAGTACTCCAGTTACACATTTGTGGGCTTATAACTTGGCTTCTGAATGTCCTAGAGAGATCAGGTTTGTTTTAATGTACTCCAATCAACAGCCCCTACAACCACAAAAAGGAATGGAGTCATTAGCACTTATGGTTTGTAAATGGCACCCAGAATTATGTTGCACGAAGTACAATTTCACATCATTCTGGGTCCATTTGTGTGAAAACAAGGTCCAATCAGGCTGAAACGTTACAAGAAGGTAGAATCTATTGAGATGTAAGTGATCTGAACGTTTCAAGATGATCGCACTTTCCTAAGGGGGTCAAACCATGTCCCAAAGGTCACCAGATCTGGTGTCAATTTAAAGAAGTAGTCCAGTTACACATTTGTGGGCTTATAACTTGGCTTCTGAATGTCCTAGAGAGATCAGGTTTGTTTTAGTATACTCCAATCAACAGCCCCTACAACCACAAAAAGGAATGGAGTCATTAGCACTCATGGTTTTTAAATGGCACCCAGAATTATGTTGCACGAAGCACAATTTCACATCATTCTGGGTTCATTTGTGTGAAAACAAGGTCCAATCAGGCTGAAACGTTACAAGAAGGTAGAATCTATTGAGTTGTAAGTGATCTGAACGTTTCATGATGATCGCACATTCCTATAGGGGGTCAAACCATGTCCCAAAGGTCACCGGGCCTGGTGTCACTTTAAAGAAGTAGTCCAATTACACCTTTGAGGTATTATAACTTGGTTTCTGAATGTCCTAAAGAGATCAGGTTTGTTTTAATGTACTCCAACCAACAGCCCCTACAACCACAAAAAGGAATGGTGTCATTAGCACTTATGGTTTGTAAATGGCACCCAGAATTATGTTGCACGAAGCACAATTTCACATCATTCTGGGTCCATTTGTGTGAAAACAAGGTCCAATCAGGCTGAAACGTTACAAGAAGGTAGAATCTATTGAGTTGTAAGTGATCTGAACGTTTCATGATGATAGCACTTTCCTAAGGGGGTCAAACCATGTCCCAAAGGTCACCGGATCTGGTGTCAATTTAAAGAAGTAGTCCAGTTACACATTTGTGGGCTTATAACTTGGCTTCTGAATGTCCTAGAGAGATCAGGTTTGTTTTAGTATACTCCAATCAACAGCCCCTACAACCACAAAAAGGAATGGAGTCATTAGCACTTATGGTTTGTAAATGGCACCCAGAATTATGTTGCACGAAGCACAATTTCACATCATTCTGGGTCCATTTGTGTGAAAACAAGGTCCAATCAGGCTGAAACGTTACAAGAAGGTAGAATCTATTGAGTTGTAAGTGCTCTGAACGTTTCGTGATGATCGCACATTCCTATAGGGGGTAAAACCATGTCCCAAAGGTCACCGGGCCTGGTGTCACTTTAAAGAAGTATTCTAATTGCACCTTTGAGGGCTTATAACTTGGTTTCTGAATGTCCCAGAGAGATCAGGTTTGTTTTAGTGTACTCCAATCAACAGCCCCTACAACCTAAAAAAGGAATGGACTCATTAGCACTTATGGTTTTTAAATGGCACCCAGAATTATGTTGCACGAAGCACAATTTCACATCATTCTGGGTCCATTTGTGTGAAAACAAGGTCCAATCAGGCTGAAACGTTACAAGAAGGTAGAATCTATTGAGTTGTAAGTGATCTGAACGTTTCATGATGATAGCACTTTCCTAATGGGGTCAAACCATGTGCCAAAGGTCACCGGATCTGGTGTCAATTTAAAGAAGTAGTCCAGTTACACATTTGTGGGCTTATAACTTGGCTTCTGAATGTCCTTGAGAGATCAGGTTTGTTTTAGTATACTCCAATCAACAGCCCCTACAACCACAAAAAGGAATGGAGTCATTAGCACTTATGGTTTTTAAATGGCACCCAGAATTATGTTGCACGAAGCACAATTTCACATCATTCTGGGTTCATTTCTGTGAAAACAAGGTCCAATCAGGCTGAAACGTTACAGAAAGATAGAATCTATTGAGTTGTAAGTGATCTGAACGTTTCATGATGATAGTACTTTCCTAAGGGGATCAAACAATGTCCCAAAGGTCACCGGATCTGGTGTCAATTTAAAGAAGTAGTCCAGTTACACATTTGTGGGCTTATAACTTGGCTTCTGAATGTCCTAGAGAGATCAGGTTTGTTTTAATGTACTCCAATCAACAGCCCCTACAACCACAAAAAGGAATGGAGTCATTAGCACTTATGGTTTGTAAATGGCACCCAGAATTATGTTGCACGAAGCACAATTTCACATCATTCTGGGTCCATTTGTGTGAAAACAAGGTCCAATCAGGCTGAAACGTTACAAGAAGGTAGAATCTATTGAGTTGTAAGTGATCTGAACGTTTCAAGATGATCTCACTTTCCTAAGGGGGTCAAGCCATGTCCCAAAGGTCACCGGATCTGGTGTCAATTTAAAGAAGTAGTCCAGTTACACATTTGTCGGCTTATAACTTGGCTTCTGA
The DNA here is from genome assembly GCF_043380555.1 of Nothobranchius furzeri. NCBI lineage: Eukaryota > Metazoa > Chordata > Actinopteri > Cyprinodontiformes > Nothobranchiidae > Nothobranchius > Nothobranchius furzeri. The sequence goes on from NC_091743.1 coordinate 29,099,059, forward strand.
ATGTCCTAGAGAGATCAGGTTTGTTTTAGTATACTCCAATCAACAGCCCCTACAACCACAAAAAGGAATGGAGTCATTAGCACTATGGTTTTTAAATGGCACCCAGAATTATGTTGCACGAAGCACAATTTCACATCATTCTGGGTTCATTTGTGTGAAAACAAGGTCCAATCAGGCTGAAACGTTACAAGAAGGTAGAATATATTGAGTTGTAAGTGATCTGAACGTTTCAAGATGATCGCACTTTCCTAAGGGGGTCAAACCATGTCCCAAAGGTCACCGGATCTGGTGTCAATTTAAAGAAGTAGTCCAATTACACCTTTGAGGGATTATAACTTGGTTTCTGAATGTCCTAAAGAGATCAGGTTTGTTTTAATGTACTCCAACCAACAGCCCCTACAACCACAAAAAGGAATGGAGTCATTAGCACTTATGGTTTTTAAATGGCACCCAGAATTATGTTGCACGAAGCACAATTTCACATCATTCTGGGTTCATTTGTGTGAAAACAAGGTCCAATCAGGCTGAAATGTTACAAGAAGGTAGAATCTATTGAGTTGTAAGTGATCTGAACGTTTCATGATGATCGCACATTCCTATAGGCGGTCAAACCATGTCCCAAAGGTCACCGGGCCTGGTGTCACTTTAAAGAAGTAGTCCAATTACACCTTTGAGGGCTTATAACTTGGTTTCTGAATGTCCTAGAGAGATCAGGTTTGTTTTAGTGTACTCCATTCAACAGCCCCTACAACCTCAAAAAGGAATGGAGTCATTAGCACTTATGGTTTGTAAATGGCACCCAGAATTATGTTGCACGAAGCACAATTTCACATCATTCTGGTTTCATTTGTGTGAAAACAAGGTACAATCAGGCTGAAACGTTACAGGAAGGTAGAATCTATTGAATTGTAAATGATCTGAACGTTTCAAGATGATAGCACTTTCCTAAGGGGGTCAAACCATGTCCCAAAGGTCACCGGATCTGGTGTCAATTTAAAGAAGTACTCCAGTTACACATTTGTGGGCTTATAACTTGGCTTCTGAATGTCCTAGAGAGATCAGGTTTGTTTTAATGTACTCCAATCAACAGCCCCTACAACCACAAAAAGGAATGGAGTCATTAGCACTTATGGTTTGTAAATGGCACCCAGAATTATGTTGCACGAAGCACAATTTCACATCATTCTGGGTCCATTTGTGTGAAAACAAGGTCCAATCAGGCTGAAACGTTACAAGAAGGTAGAATCTATTGAGTTGTAAGTGATCTGAACGTTTCAAGATGATCGCACTTTCCTATAGGGGGTCAAACCATGTCCCAAAGGTCACCGGGCCTGGTGTCACTTTAAAGAAGTAGTCCAATTACACCTTTGAGGGATTATAACTTGGTTTCTGAATGTCCTAAAGAGATCAGGTTTGTTTTAATGTACTCCAACAAACAGCCCCTACAACCACAAAAAGGAATGGTGTCATTAGCACTTATGGTTTGTAAATGGCACCCAGAATTATGTTGCACGAAGCACAATTTCACATCATTCTGGGTCCATTTGTGTGAAAACAAGGTCCAATCAGGCTGAAACGTTACAAGAAGGTAGAATCTATTGAGTTGTAAGTGATCTGAACGTTTCATGATGATAGCACTTTCCTAAGGGGGTCAAACCATGTCCCAAAGGTCACCGGATCTGGTGTCAATTTAAAGAAGTAGTCCAGTTACACATTTGTGGGCTTATAACTTGGCTTCTGAATGTCCTAGAGAGATCAGGTTTGTTTTAGTATACTCCAATCAACAGCCCCTCCAACCACAAAAAGGAATGGAGTCATTAGCACTTATGGTTTGTAAATGGCACCCAGAATTATGTTGCACGAAGCACAATTTCACATCATTCTGGGTCCATTTGTGTGAAAACAAGGTCCAATCAGGCTGAAACGTTACAAGAAGGTAGAATCTATTGAGTTGTAAGTGCTCTGAACGTTTCGTGATGATCGCACATTCCTATAGGGGGTAAAACCATGTCCCAAAGGTCACCGGGCCTGGTGTCACTTTAAAGAAGTAGTCTAATTGCACCTTTGAGGGCTTATAACTTGGTTTCTGAATGTCCTAAAGAGATCAGGTTTGTTTTAATGTACTCCAACCAACAGCCCCTACAACCACAAAAAGGAATGGTGTCATTAGCGCTTATGGTTTGTAAATGGCACCCAGAATTATGTTGCACGAAGCACAATTTCACATCATTCTGGGTCCATTTGTGTGAAAACAAGGTCCAATCAGGCTGAAACGTTACAAGAAGGTAGAATCTATTGAGTTGTAAGTGATCTGAACGTTTCATGATGATAGTACTTTCCTAAGGGGGTCAAACCATGTCCCAAAGGTCACCGGATCTGGTGTCAATTTAAAGAAGTAGTCCAGTTACACATTTGTGGGCTTATAACTTGGCTTCTGAATGTCCTAGAGAGATCAGGTTTGTTTTAGTATACTCCAATCAACAGCCCCTACAACCACAAAAAGGAATGGAGTCATTAGCACTTATGGTTTGTAAATGGCACCCAGAATTATGTTGCACGAAGCACAATTTCACATCATTCTGGGTTCATTTGTGTGAAAACAAGGTACAATCAGGCTGAAACATTACAGGAAGGTAGAATCTATTGAATTGTAAGTGATCTGAACGTTTCATGATGATAGCACTTTCCTAAGGGGGTCAAACCATGTCCCAAAGGTCACCGGATCTGGTGTCAATTTAAAGAAGTAGTCCAGTTACACATTTGTGGGCTTATAACTTGGCTTCTGAATGTCCTAGAGAGATCAGGTTTGTTTTAATGTACTCCAATCAACAGCCCCTACAACCACAAAAAGGAATGGAGCCATTAGCACTTATGGTTTGTAAATGGCACCCAGAATTATGTTGCACGAAGCACAATTTCACATCATTCTGGGTCCATTTGTGTGAAAACAAGGTCCAATCAGGCTGAAACGTTACAAGAAGGTAGAATCTATTGAGTTGTAAGTGATCTGAACGTTTCATGATGATCGCACATTCCTATAGGCGGTCAAACCATGTCCCAAAGGTCACCGGGCCTGGTGTCACTTTAAAGAAGTAGTCCAATTACACCTTTGAGGGCTTATAACTTGGTTTCTGAATGTCCTAGAGAGATCAGGTTTGTTTTAGTGTACTCCATTCAACAGCCCCTACAACCTCAAAAAGGAATGGAGTCATTAGCACTTATGGTTTGTAAATGGCACCCAGAATTATGTTGCACGAAGCACAATTTCACATCATTCTGGTTTCATTTGTGTGAAAACAAGGTACAATCAGGCTGAAACGTTACAGGAAGGTAGAATCTATTGAATTGTAAGTGATCTGAACGTTTCAAGATGATAGCACTTTCCTAAGGGGGTCAAACCATGTCCCAAAGGTCACCGGATCAGGTGTCTATTTAAAGAAGTACTCCAGTTACACATTTGTGGGCTTATAACTTGGCTTCTGAATGTCCTAGAGAGATCAGGTTTGTTTTAATGTACTCCAATCAACAGCCCCTACAACCACAAAAAGGAATGGAGTCATTAGCACTTATGGTTTGTAAATGGCACCCAGAATTATGTTGCACGAAGCACAATTTCACATCATTCTGGGTCCATTTGTGTGAAAACAAGGTCCAATCAGGCTGAAACGTTACAAGAAGGTAGAATCTATTGAGATGTAAGTGATCTGAACGTTTCAAGATGATCGCACTTTCCTAAGGGGGTCAAACCATGTCCCAAAGGTCACCGGATCTGGTGTCAATTTAAAGAAGTAGTCCAGTTACACATTTGTGGGCTTATAACTTGGCTTCTGAATGTCCTAGAGAGATCAGGTTTGTTTTAGTATACTCCAATCAACAGCCCCTACAACCACAAAAAGGAATGGAGTCATTAGCACTCATGGTTTTTAAATGGCACCCAGAATTATGTTGCACGAAGCACAATTTCACATCATTCTGGGTTCATTTGTGTGAAAACAAGGTCCAATCAGGCTGAAATGTTACAAGAAGATAGAATCTATTGACTTGTAAGTGATCTGAACGTTTCATGATGATCGCACATTCCTATAGGGGGTCAAACCATGTCCCAAAGGTCACCGGGCCTGGTGTCACTTTAAAGAAGTAGTCCAATTACACCTTTGAGGTATTATAACTTGGTTTCTGAATGTCCTAAAGAGATCAGGTTTGTTTTAATGTACTCCAACCAACAGCCCCTACAACCACAAAAAGGAATGGTGTCATTAGCACTTATGGTTTGTAAATGGCACCCAGAATTATGTTGCACGAAGCACAATTTCACATCATTCTGGGTCCATTTGTGTGAAAACAAGGTCCAATCAGGCTGAAACGTTACAAGAAGGTAGAATCTATTGAGTTGTAAGTGATCTGAACGTTTCATGATGATAGCACTTTCCTAAGGGGGTCAAACCATGTCCCAAAGGTCACCGGATCTGGTGTCAATTTAAAGAGGTAGTCCAGTTACACATTTGTGGGCTTATAACTTGGCTTCTGAATGTCCTAGAGAGATCAGGTTTGTTTTAGTATACTCCAATCAACAGCCCCTACAACCACAAAAAGGAATGGAGTCATTAGCACTTATGGTTTGTAAATGGCACCCAGAATTATGTTGCACGAAGCACAATTTCACATCATTCTGGGTCCATTTCTGTGAAAACAAGGTCCAATCAGGCTGAAACGTTACAAGAAGGTAGAATCTATTGAGTTGTAAGTGCTCTGAACGTTTCGTGATGATCGCACATTCCTATAGGGGGTAAAACCATGTCCCAAAGGTCACCGGGCCTGGTGTCACTTTAAAGAAGTAGTCTAATTGCACCTTTGAGGGCTTATAACTTGGTTTCTGAATGTCCCAGAGAGATCAGGTTTGTTTTAGTGTACTCCAATCAACAGCCCCTACAACCTAAAAAAGGAATGGACTCATTAGCACTTATGGTTTTTAAATGGCACCCAGAATTATGTTGCACGAAGCACAATTTCACATCATTCTGGGTCCATTTGTGTGAAAACAAGGTCCAATCAGGCTGAAACGTTACAAGAAGGTAGAATCTATTGAGTTGTAAGTGATCTGAACGTTTCATGATGATAGCACTTTCCTAATGGGGTCAAACCATGTGCCAAAGGTCACCTGATCTGGTGTCAATTTAAAGAAGTAGTCCAGTTACACATTTGTGGGCTTATAACTTGGCTTCTGAATGTCCTTGAGAGATCAGGTTTGTTTTAGTATACTCCAATCAACAGCCCCTACAACCACAAAAAGGAATGGAGTCATTAGCACTTATGGTTTTTAAATGGCACCCAGAATTATGTTGCACGAAGCACAATTTCACATCATTCTGGGTTCATTTGTGTGAAAACAAGGTCCAATCAGGCTGAAACGTTACAGAAAGGTAGAATCTATTGAGTTGTAAGTGATCTGAACGTTTCATGATGATAGTACTTTCCTAAGGGGATCAAACAATGTCCCAAAGGTCACCGGATCTGGTGTCAATTTAAAGAAGTAGTCCAGTTACACATTTGTGGGCTTATAACTTGGCTTCTGAATGTCCTAGAGAGATCAGGTTTGTTTTAATGTACTCCAATCAACAGCCCCTACAACCACAAAAAGGAATGGAGCCATTAGCACTTATGGTTTGTAAATGGCACCCAGAATTATGTTGCACGAAGCACAATTTCACATCATTCTGGGTCCATTTGTGTGAAAACAAGGTCCAATCAGGCTGAAACGTTACAAGAAGGTAGAATCTATTGAGTTGTAAGTGCTCTGAACGTTTCGTGATGATCGCACATTCCTATAGGGGGTAAAACCATGTCCCAAAGGTCACCGGGCCTGGTGTCACTTTAAAGAAGTAGTCTAATTGCACCTTTGAGGGCTTATAACTTGGTTTCTGAATGTCCCAGAGAGATCAGGTTTGTTTTAGTGTACTCCAATCAACAGCCCCTACAACCTAAAAAAGGAATGGACTCATTAGCACTTATGGTTTTTAAATGGCACCCAGAATTATGTTGCACGAAGCACAATTTCACATCATTCTGGGTCCATTTGTGTGAAAACAAGGTCCAATCAGGCTGAAACGTTACAAGAAGGTAGAATCTATTGAGTTGTAAGTGATCTGAACGTTTCATGATGATAGCACTTTCCTAATGGGGTCAAACCATGTGCCAAAGGTCACCTGATCTGGTGTCAATTTAAAGAAGTAGTCCAGTTACACATTTGTGGGCTTATAACTTGGCTTCTGAATGTCCTTGAGAGATCAGGTTTGTTTTAGTATACTCCAATCAACAGCCCCTACAACCACAAAAAGGAATGGAGTCATTAGCACTTATGGTTTTTAAATGGCACCCAGAATTATGTTGCACGAAGCACAATTTCACATCATTCTGGGTTCATTTGTGTGAAAACAAGGTCCAATCAGGCTGAAACGTTACAGAAAGGTAGAATCTATTGAGTTGTAAGTGATCTGAACGTTTCATGATGATAGTACTTTCCTAAGGGGATCAAACAATGTCCCAAAGGTCACCGGATCTGGTGTCAATTTAAAGAAGTAGTCCAGTTACACATTTGTGGGCTTATAACTTGGCTTCTGAATGTCCTAGAGAGATCAGGTTTGTTTTAATGTACTCCAATCAACAGCCCCTACAACCACAAAAAGGAATGGAGCCATTAGCACTTATGGTTTGTAAATGGCACCCAGAATTATGTTGCACGAAGCACAATTTCACATCATTCTGGGTCCATTTGTGTGAAAACAAGGTCCAATCAGGCTGAAACGTTACAAGAAGGTAGAATCTATTGAGTTGTAAGTGATCTGAATGTTTCAAGATGATCGCACTTTCCTAAGGGGGTCAAACCATGTCCCAAAGGTCACCGGATCTGGTGTCAATTTAAAGAAGTAGTCCAGTTACACATTTGTGGGCTTATAACTTGGCTTCTGAATGTCCTAGAGAGATCAGGTTTGTTTTAGTATACTCCAATCAACAGCCCCTACAACCACAAAAAGGAATGGAGTCATTAGCACTTATGGTTTTTAAATGGCACCCAGAATTATGTTGCACGAAGCACAATTTCACATCATTCTGGGTTCATTTGTGTGAAAACAAGGTCCAATCAGGCTGAAACGTTAAAAGAAGGTAGAATCTATTGAGTTGTAAGTGATCTGAACGTTTCATGATGATCGCACATTCCTATAGGGGGTCAAACCATTTCCCAAAGGTAACCGGGCCTGGTGTCACTTTAAAGAAGTAGTCCAATTACACCTTTGAGGGATTATAACTTGGTTTCTGAATGTCCTAAAGAGATCAGGTTTGTTTTAATGTACTCCAACCAACAGCCCCTACAACCACAAAAAGGAATGGAGTCATTAGCACTTATGGTTTTTAAATGGCACCCAGAATTATGTTGCACGAAGCACAATTTCACATCATTCTGGGTTCATTTGTGTGAATACAAGGTCCAATCAGGCTGAAACGTTACAAGAAGGTAGAATCTATTGAGTTGTAAGTGATCTGAACGTTTCATGATGATCGCACATTCCTATAGGCGGTCAAACCATGTCCCAAAGGTCACCGGGCCTGGTGTCACTTTAAAGAAGTAGTCCAATTACACCTTTGAGGGCTTATAACTTGGTTTCTGAATGTCCTAGAGAGATCAGGTTTGTTTTAGTGTACTCCATTCAACAGCCCCTACAACCTCAAAAAGGAATGGAGTCATTAGCACTTATGGTTTGTAAATGGCACCCAGAATTATGTTGCACGAAGCACAATTTCACATCATTCTGGTTTCATTTGTGTGAAAACAAGGTACAATCAGGCTGAAACGTTACAGGAAGGTAGAATCTATTGAATTGTAAGTGATCTGAACGTTTCAAGATGATCGCACTTTCCTAAGGGGGTCAAACCTTGTCCCAAAGGTCACCGGATCTGGTGTCAATTTAAAGAAGTAGTCCAGTTACACATTTGTGGGCTTATAACTTGGCTTCTGAATGTCCTAGAGAGATCAGGTTTGTTTTAGTATACTCCAATCAACAGCCCCTACAACCACAAAAAGGAATGGAGTCATTAGCACTCATGGTTTTTAAATGGCACCCAGAATTATGTTGCACGAAGCACAATTTCACATCATTCTGGGTTCATTTGTGTGAAAACAAGGTCCAATCAGGCTGAAACGTTACAAGAAGGTAGAATCTATTGAGTTGTAAGTGATCTGAACGTTTCATGATGATCGCACATTCCTATAGGGGGTCAAACCATGTCCCAAAGGTCACCGGGCCTGGTGTCACTTTAAAGAAGTAGTCCAATTACACCTTTGAGGGATTATAACTTGGTTTCTGAATGTCCTAAAGAGATCAGGTTTGTTTTAATGTACTCCAACCAACAGCCCCTACAACCACAAAAAGGAATGGTGTCATTAGCACTTATGGTTTGTAAATGGCACCCAGAATTATGTTGCACGAAGCACAATTTCACATCATTCTGGGTCCATTTGTGTGAAAACAAGGTCCAATCAGGCTGAAACGTTACAAGAAGGTAGAATCTATTGAGTTGTAAGTGATCTGAACGTTTCATGATGATAGCACTTTCCTAAGGGGGTCAAACCATGTCCCAAAGGTCACCGGATCTGGTGTCAATTTAAAGAAGTAGTCCAGTTACACATTTGTGGGCTTATAACTTGGCTTCTGAATGTCCTAGAGAGATCAGGTTTGTTTTAGTATACTCCAATCAACAGCCCCTACAACCACAAAAAGGAATGGAGTCATTAGCACTTATGGTTTGTAAATGGCACCCAGAATTATGTTGCACGAAGCACAATTTCACATCATTCTGGGTCCATTTGTGTGAAAACAAGGTCCAATCAGGCTGAAACGTTACAAGAAGGTAGAATCTATTGAGTTGTAAGTGCTCTGAACGTTTCGTGATGATCGCACATTCCTATAGGGGGTAAAACCATGTCCCAAAGGTCACCGGGCCTGGTGTCATTTTAAAGAAGTAGTCTAATTGCACCTTTGAGGGCTTATAACTTGGTTTCTGAATGTCCTAAAGAGATCAGGTTTGTTTTAGTGTACTCCAATAAACAGCCCCTACAACCTAAAAAAGGAATAGACTCATTAGCACTTATGGTTTTTAAATGGCACCCAGAATTATGTTGCACGAAGCACAATTTCACATCATTCTGGGTCCATTTGTGTGAAAACAAGGTCCAATCAGGCTGGAACATTACAAGAAGGTAGAATCTATTGAGTTGTAAGTGATCTGAACGTTTCATGATGATAGCACTTTCCTAAGGGGGTCAAACCATGTCCCAAAGGTCACCGGATCTGGTGTAAATTTAAAGAAGTAGTCCAGTTACACATTTGTGGGCTTATAACTTGGCTTCTGAATGTCCTAGAGAGATCAGGTTTGTTTTAGTATACTCCAATCAACAGCCCCTACAACCACAAAAAGGAATGGAGTCATTAGCAGTTATGGTTTTTAAATGGCACCCAGAATTATGTTGCACGAAGCACAATTTCACATCATTCTGGGTTCATTTGTGTGAAAACAAGGTCCAATCAGGCTGAAACGTTACAGAAAGGTAGAATCTATTGAGTTGTAAGTGATCTGAACGTTTCATGATGATAGCACTTTCCTAAGGGGATCAAACAATGTCCCAAAGGTCACCGGATCTGGTGTCAATTTAAAGAAGTAGTCCAGTTACACATTTGTGGGCTTATAACTTGGCTTCTGAATGTCCTAGAGAGATCAGGTTTGTTTTAATGTACTCCATTCAACAGCCCCTACAACCACAAAAAGGAATGGAGTCATTAGCACTTATGGTTTGTAAATGGCACCCAGAATTATGTTGCACGAAGCACAATTTCACATCATTCTGGGTCCATTTGTGTGAAAACAAGGTCCAATCAGGCTGAAACGTTCCAGGAAGGTAGAATCTATAGAGTTGTAAGTGATCTGAACGTTTCATGATGATAGCCCTTTCCTAAGGGGGTCAAACCATGTCCCAAGGGTCACCGGATCTGGTGTCAATTTAAAGAAGTAGTCCAGTTACACATTTGTGAGCTTATAACTTGGCTTCTGAATGTCCTAGAGAGATTAGGTTTGTTTTAAGGTACTCCAATCAACAGCCCCTACAACCACAAAAAGGAATGGAGTCATTAGCACTTATGGTTTGTAAATGGCACCCAGAATTATTTTGCATGAAGCACAATTTCACATCATTCTGGGTCCATTTGTGTGAAAACAAGGTCCGATCTGGCTGAAACGTTACAAGAAGGTAGAATCTATTGAGTTGTAAGTGATCTGAACGTTTCAAGATGATCGCAATTTCCTAAGGGGGTCAAACCATGTCCCAAAGGTCACCGGATCTTTTGTCAATTTAAAGAAGTAGTCCAGTTACACATTTGTGGGCTTATAACTTGGCTTCTGAATGTCCTAGAGAGATCAGGTTTGTTTTAGTATACTCCAATCAACAGCCCCTACAACCACAAAAAGGAATGGAGTCATTAGCACTTATGGTTTTTAAATGGCACCCAGAATTATGTTGCATGAAGCACAATTTCACATCATTCTGGGTTCATTTGTGTGAAAACAAGGTCCAATCAGGCTGAAACGTTACAGAAAGGTAGAATCTATTGAGTTGTAAGATATCTGAACGTTTCATGATGATAGCACTTTCCTAAGGGGATCAAACAATGTCCCAAAGGTCACCGGATCTGGTGTCAATTTAAAGAAGTAGTCCAGTTACACATTTGTGGGCTTATAACTTGGCTTCTGAATGTCCTAGAGAGATCAGGTTTGTTTTAATGTACTCCAATCAACAGCCCCTACAACCACAAAAAGGATTGGAGTCATTAGCACTTATGGTTTGTAAATGGCACCCAGAATTATGTTGCATGAAGCACAATTTCACATCATTCTGGGTCCATTTGTGTGAAAACAAGGTCCAATCAGGCTGAAACGTTCCAGGAAGGTAGAATCTATTGAGTTGTAAGTGATCTGAACATTTCATGATGATAGCACTTTCCTAAGGGGGTCAAACCATGTCCCAAAGGTCACCGGATCTGGTGTCAATTTAAAGAAGTAGTCCAGTTACACATTTGTGGGCTTATAACTTGGCTTCTGAATGTCCTAGAGAGATCAGGTTTGTTTTAGTATACTCCAATCAACAGCCCCTACAACCACAAAAAGGAATGGAGTCATTAGCACTTATGGTTTTTAAATGTCACCCAGAATTATGTTGCACGAAGCACAATTTCACATCATTCTTGGTTCATTTGTGTGAAAACAAGGTACAATCAGGCTGAAACATTACAGGAAGGTAGAATCTATTGAATTGTAAGTGATCTGAACGTTTCATGATGATAGCACTTTCCTAAGGGGGTCAAACCATGTCCCAAAGGTCACCGGATCTGGTGTCAATTTAAAGAAGTAGTCCAGTTACACATTTGTGGGCTTATAACTTGGCTTCTGAATGTCCTAGAGAGATCAGGTTTGTTTTAATGTACTCCAATCAACAGCCCCTACAACCACAAAAAGGAATGGAGTCATTAGCACTTATGGTTTGTAAATGGCACCCAGAATTATGTTGCACGAAGCACAATTTCACATCATTCTGGGTCCATTTGTGTGAAAACAAGGTCCAATCAGGCTGAAACGTTACAGAAAGGTAGAATCTATTGAGTTGTAAGTGATCTGAACGTTTCATGATGATAGCACTTTCCTAAGGGGATCAAACAATGTCCCAAAGGTCACCGGATCTGGTGTCAATTTAAAGAAGTAGTCCAGTTACACATTTGTGGGCTTATAACTTGGCTTCTGAATGTCCTAGAGAGATCAGGTTTGTTTTAATGTACTCCAATCAACAGCCCCTACAACCACAAAAAGGTTTGGAGTCATTAGCACTTATGGTTTGTAAATGGCACCCAGAATTATGTTGCATGAAGCACAATTTCACATCATTCTGGGTCCATTTGTGTGAAAACAAGGTCCAATCAGGCTGAAACGTTCCAGGAAGGTAGAATCTATTGAGTTGTAAGTGATCTGAACATTTCATGATGATAGCACTTTCCTAAGGGGGTCAAACCATGTCCCAAAGGTCACCGGATCTGGTGTCAATTTAAAGAAGTAGTCCAGTTACACATTTGTGGGCTTATAACTTGGCTTCTAAATGTCCTAGAGAGATCAGGTTTATTTTAGTATACTCCAATCAACAGCCCCTACAACCACAAAAAGGAATGGAGTCATTAGCACTTATGGTTTTTAAATGTCACCCAGATTTATGTTGCACGAAGCACAATTTCACATCATTCTGGGTTCATTTGTGTGAAAACAAGGTACAATCAGGCTGAAACATTACAGGAAGGTAGAATCTATTGAATTGTAAGTGATCTGAACGTTTCATGATGATAGCACTTTCCTAAGGGGGTCAAACCATGTCCCAAAGGTCACCGGATCTGGTGTCAATTTAAAGAAGTAGTCCAGTTACACATTTGTGGGCTTATAACTTGGCTTCTGAATGTCCTAGAGAGATCAGGTTTGTTTTAATGTACTCCAATCAACAGCCCCTACAACCACAAACAGGAATGGAGCCATTAGCACTTATGGTTTGTAAATGGCACCCAGAATTATGTTGCACGAATCACAATTTCACATCATTCTGGGTCCATTTGTGTGAAAACAAGGTCCAATCAGGCTGAAACGTTACAAGAAGGTAGAATCTATTGAGTTGTAAGTAATCTGAACGTTTCATGATGATCGCACATTCCTATAGGCGGTCAAACCATGTCCCAAAGGTCACCGGGCCTGGTGTCACTTTAAAGAAGTAGTCCAATTACACCTTTGAGGGCTTATAACTTGGTTTCTGAATGTCCTAGAGAGATCAGGTTTGTTTTAGTGTACTCCATTCAACAGCCCCTACAACCTCAAAAAGGAATGGAGTCATTAGCACTTATGGTTTGTAAATGGCACCCAGAATTATGTTGCACGAAGCACAATTTCACATCATTCTGGTTTCATTTGTGTGAAAACAAGGTACAATCAGGCTGAAACGTTACAGGAAGGTAGAATCTATTGAATTGTAAGTGATCTGAACGTTTCAAGATGATAGCACTTTCCTAAGGGGGTCAAACCATGTCCCAAAGGTCACCGGATCAGGTGTCAATTTAAAGAAGTACTCCAGTTACACATTTGTGGGCTTATAACTTGGCTTCTGAATGTCCTAGAGAGATCAGGTTTGTTTTAATGTACTCCAATCAACAGCCCCTACAACCACAAAAAGGAATGGAGTCATTAGCACTTATGGTTTGTAAATGGCACCCAGAATTATGTTGCACGAAGCACAATTTCACATCATTCTGGGTCCATTTGTGTGAAAACAAGGTCCAATCAGGCTGAAACGTTACAAGAAGGTAGAATCTATTGAGATGTAAGTGATCTGAACGTTTCAAGATGATCGCACTTTCCTAAGGGGGT